>NC_143568.1:41591964-41907142 GCF_054136105.1 Typopeltis vanoorti | reverse complement strand
AGAACACAGGTTATTGGTATTAGTGAATCATGGCTGACTGTAGGTGATATAGCTAGTGGGATTGAATGTGATGGGTATAGTGTGTTCAGGAATGACTGGGAGAATAAAATGGGGGGAGGAGTATTGTTGATGATAGCTGATAAGCTACAGCCAAGGAGAATAGAAGTTGAATTGCAGGATAGAGAAAAGAGCACATTTGAGGCCATTTGGTGTGAGATTGTGGCTAGCAGAACAAAATATACAATTGGGTGCTGCTATAGACCAGGTGATGGAAAAGATGGTGGTGACAGTATGCACGAGCAAATAGAAGAAATGAGTGGAAGGAGGGTAATTATTATGGGAGATTTCAACTATGGTCGCATTAATTGGAGTGAGGAGAGGACACATGGGAGGAAGGAATTGGATTTTATGCGGTTATTAAGGGATAACTATCTGCGACAGCATGTAATGGAAAATACTAGGGGTCAGAGAGTGCTTGACATAGTAATTACATCTGAGGATTTGGCTGTAACAAATATGACCACATTGCCACCAATTGGTGAGAGTGATCATAGGGTTTTGACTTGGGAGGTGGCTAAAGGTGTGGAATTTTCAATTAAGACAGGGTACTTGTGGAATTATCGGGCTGGAAAGTATGACAAGCTTAGGAGTTTGATTGGTTCAGTGCCATGGCATGTACAACTGTAAGGACTAGAAGTTGATAGTGCATGGGAGGTAGTTAAGAAGTGCTTGCATGAAGCAATGGCTGACTGCATACCTAGAGTCCGAATAATAAATCAAGTAGGGGTTAAATGGATGAATAACACCATTAAGCTTGAGTTGCAAAAAAAGAAACAACTATGGAGGGAATTTAAGGAGAAGGGTGACCGGCAGGCACATGAACGGTATAAAGCGCAGGCCAGAAGGGTAACGAGTGTGGTAAGAAAAGCAAAAAAGGATTACGAAAGAACATTGGCTATGCAGGCTAAAGAGAATCCGAAACAGTTTTTTAGATATGTAGCAAGTAAAAGGAAAAATGTACATGGCAGAATGATTTTAAAGAATGCCAATGGTAGGGAGGTAACTGAATCAGTTGATATAGTTGAGTTACTGAGTGAGCACTTTGCAAGTATATATCATCCAGGTGGTGACATTGCAGAAACGAATAAACCAGTAGATTATACGGGAATTGTGGTGAATGAAGTGGAGGTGAGTAGTCTATTGCATAACCTCAATGTCAGTACATCCGTGGGATTGGATGGTATACCAGCTCGTGTCGTACGAGAAGTAGCTAAAGATTTGTCAGTACCCTTGACCATTTTGTTTAATTTGAGTCTCGGGTCTGGGTTAGTCCCGAGGGGGTGGAAAGAGGAGAAAATAGGTCCACTGCATAAAGCTGGTTCCAAGACTGCTGTTGTAAATTAGTCAAGAAAAGAATACAGGATTGGATAGATGAAAATGGGATATTGTATGGGGGACAACATGGTTTTGTGAAGGGTAGATCATGCCTCAGTAACTTGCTCATGTTCTATAACACAGTGACGGCTGAACTGGATAGAGGTAATGCGTTTACAGTGATACTACTGGACCTTGCCAAGGCCTTTGACAGGATACCACATGGAACCCTAATCAGTAAACTGGAGCAGATGGGGATAGATATAGGGTTGGTGAGATGGATAGGAGGGTGGTTAAAGGAGAGATACCAGAGAGTGGTTTATGCAGGAGTGGAGTCTAAAAGACGGCTTGTGACTAGTGGTGTGCCGCAGGACTCTGTTCTTGGACCACTGCTTTTCAATTTGTTCATCAATGATATAGGAAAGGATTTGAGAGGAAGTGTTCACTTGTGTGCTGATGATGCAAAGTTGAGTAGAGCAATTGTGAGTGCACAGGATGTCAAAATGTTACAGGATGATTTGGATAGTTTTGAGGACTGGGCTAGGAAAAATGGATGTCAATTTAATGTGGCAAAGTGTAAGGTTATGCACTTTGGGGTGAAAAGAATAGCAGCAGTATATCGCATTGGTGGAACCGTACTCCAGGAGATTGATGAGGCCAGGGATTTGAGAGTGTTGGTGGATAGGGAATTGAAGTTTAGGCGGCACATTGCAAAAGTGACTAAATCAGCTCATCAAATCACTTGGCTTCTGAAAAATACTTTAACATGCAGAGACAAACAAGTTGTTGTTCCTCTGTATCGAGCCTTGATAAGACCCCATCTGGACTACTGTGCCCAGTTATGGGCACCAGGGTTTCTTCGTGATGGGGAGGAAATGGAGAGGATCCAGAGACGAGTGACCAAGATGATAGAAGGTCTGCGGAATGAACCTTATTGAGAATAGGTTGAAGATTTGTGGGTTGCAGAGATTGGACGATAGACGAAGGAGGGGTGATATGATTGAGACATTCAAATTACTGAAGAGTTTCTACAAGATTGATCCAGAAGATATTTTTGAAAATATGACTGGTGGTGGGAGGACTAGGGGCCATACATGGAAGCCGGGCAAGAACGTGGTTGACAAGGGTGTTAAAGCTAGATTTTTTACTTGGAGAGTGGTGAATGAGTGGAATAAGCTTCCAGAGTCTGTTGTGGGTGCTACGACCGTGAATGAGTTCAAGGCAAGGTATGATAGATACTGTGTGAATGTTGAATAGTTGTTCTTGACGTGATGTTAGGGCCTCCCTCGATGAGTCTGTCGACTCCTTGGAGTTGCCTGGAAAAATAATAATAATAATAATAATAAAGGAAAAGAGTAGACATGATCGAGATGTATAAGTTTATAAGGAATAATTCCCAGAGTAGTGGATGAGATTTTTCATAGAATATCTTGAGATGTGGAGAACAAGAGGCCATCCTTGGGAGCTGTGTAAGGTGGGTGTGAACAAGGGGGTGAGGAGTAGATTTTTTGCATGGAGAGTGGTGGGTGATTGGAATGCATTGTGTGAGAGTGTGGTGAGTTCATGGATAGTGGTTGCATTTAAGTTGAGGTACAATGAGCTGTGCATGTGAGAGTGTAGGACATTTCACGATGAGTCTCTTGACTCCATGGAGGTCTGTTGATAATAATAATAATCAAATCAGTGCATTCATTCAGTTCAATATTGACCTCACACATATACACAGTATGCCTGATGTATATAATAGACAATTTATTATTTAAAAAACATAATAATAATTGGCCTTTTCTCAAATTATAATTTCATTAAGAAATGAAACTGGTAATTATAAACACAAACATTAAAATTGACAAAATCTAATTAAATACTGTAGTACATTTATACATTTCATTCATCAACATCATCAAATTCCTGCCATGTATACCCTCAAGGGGGTGTACAGGATATAATAGTACTACATGAAAAATTTACATCATTACTAACTTCCTATCGACAATTTTCCTCCAAATCAGTCTGTTACTTGTCAAGACTCCAACATTATCAGATCTTATATTTCTATCGTCTAAGGCACTTTGTACCGTATCAATCCACCTATATCTTGGTCTTCCTCTGGGTCGTTTTCCTGCCAACCTGGCGAAGAACACTTGTTTTGCTAATCTTTCCTCGCCCATTCTGTTTAAGTGACCATATTAACGCATTCCTGGATGCTGACAATGTCAAGTTCTTTCCTAATATCCTCATTTTTAATATGATATTGCCATTGATGCCATCTGTTCATGCCTCTAATCTTTCTCAAGACTTTCATATATGCAGTCTCTAGTCTTTGGTTAAGTGCTTTACTTCTGACCCAGCTCTGAAATCCATAAGTTAAAACTGGTTTGAACACTGTTTTGTATACAGCTAATTTAGTGTTTTGACTAATTTCTCTCTTATTTCATATGAATTTATTCAATTAACTTCCTACCATACCAGCTTTGTTGATTCTGTTGTCTATTTCCATAGTTAATTTACCATCTTCACTAAAAACATGCCAAGTAGCTGAAATGTTTTACTTGTTCCACAGGTTCTCTATTCACAGTGCAGTTGACATTTTCAGTGATTCTGCCTATTTTCATTGTCTTTGTCTTTTTATTGCTGATCTTCATACCATATCTATTACAACAGTTCTTCAATTTAGTCAGGGAATCTTGCAGACTTGTAGCTCATTTATTTAGAAGTATAACATTACGCCCCTTGAGGGTACACGGCAGGAATTTGATGATGATGACATCGTCTGCATAAAACAAAGAGCTGACATTAACATCTCCAATTTTGATATCAGGTTTAATACCACTTTCTTTCATAATATGATCCATATAGATAATGAATAACAGAAGGGATAATGTACATCCTTGTCTCACACCAGATTTAACATTAAACCATCATTCCTGTACTTCCTTCAATCCTAACGTCTGATTTACAACTCAAATAAAGACTTAATATTGCTTGATATAATGCCCCATTGACACCATATAACTGTAGCGTATTGAATAGCTTCTCTCTTGGCACCTTGTCATATGCCTTTTCCAGATTGACAAAATCTAAATACAGATCTTTGTTATATTCCCATGATTTCTCGACTGTTTGTTGTAAAGTTAAAATCTGATCCTGACAGCCTCTATATGGCCTGAATCCAGCTTGTTCCTCACCAAGCTTTTCTTCCACAATTCTTCTCAACCATTTCTTAGCATAAATTTTACCAGGAACACTCAGTAGGGAAATACCTCTGTAATTCTCACATTCAGTTTTATTACACTTTTTATGTATGGGTACTATGAGAACTCTACTAGAATCATCGGGAATTTGTCCCTCTATTTACACCTTCTGAACTATGCAGTGCAGCCACTGTAAGACTTTTATACCACCATACTTAAGCATTTCTGGTCGAATATCATCTACTCCTGCTGCCTTTCCACATTTCAAGCCTTTGATGGCTTTTTCTATTTCAAGTATGGATATGTATTCCTGACTGTATGCCTGTTGAGTGTTTTTTTACCACTGTGCTATCACTGCTTGTTTCATTTAGCAATTTTTCGAAGTAATTACTCCATTCTTCAAGGATATTGGAAGTTTATTTTTCACTTGGTTAGACTATAATAAATTTAGTTTCATCCTTTATCCTAGTGTAAGCAAAGAAAGTTTGCGCCTGAAAGTATCTTCAGGGCTGAGGTAAGGTGGTGCAACACAAGTAAGGTGTTGTGGTGTTGTACCACCTTACTTCCAACATCTTTCTCTAAATCCAGAGTAATTCAATAATAAGTTGGTACACCTGTTGGCAACTCGTATAAGTAAATATGACCTTTCATATTGCTTCTGCCTTAGTATCTCCACGTTTGGGTATGCCTCCCACTGACGAGACCTCAATAAAGGTCGAAACCAGTCTGGGTAGTGGCCCTTCCCTTAATGCATAGCAGTATGCATGTCCACAAGGAGGTGTGCTTTGCATTATGGGAGATACTGAGACAAGAAGTGATGAGAGCTTGGTCCACCTTTGCTTGGTGTTGCCTGGTGTTGCACCACCTTACCTCAGTCCTGAAGATATTTTCAGGCTCAAACCTTGTTTGCTGACACCTGGATGAAGGATTAAACTAAATTTATTATAACTTCAAGGATATATTTTTCTCCTGTGTTCATGTCACCTTTATCATCTCTAATTCTTTTTACAGCACTCTTTCCTCCATTTCTGAGCTTCTTCAACAACCTCCAGAATATTTTGCCACCTTCTTGTTATTTATTTTCTATGTTCTTGCCAAAGCTCTCCCATGACTTTTGTTTAGCGAGTTTTACACAGTGTTTGGCTTTCTTACATTTGTCTCTGTATTCTCTAAGAGCACAAGCTTACTTGTTTGCCAGGAATTTTTTATATGCTTCCTTCTTTTCCTTCACTGCCTCTTTAACTTCCTGTGTCCACCATGGAGTTCTGATTTTTCTATCCTTGCAGACAACCTCAACACATGCCTCTCTGGCTGAATCAATCAGGATTTTCTTCAAGGTTTGCCACTGAATCTCCAAAGTTTGGTTCCTGTTCTCAAACTCTTTCATTTTTTCTTGAATAATCTTTGTGTATTTTAGTCTACAGTTCATATCTGAGAGCTGCTCAACTTTTATTTGCTTTAAAACTTTCTTACATGTTATTCCTTTCAATATGAAATTCACTTTTATCCTGCTCAAGACTAAATAGTGATCACTTCCAATTTTAAATCCTCTGTACACTCTGGTGTCATGCACCAGGGAGAAGACATCACTATCAACAATAACATAGTCAATGAGACTTTTCTTATTCCTAGCCTCTTCTCTCCATGTGAATTTGTGCACATTTTTATGTTGGAAGATGGTGTTAGTAATAACCAGTCCATGTCCTGAGCAGAAATCCAACAGACATTTGCCATTATTATTAGCTTTTCTCTTTTCTCCAAATTTTCCCAAAAAATATTTTTGTATTTCTGACAATCACTTCCTAGTCTGCTATTTAGATTCCCAACAAGGACCAACTTTTCCTTTTTCATTGTGTCAGTAGCTTTCTCTAGAGCCTCAAAAAATTCCTCCACTTCTACCTTAGTAGAGTCTTCTGTGGGACCATAGGCACAAATAAGTCTCGTTGTCCAGTTTCCCATTCTGATATTTGTCCATATCACTCTACTTGAGACTGCCTGCCATTCAAGAAGATTAGCCTTGTATTTAGTGTTGAATACTATGGCTACTCCTTCTTTTCCTTGCCTCATTGCCTGAATATAACATTTTGTATTTATTGCTCAGAAAGATCTCACCAGTTTTTGTCTTTTTTTGTTTCAGTCACCCCTATTATGTCAATCTGGTACTTATCTAATTCCTCAGCTAGCTCCATTTCTTTGTCATTCAGGCTTCTTATGTTGATAGTACCGATATTCAACTCTGTTGGTATTGAGTTGGGGTGTGTTTTTGATTTTGTTCCATAACTGACTTTTCGCTGTTCACCCTGGGTCCCTGCCGAAAACAACGGGGACTTTGTTTAACCTTGCAGTGCACCAGCAGGCATGAAATTTTGTCATGTTGTACCATCATTTTGCATTTTGGTTTAAGCCAATAAGATTACAATTTGGTCGGCTAAATCCCAAATTGCCAGCCCATCCTTGTTCGTTCAGTATCCAGGTAGATACCCAACAGGGTGCACCACGAGTAGGTGAGGATTGAACATTAGGTCAGAAGCCCTGGTCGGTTCTCTGCATGTGGATATCTCTTCTCAGTTGTACAGCTTTTATCCTTAAGCCCCCCTCCCCTACACACACACACATTATTCTTCCAACCTTTATCCCTTAAGTTGGTACGCAAGTAAATATAGTATTGTGCTAAGCTTATTTTCACAGCATACAACATGAATTTGCTGATGTAATTAGAAGCTTGAAAATTTTACATAACAAAAATGCTTTTAAATACTTTTTAATTACTTTTTTTTAAAAAAAGTAATTAAAAAAATTATTTAAAAAATACAATTATGTTACAAAAACAAGTCAGACTGGATCATGTGACTGAATGCATTGTGAAAAGTCAGTCTGGCCCCACATGGAGTGCTACCTACCTACCTTGTTTTTCATGAATTTTAATGTTTATCTTTCCTATTAAATTATTGTTTATGGAGAATTCATATAAATTCACCCTTCATTATGAACAATGAACAAAAGATAACACAAACAACTAAGTTGTGGTGAGCTGTATTATGACGTACACTTTAAATTCAGGCTGATACCTTGGGATAATACGGAAAATCCCTCACTTAACTGCCCATCCATGAATGAAGAATATCCCAGGCCACATGCACTATATATATATATATAATTAAAAAAAAAAAATTGAAAATATGAAATATGAAAATTGTTTTGATTTGGTTTCCTAATTGTGGAGCTCACCAATACAGGGCCTCTCAGTATGTCATTATTTTCATGTTTATCAGTTTAAAAGGATGTTTTTTAATTGCTTAATGACAATGAACTTTGCCCAGGGGTCTGTGTATTCTGTCTGTATATTTTTTCCCCTTTTATTAGTGCATTGATTAGGGTTTCACTGGCCTGACAGCTGTTTTGAACAGTTGATTGTTATCAGAGATCAGGTAGATACCTAAGTGGGGGAAAAAAAACCATTATTCACTCCATGGATGTCCTTCATCCCACATCTTATATAATAACTGAAAGTTCACTTATGAATTAAATAACTCCCTTACTTGTAACTTACTCTGACATGGGATTTTGTTTATAGACATTGATTATATGAATGAATGGGGTGAAAGCATAGGAAATGTGTGTGTTGGGGGAAGAGATAAAACTGCCAAGAAATGTTGAAGATTGAGATACAGAGTATGAATGGAGAAATTGGGACTTGAGGTTAACTTGTGCAAGGAGAACAAAAGAAGAACTATGAAAAACAGATGAGAGAATGGGAAAGAGGAAATGAGAGAAAGTATAGCCTGCAGAAAAATTGGGGAGAAATGTGGAAGCATAAAGAGATAGGGATGCCAGTGACAGAAGAATAAATTGATCTGTGAGAGAGTTCCTGTATTGGTTATTGAAGAACATACTAACCAGCAGAGGTAAGGGAGTTATTATTCCTTTTTATAAAGCCTTGATATGATTACATCTGGATTATTGTCTTCATGTATGATCACTTGGGTTTCTTGAGGATGAGTAAATGTTGGAGAGGATCTAGAGGCATCTGTTGAATACTTCCTATGAGAATAGATTGTGGTTTATGGATTGCAAAAGTTGGTTGATAGGTGAAAAAGAGAAGGTATGAATAGAAATATTTAAGTTACTAAAAAGATTTTATAAGATTAAACAGAGGAAATATTAAAGCACTTGACTAATGAGAGCAGGGCAAGAGGTCATCTTTGGAAATTGGTAAGAGTGTATATAGCAAAGGTGTGAGGAATAGATTTTTTTCATTTGGAGAGTGGTGAAATGAATGGAATGAGTTGCCAGAGTCAGTTGTGAGCGCTTTGTCTGTTAATAAATTCGAGGAGAGAGGTACGATGGATATTGTGTGGATAATTTGGACATCCCATGATGATGAGTCTTGGGGCTCCATGGAGGTACCTGTGCAATAATAATAATAATAAAATTCCCGAGATATTATGATAGTAATACAGTCGGGTCTCTTTTTATGCGGTAGATACGTTCCACAGAAAACCGCATATAAAAAATCATATAATAAAAAAGGCCTAACTTATGTTGAAAAATCAGGATATGTTCCATAATTTTCTAAAACCGCATAAAACCGAAGCAATGAATTAAAATAAACTTAAAATCTCATAATAAAAGTTTATGAAAATTCAGAAAAATTAGAATGCCTAAGTTTGTTTTAAAACTTTATTCATTTAATTTTATTGAAAAGTAACATTTTTTTTTAACATTTTGTTATCAGAATTATCATCACTATTAGACAATATTTGGCAACGCTTGCAAACTGATGCAAAATCACTTTCATCACCAGAAGAGTTAGTCAGCACATCAGATCTGTATGGTAAAGGCAATGGTTCTTCACAAACAGAATTAGCTTCACCCTCGTTCTATGCTGATTTTTTTCTTCTGACAATGTAATCAGTGATTAAACTTTGTGATGATGATTTCACAAATTTTTTATACACCTCGCGATATCCAGACATACAGTTCTTCAGCTCACGTTGGAATTTAAAGGCTCGTTCAGAATTTGTGTCATTAACAAGAAAATGATTTTCCAATTTATTGCACAGTTCAAGACTTTCTCAAATTATATTTGCAGTGAGGGGGACAGGTTTTTCTTCCACTTCACTATCGTTTTCTGGATCTTCGACAATATCTAAAGTTAACCGATATTCCAATAATATCATCGTCACTTAAGGCATTATCCACAAGCAATTCGTCTACATCGTTCTGGCTAAACGTATCAAAACCTTCTCCACCAATTTCATGTGCCAATGTAATGAATTCATCTGATAATGTAGATGTGTGCATGGTTGCACTGTTTGCAATACATCCAGGCCAAGCTGCTTTCCAGCAAGCATTTAAAATTTGTGGTCTTATTTCAGGGATAGCAGATGCAACATGATTTTGGCAGTCCAAAATAGAAAAGTTTTTCCAAACGTCAGTTACTGTTAACGATTCATTTTCTAGTTTAGTTTATCCAATATAAATTAAAAGTGTGCTTAACATAATATTTTTTAAAAGTGGCAATTATGCCTTGATCTAATGGCTGAATAATGCTTGTTGTATTGGGTGGAAAAAAACACTACCTGCACATTTGGATGTTCTAAATGCACATGACTTGGTGAATTGTCAACAATTAATAAAACTTTAAAATCAAGAGCCTTTTGCTTCATGTATGTGTCCACTTCTGGTACAAAGCAATTATGAACCATTCAGTAAATAGAGTAGTTGTTATGTTAAAAAACGTTTAATTTTCTTGACCAAAAAGATCTGGAAAAACTTTTATTGGAATTATATTGATCAAGTTTTAATATAATCAATTATTGATTATATTGAAGATCCTTATCAGATCCTTCAACTCACCAGAACTGAATTATAGTGCCAACTATAGAACGTTCCTAAATAACAACAAATGAGATCATCCACGCTCTATGAATGTATTGTACGCACTCTGTTCTTTGTTTAATATAATTGGAATCGGTTGATTGTAGTTTGTAACAGTTTTTTACTTTTTAATGCCTTACATCAGTTATGTACCCTGAAGATGCCAACAGACTTAGTTGGTGAAACTAGTTCTTGGTCAATATAATCCCAATAAAAGTTTTTCCAGAGCTTTTTGGTCAAGAAAATTAAATGTTTTTTAACATGAATAGAATCCATGGGGAAACCAAAAGAAAGGTACACCGTTTCGAATTCCTTAAATGTAAAAAAGCCAAACTATTAAATCACTTCACTTTTTTGAAAAGATGTAGAGATAACAAGATTATTCCAAAGTTTCTATTTTTAAAAGAACAATTCCATTCAAGACGAGCGAAACATATTTATTTTAAAACATCTTTGGCACTTCTACGTGAAAGGATACAGCATACCAGATTTCTTTTAAGCCAAATAGATTTAGACTGCTATCAGATTTATGACGATATTTCTAGTACTTTAGATCAAGATATATGATCGCATTTGGATAGAATGGTCACTACTAGCTATGATAAAGCCTTTACAACAAGCAAACGAAACCAAATCAAAAAATTTAATGATCTTTATACAAAATGTTTTAAGTCAAAACCTTCTCTACCAGACAACAAAGTTATTTTTAATTTATCGGATCATGTATTAACAAAACCAGATATCAATATACTTAAAAAAGGGTTCAATTTTGCGATAACACCTCATAATGTCCCTAAAGTGGATATCATTTGTAATATAGAAAAGGCAGTCTCGTTGTTACCGGAACCCATAGCTAATGATATTAGATTAAAAAGTAGTATCATCCTCTCATCTTTCAGAACTCCTAACAAAAACATCACCACTCTGGAAAAAAGAACATTGTACAGTTTGAAGAAAAAGAAAGACATTATCATATTGAAGGCAGATAAGGGAAATTCAACAGTGATTTTAAACTCCAGTGATTATGAAGATAAGATTAACAGCTTATTGTCGGATACATCAACCTACCGTGTCCTAGTCACAGACCCAACACTAAAGAACCACAATGATACCAACGATTTAATACGTCATATGGAGAACTGGTCTATAGACTTAAAACGAAGATTGAAATTCATGCATCCACTAACACCAAGACTATATGGCGCTCCTAAGGTACACAAAAATGGAATACCACTATGCTCGATTGTGGATGGAATCAATTCGCCAACTTATCTGTTATCTAAACACCTGGCAGGCCTCCTCAAACCTCGCATCCATAATTCGGACACTTGTATACGAAATTCGCAACATTTCATTGAGAAACTGAACAACATCTCTATCTCCAATACAGATTTACTCACCAGCCTGGATGTTACATCTCTATTCACTAACATCCCTGTGGAGGAAGTGATCAACATTTTAGGAAGTTTGCTCCCACAAGACATTACTTCTCTGTTCCGTCATTGTTTAACATCAAACTTTTTCTTATGGAATAAAACCATATATCAGCAATTGACTGACCTTGCAATGGGTAGCCCCCTCTCTCCATCTTGTGCTGATCTCTTTATGGAGGATTTTGAAAGTAAAATCTTAACTCAAACAGACCCTAAACCCACAGTATGGTGGAGATACGTGGATGATATCTTTATCATTTGGAACCACACAAAAAAGGACCTGTTCGACTTTCTTAAGAAAATCAACTCTCTACACCACACAATCAAATTCACTCTAGAACTTGAAGAAGATAACCAATTATCATTTCTGGACACTTTAATTAAGAAGCTTCCGAATGGTGGTATCAACCTCTCAGTTTACCACAAACCTACCAATACAGGACGTTATTTACATTTCACTTCCTCACACCACATTTCTCAGAAACTTAGTATTGTACACATGTTGAAGAACCATGCCTCTCTTCTTACAACAGATCAACAAGACCTCCAGGAAGAACTATAGCTGATATCCACCAACCTTACCACGAATGGATTTCCTCAAAGACTCGTCCACAAGATACTTTTCTCTGAACTCCGACAAAGACAACAAGATGATGTACGTTATATTTCTACCATCGTCATTCCATACTTAGGAACAGTTTCCAATAAGATTGCTAGACTCCTTAGACCAAAATAAGAGTGGCCTTTAAACCCACAGAAACGATTAGACAATTCTTAAGATCTCCAAAAGATAGCCATCCTTTCTCCAAATATGCTGGAGTTTATAACATACCATGCTCGTGCGGCTTGAATTACATCGGCCAAACTTCATGGAGCCTTGAAATTAGGCAAAAAGAACATATAGGTGACGTCAATAATAACAGAGAAGAAAATTTGGGGTTAGCATTTCATTTCTCAAGAACGAACCATACCTTAGAGTGGGATAGAAGCACAATTCCTTACATGGAGGAGGACTTCCGCTCCAGAATTTTTAAGGAGGCCACAACAGTTGCCCGCTGTACACAGAACCTTAACAGGAACCAAGGACTAATCTTGCCCATGATCTGGAAGACCCTTATCAGATCCTTCAACTCACCAGAACTGAATTATGCGTGCCAACTATAGAACGTTCCTAAATAACAACGAGTGAGATCATCCACGCTCTATGAATGTATTGTACGTGCTCTGTTCTTTGTTTAATATAATTGGAATCGGTTGATTTTAGTTTGTAACAGTTTTTTACTTTTTAGTGCCTTACATCAGTTATGTACCCTGAAGATGCCAACAGACTTAGTTGGTGAAACTAGTTGGTATAACTTAGTTGTTTATTATATACACTTGATCAATATAATCCCAATAAAAGTTTTTCCAGAGTAGTTGTTACCTGGACCTTTGTATTAGCCATCCAATGTACCAGCAGCTGTTTTAGATCTTTGCCTTTTAGAGCACGTGGTCTTAGAAATCGATTTACTAGGAGGGGTTTCAACATTCGATCTCCTGATGCATTGTTACAAAGTAGCAACGCTACTCGATCTTTGCTTGCTTTAAACCCACTTGCTTTTTCCTTTTTGGCTGCTTCTTCATCTGCTGCTACAACCTCGTCTGTATTCTTCACGATATGAAGTGCATTCCTTTTTAAAAACCCCAGTTTACCATCCTTTGCTAGCCCAAAATTCTTTATCAGCCTGGGAAGCAGAAGTAGACAGCTCCAATTGCTTCTTCTGTTCATAAAGACTGAAGAGCTTTTTGTTTAATTAAATAACCACTTATAGGAATTCTTCAATCCAAATTACGAGCGCTCGTTCCGTGTTTTCTAATAAAGCATCTCTTGTGTACGATGATAATTTGGCACTTAGTTTTGTGCCAGAAATGACAGATTTTCTTATTGCGACTTCATTTCTTTTAAATTGCTCTTATAGTAGATTCGCCTAAATTAAAATGCTACCAATCACCGTAGATCCCTCTCCTTTTGCTAAGCAATCTAAAATTGCAATTTTCATTTCCAAAGAAATTTCTTTTCTTTGGCTTTTTTTTCTCCATTGGGTCAAGTTTAATTAAATATTAATTAATAATCAATGATCAGTTATTAATTAATAATAAAAAATCAGCAAAATTAACAATTAATTATTAATGAATACATTACAAAATAACCAAAGTGTTTCATGAAAATTTCAGGATTTGTGAAGTGTTTCTATCATAGGAAAAGTTTGGGAAATGCTGGATTACCCTATTATCGGAATGGATTCTCCTTCTGATGACATGTGCAGAAGTGTCGAAAGGTCTTGTATCTGTGGGCGTGCAATGCATAACTTCAAATCCGCAGAAAAAGAGACCTTAGTGTACATGACAAAGTTACATCATTACTAACTTCCAATCGACAATTTTTTTCCAAAGTAATCTGTTATCTGTCAAGACTTCAACATTATCAGATCTTATATTTCTATCTTCTAATGCAGGTGTGGCCAACTTCATTCTATACGAGGGCCAATATATGATGAGTGGTAGTGTCATGGGCCACACACTTTTAGACAGAACTTAAATAAAAATAAACTCTGCATTTTTTCAAGAAAGTAGTTATATATATATTGAATTACTATATTTGTTAAATCATTTTACTACTGGGAGAACAATATAAAATACTTGATTGATATTTTAAATTAAGGGGATATAAAATCCACATTGTTTCAAAACCGAACAAGAAACTCAAAGATTGGAATCAGAGAGTTTCATGCCGAATATAGTAAACTATAAAATATCGGCGATCACTAGCGTGAGCTAATGCAAGTGACCCTAGTACGTAGTACAATACCAGACAACTCGTTGCAAAGGTGAGGAAAGTTCAGATCGCTATTCTTAGGTATTTTCAATAATGTAAAAACACATTTCCTAGGAAATGTATGCTGCTATTACATTATGGAGGGAGGTCACTACCCAGACCGGTTTCGGCCTTTTTTGAGGCTTCATCAGTGAGTAACTAGACCATAATACCAAAGTGTATAGCGAAAAGAACTTATATACTCTGCTATATGAGTTTCCAAAGAGGTGCAACCATTAAGTTACTTAAATATAAAGAGCTAATAAGCTTCATTTCGGCGATAGTGATGGGTAGTGACCTTCCTCCATAATGTAATAACAGCATACATTTCCTAGGAAATGTGTTTTTACATTATGGAAAATACCTAAGAATAGCGATCTGAACTTTCCCCACCTTTGCAATGAGTTGTCTGGTATTGTACTACTACGTACTAGGGTCACTTGCATTAGCTCACGCTAGTGATCGCCGATACTTTATAGTTTACTATATTCGGCATGAAACTCTCTGATTCCAATCTTTGAGTTTCTTGTTCGGTTTTGAAACAATGTGGATTTTATATCCCCTTAATTTAAAATATTGTTTATATCGCCGAAATGAAGCTTATTAGCTCTTTATATTTAAGTAACTTAATGGTTTCACCTCTTTGGAAACCAGGGGAAACAAACTGCAACAATAACACTGTTAACTGTGAAACTGAGTCTCTGAAACTGATCACTGTAATCAGAGCAGAGAAAGTGACTTTCAATGATGCATTACTCTGGAGCACAGAAATCTCCCACGACCACAACTCACACAGAGAAGCAGTAGATTTTATAAATTGAGTAATCTTTTTAAAGTAATTTTGATTCTATGTTGAGAATATAAATTGTTTCCGCCCTTAGAAATAATGAATTTAACTAGTATATCAATCAGAAAATCTGTGGTCAAAACTAATAGCTAAATTGGTAATACTATAATTTAATATAGTTTTTATCCTGCCACAGGCTTGCTGTTGGCCACCTATGTTCTAAAGCACTTTTTACTATATCAATCCACCTACATTGTGGTTTCCTATGGGTCTTTTTCCTTCCAGTCTAGCAAAGAACACTTGTTTTGCTAATCTTTTCCCCTCTCATTCTGTTTAAGTTGCAATACCACCTGAGATTAGCTCTGCTAACATATTCCTGAATGCTAACAATGTCAAGTTCTTTTCTAATATCCTCATTTTTAATATAATGCTGCTACTGTGGCCATCTGTTCATTTCTCCTAATCTTTCTCAGAAGTCTCATATTTCTGGTCTCCAATCTTTGATCAAGTGTTTTATTTCTAACCCAGCTCTCAGATCCATAAGTTAAGATTGGTTTGAACACAGTCTTCTATATAGCTAGTTTAGTGTTTGACTAATTTCTCTCTTATTCCATATAAATTTATTGAGCAGGCGACTTACTATATCAGCTTTACTAATTCTTCTGTCTATTTACATACAGTGGTATCTCGTTGATCCGAACCTATTTAGTCCGAACCCTCCAGTACTCCGAACTGCGGTTTGGGAAAAAAAAAAAAGTTTCATTTATTACGTATTATTATTTTGTGTACTATTATTTTTATTTAATAATTATTATTTTAACTATTATTTTTTTTTTTTATTATTATTACAGTACAGTATTTTTTTTCATACTGTCAATTGTACAGTTATACTGTAGGTCTATTTTGATTTATTGTGAAGTGGTCGAACCTGAAGCAATTCGAGCGTCGTGGAAAAAACTGTAGCCTTCTAGAATTTACCAACATAACTACAGTGATACACAAAAAGAGGAAATTCAAAACATGCATAATTTGGTTAAAATATAAATCCAGATGTTGAAATTTCACAAACAGATGTTACGGAATGGGTTACAGGTAGAACTGAAAGTGAATTCGAAATCAAATTAGATGCTGAAATTATGAATATGATGCTACAGAATGAATTAAAGACAATGATGACGATAAAGAACTCGAAGAAAAAAAGTAAAACATGAAGAAGTTGACAGTTTTAATATGTGTGTAGAATGGGTTAAGCGGAATGATACGCCATTCCACAAAATTTTATTGCTAATGCAGCTCTGAGAAGAAGCATTCAAAAAAAGTTTAGCTTCCAAGAAGCAAAAGAAAATCAGTGACTTTTTTTACAAAGAAATAAAACTTTTTTTGTGTAATTTTGTGAAACTTTTTTTTTCACGTTGTGTACAAGAAAGTGATATTTTTTACACAAATTATGTACTGAACTATGCAATTTTATTCAATCAGAATCCTCGACAATACAGGTACATACAAACTAAATTTTTTACTAAAATAAACTTGTGTACTGTATTATTTTTTTAAGTTTTATATTACAGTACAGTAGCTTTTTTCTGTCATTTACTTCATTTATTTACAGAATTAAATTGATGTACTGTTAGACTTTGATTATTTTTGTCTTAAAACGCTAGTTATTGTCGTCTCTTGGGGAAAAATTCGCTAATCCAAACGAGCACGGTTTTTATTAGTTTGGATTAGCGAGATACCATATTTAATTTGCCATCTTCACTTGTTTTATAAATTCTCCATTCAGGATACAGTTGATGATTTCTAACAGGTTCATGACACAAGAGTAATAAGAAAATAATATTATTTATTTAACTTATGTGCTCATATTTTGCTGGTATTATACCCAGCATCATCAGAGCACAAAAAATAGTCTGTCATGGTATATAAGCAGCAAAAGTTTTTTGCACTTGATTATAGTATAAATTAAAGATGCCATAAAATTACATTCTTGTTTTAATCCTTTATTCAAGTATAAGTAAACAAACATCACATGTGAAGTATCTTCACAACTTACAAAAACCCTGGAAATGTCAAGGGCAACATCACAAGTTTCTAAAAAAACTTTTCCATTTCCAGAGGTGGGTGATATAGGCCAGGAGATCTGTTGTGGCTCTTGATTGGTGAAATCCATATTGCTGGTCATTGATTAGTTGGGAATTCTCCGTATGTTGAAGAAATCGATTGAAGATAACCTTCTCCATTTCTTTGTGTGTCGATTAGTTGATTATTGAACACTTGTCACCTTTTTAAGGAATTGGCTGTATGTGTACTCTTTCCATGCTATGTATAGTATAGTGTAAAGATGATAAAAAACAAGTGTTCTGGAGCATATCTTTAGCACAATTGGTGGATTCTATCAGAACTGGAAGCCTTTTTGGTATTTAGATTGCTCAGGATTCTTTGGGCAATTTTCTGATGGAAGGCTACAGAAGGCATCTAATGCAGTGTTCCAGGCAAAGAGGATGATTTGCTTTCATATAGTTAGATGAGAAGAATAATGCCAGGTGTTCAGCCTTATCTTTGAGTGATGTTGCAATACAACCATTTGGATGAGAAAAAGGTGAAAACACAGATGAACAAAAGTTATTCCCTATGACCTTTGCAAGGCACGACTCTCATTAGCATGGCCCGTTTTCTATGTTTAGCGCTAGCAAAGTCAGAGTTATCTATTTTTTTTATTGTTTTATTTTATTTTTTACTGGTAGTTTTGCCAAGTATTGTGGACTTCAGTGTACACAGTAAATGAGGTTGGGGTTTTTGTCTCAAGCCACTCCTGATGAACAGGTTTTGGACTGCCCTGGCACACTTTTGGAAAACCATGGCTTGGATATATGGTAGGAATTTTGAACAGAGTGAGGAATGAAAACCTCCATTCCAGCATGGATAATTTTTGTCAGAAGAAGATCGTAACAAGTAGATGGATCTGAAGAACGAAAAACAGTCTGATTAAATGGAGTAAGAGTCATGAAGATCTTTCCACTTTGCATTGGATTGTCCAACTACATGAGTTTATGGATGGCTGAGAGGAGGATGTTCCACCACAAGAAATGGAACGTTGATGAGATTTCTCCTCTTGGTAATTCAGATCAGCAGTGTTCCCTTACTCATGAAGATACTTCATGTACAAACTTTGTTTGCTTAAACTTGGATGAAGGATTAAACCAAGAATATAATTTCTTGGTACCTTTAATTTATAGTTCACAAAAATTGTAACACACAACCCAAGGATTGGGGAATGTTTTAAAGCTACTGCTGTTGATTCCCAAAATAGTCTCTCTGACTTATGACTTCTGTATTGCACTTTTATTTTCTTCCATTTGATCCTGTACGAATGGGTATCCAAGGCATGTATGCTAGTGCTGATGATAAAACGATAGTGCTGAATGTAATTTTTATGTTCACCAAGGTAAATGTTAACAGTTCTTCCTGTCTGTCCATAGTATGCCAATGACGGCACTTCATACACTCCTGGATATGAAGGAGAGAGTTTGTTGTTAGATGAATGGATGAGAGTTGCCAATTTGATATATGGTTTAAATGTGGTGTGGAGGAAACTCATATTTATTAAGCACTCTAGATATCTTTTCAGAATTTGACTCTCTGACCAGGCTTTCTGAATATGCATTGTAGTCACTGTAAAATTTTTATACCTCCATATTTGAGCATTTCTTGTTGAATATCATCTAACTTCACACGTCAGGTTTCTGATGATTTTTTTTCCACTTCAAATAAGGATATGTATTCCTAATTTATTTATTTTTTATGTTGCACCCCATAAATGAGAAGTTGGTTGATCAACCTATAGTACGTTAGTACCGTATATGGGTTGTGGATTTGGAAAGGAAAAACTTGTTTACATTTGATTTAAAAGTCTGTATATTGTATTCCTTGGGAAATGCATCGGGGGGAAGATTTGGTATCTTTAATTTATAGTATAACCAAGTGGAAAAACTTTCAACAACTAACTATCTCTAATCCAGAGTATTATAATAATAAGGTGTGACACCTTTTGGAAATTCGTATAAGAAAAATATGACTTCTGTATTACTTCAACCTTGGTATCACCTCTGGGTCTGGCTCAAACTGATGAGACCTCAATAAAGGTCGAAACCAGTCTGGGTAGTGGCCCTTCCCATAATGCATAGCATCATACATGTCTACAAGGAGATGTGCTTTGCATTATGAGATACTAAGGCAAGTGATGTGAAGTCATACCACCTTTACCATGAGTTGCCCCAGTCCTGAAGACACTTCAGCCGCAAACTTTATCCATGTGTAAGCAAACAAAGTTTGCTTACACATGGATAAAGGATTAAACCAAGTAAATAATTTCCTGGTATCTTTAATTTATAGTATAACCAAGTGGAAGAACTTTCAACAACTATAGCTACTTCTTCTTTTCCCAGAATGTTATTGTCTGAATATAACATTTTGTATTTGTTGCTTAGAAAGAACCCACCTGCTATTATTTTTTCCAGTCACTCCTATTTTGGTGATCTTGTACTTATTTGATATGTCTGCTAGTTCCATTTCTTTTTCACATATGTTTCTTACGTTGATAGTACTAATCTTGAACTCTGTTAATGTTAAGTTGGGATGTTTAATAATAATAATAATGTATCGGGAGTCAATGATTCAAGGTGTACTTGAGTGGAGGATAGACTGTCTGGAGAAATGGCAGTGAAGTGAGGTGAAAATGTGGATGAGATGATAGTGATGGTTGCTGTGACGCCTGAGGGTAGCAAAAGATTTGAGTTTGATATCGGGAATTGTGCAGCAGAAAAGTGCGAGATGATAGGAAGAGAGGACTGGAATATGTGCATTTGTTGATAGAAGGGACTTATATGTAAGAGAGGAGTTGAATTTCAACACAGAAAGAGGTGACAGACATTTGGAGAGATTTTTTCTTTCTGTGGTGTGTGTGTGTGTGTGTGTTAGGGGACAGGAAAACTAGAGTTGTCAGTGGGGGGGGTCGCAGGGATGGCCTCATGTGGGAAGAGTGGCTTGGAAGATGAGAGAGAGAGATGTAGAGCCATGTTGAAAAGCATATTGAACGTTCCTGGCAAGTATATGGGAAGAGCTTGTGCTCTTAGAGAATACAGAGAAATATAAGAAAGTGAAGCACTGTGTGAAACTAGCTAAACAAAAGTCATCAGAAGATTTTGGTAAGAACAAATACTCAAATATCAGGAAGGTGGCAAATTATTCTAGAGACTCTTTCCTCCATTTCTAAGCTTTTTTCCAAAGCTTAGAAATGATTAGAGTAGAACTCATAGTACCCGTCTATAAAAATGGAAATAAAACTAATTTAAGAATTACAGAGGACTTTCCTCACTTATTGTTTCTGGTAAGATTTATGCAAGTATACTTGAGAAAAGGCTAAGAAAAATTGTAGAAGGAAAGCATAGAGAAGACCAAGCTTGATACAAGCCAAATAGAGGTTGTCACAATCAGGTTTTCACTTTAACACAGTCCACACAGTTAGCCTAGTGGCTATGCACTTCGCAACCATATGCCTGGGGGAAAGGAGTGTCCTAGGTTCGATTCCTGTCGACGATGTGAGGAGCTTAACAATTTTTCTCAGCCATAGCCATGTTAGCCGGTCTTGGGTGTGGATAGCATGATTTTCCCCCCAGTTTATCTGGCATGTTTCATCCCACAAGCAGGCAAACCGGCCCCGTTAACACACAGGCACAGTCATAGGATATAGATCTTAATCCCGCATTAGAAAGTCTCAACCAGTCCTAAGGGGCAGTCGAGAAATGGATGGAGGGAACCCCACACAAATAAATAAAAAAAGCTTCAACACATGTAG
Source organism: Typopeltis vanoorti (assembly GCF_054136105.1). NCBI lineage: Eukaryota > Metazoa > Arthropoda > Arachnida > Uropygi > Thelyphonidae > Typopeltis > Typopeltis vanoorti. Next base: position 41,885,766 of record NC_143568.1, on the reverse strand, counting down.
TTGCATAGTTGAGAAATCTTTCGAATATATTAAGGATCTGTATTTAAGTTTTGTAGATCTGTATTCAAAATGCTACCGTTATATGGTGTAAATGTATTACTTGACATTATGTCAAGTAATACATTGTCTCTATTTGAGCTGCAAGTCAGCAGGTAAAATTGAAGGGGGTACAGGAAGATAGTTTGATGTTAAATCAGGTGTGAGACCAGGGTGCATATTACTTCCACTGTTATTCATCATCTATATGAATCACATCACGAAGGATGTAAATCTGATATCAACGTTGGAGATGTTAATCTCAGTTGATTTCAGCCTCCATAGCTTTATCGGTATAGGCGAAGCCCTTTGGTCAGAAAGACCTGGGTTCGATTCCTGTCCAAGACGTGAGGAACTTTTATTTGGTCTCTTTCGACTAAAGGTGAGTTAGCTGGTCTCATACAGAGATGGGGGGGGGTTTCACCTGTAAAACCCAGGATTTTTGTTCCTAAACCAGCCTCATGAACACATGCATCTACAGACATAGGACACACTGGGAATAATAGGGTAAACCATCTTATCCTCAAGACAATCACGGTTGTGAAATCCATAGCTAAGAACCTTAATGGTTCATGAAAGCTTAAGAAGAAGAAAAATTTCAGCTGTTTACTTTAATCAGATGATGTTTTCTGATCAACAATTTTCCTCCAAATTAATATGTTATGTCAAGATTCCAATATTATCAGATCTTATATTTCTGTTTTTTAAGGCTCTTTTGACTGTATCAATCTGTCTACAACTTGGTCTTGCTTTTGGTCTTTTCCCTGCCAACCTGGCAAAGAACCCTTGCTTTGCTAATCTTTTATGTCTCATTCTATTTAAGTCACCATACCACCCGAGATTAGTTTTACTAATTCATTCCCGAATGTTAACAATGGCGAGTTCTTTCCTAATATTCTAATTTTTAATGTGTTATTTCCATTGATGCCATCTGTTCACTTCACTAATCTTTCTCAGAACTCTCATATCTATGGTCTCCAGACTGTGATCAAGTGTTTTATTTCTAGCCCAGCTCTCAGATCCATAAGTTAAAATTGGCTTGAACACTACCAAGTATACAGCTAATTTAGTGTTTTCACTAATCTAGTCTCTTTCTTATTCCATATAAATTTATTCAGTTGACTTCCTACCATACTAACTACTAATATTGTTGTCTATTTCCATATTTAATTTACCATCTTCACTAAAAATTGTGCTGAATAGCTGAAATATTTTACTTGTTCTATAAGTTGACCATTCAGGATATGGTTGCTATTTTCAATATTTCTGTATATTTGTCTTTGTCATTGTTTTTGTCTTTTTATTGCTGATTTTCATATCAAATTTATTACAACAGTTATTCAATTCAGTCAGGGAATCTTGCACACTTGTACTGGATTTATTCAGAAGTATAACATCATCTGCATGAAGTAAAGAGCTACGATTAATATCACCAATTTTGATATCAGATTTAATACCACTTTCCTTCATAATATTATCCACGCAGATAATGAATAACAGTGGAGAAAATATGTATTCTGGGATTCAGTTTTATTTCTCTTTTTTTTTTAGATTGGTACTATGAAAGCTCTGCTCGAATCATCTGGAATTCTACCCTGTGACCAGATCGGACCTAAATTAGTAGTGTAGCCACTGTAAAACTTTTATACCTCCATATTTGTATATTTCTGGCTGAATTTCATCTACTCCAGCTGCCTTTCCACATTTCAGGTTTTTATTACTTTTTTATACTTCAAGTATGGATATGTATTCCTGACTGCATTTGTGTTAGGAGTTTTCTACCATCATGCTGACACTGCTTGTTTCATTTAGCAGTCTTTCAAAGTAATTACTCCAGACATTTTGAATATCTTTATCTTCAGTTTTCATGTCATCTTTATTATCTCTCATTCCTTTTACAGTATTTTTTCCTCCATTTTTAAGCTTTTTCAATAGCCTCCAGAATGTTTTCCCACCTTCCTGATATTTATTTTCTGTTGTTACCAAAGTCTTTCCATGACTTTTGTTTAGCTAGTTTTACACAGTGCTTTTCTTTCTTACATTTTTCTTTGTATTCTCTAAGAGTTACTTACTTGCCATGAACTTGTGATATGCTTTCTTCTTTTGCTTCACTGCCTCTTTAACTTCCTGAGTCCACCATGGAGGCCTGATTTTTCTATCCTTGCTGACAACTTCATTAAATGCCTCTCTGGCTGAATCAGTGTTTTCTTCAGGATTAGCCATTGAATCACCAATGTTTGGTTCTTGCTTTAAAACTCTTTCATTTTTTTCTTCAATGATGTTTGTGTATTTCAGTCTATAATTCACCTCTGAAAGCTGCTCAACCTTGATTCATTTTAAAACTTTCTTACACACCCTTCTTTTCAATATGAAATTCAATTTTATCCTGCTCAAAACTAAATAGTGAACACTTCCTATTTCCAATCCTCTGTATACTCTATGTCCTGAACCAGTGGGAAAACATCATTATCAACTATAACATATTCCATGAGACTTTTATTTCTTGCATATTCTCTCCATGTGAATTTGTGCACATTTTTATGTTGGAACATTATGTTAGTAATAATCAGTCCATGTCCTGAACAGAAAACTAGCAGGTATTCCATTATTATTAGCTTCACACTTTTCTCCGAATTTTCCTTAAACATTTCTGATATGTCTGGTAATCATTTCCAACTCTGCTGTTTAGATCTTCAACAAGGACCAAGTTTCCTTTTTCATTGAGCCAGCTGCGCTCTCTCTCTAATGTCCCCAAAAATTCGTCCATTTCTACCTTGGTAGAACCTTGTATCGGACTCAAGCACAAATAAGTCACATTGTCCAGTTCCACATTGCAATATTTGTCCAGATCACTCTACTTGATACTGCCTGCCATTTAAGATTATTCTCATATTTAGCGTTGAAAACTATAGCTACTCCATCTTTTCCCTGATTGTCATTGCCTGAATATAACATTCATGACTTAGAAAGTTGTCTGTGTTTTTTGTTTCAGTCAAGCCTATTAAGTCTATATGGTACTTATCCAATTCTTTGATGGTTCCATTTCTTTTCCATTGATGCTTCTTACATTGATAGTACCAATTTTGAACTCTGTTATGCTGAATTGGAATCTGTTCTGGAAGTTGTTCCAGTAGCTGACTTTTCGATGTGCCCTGGTTCTCTGACAAAAACATGGAGCCTTTGTTTAACCGTGCAATACCCTTAGTCAGCATGAAATTCTGTTATGTTGTACAATTATTTTACATTATGGTTTAAGCCAGTAAGAATACAATTTGGTCAGCTAAATCCCAAATTTCCAGCCCATCCTCGTTCATTCAGTATCCATTTAGATATCTAACAGAGTGTGTGCCATGAGAAGGTGAAGATTGGACATTAGATCAGAAGCTCAGTCAGTTCTCTGCATTCCTTAAAAGGCTACATGGAGGTCTCCTTTCAATTACACAACTTTGACCCTTAAGCACCCTGCTGTAATAAATTTGGTATGAAAATCAGCAATAAAAAGACAGACAGTGAAAAGAGGCAGAAACATCAACTGTATACTGAATGGAGGACCGATAGAGAAACTTAGAACAGTTCATTAATTGGAAGAATTATTTAAACAAACTGTCGTGGAAGATTTCTATGCCACGATTGTTTCTTTATGAATCTTTTCTGATGCATGTTGAAATTTTACACTGCAACCTGTTAAGAATATTTCAAGTTAAAAAAAAATTTTTTTTTGAAGAGAGATGCTTGTTTTGAATTAAAGCTAGTAGATCTCATTTAATGATTGAATATGCATATGACTTGTGGAGAAATTTTTTTTTATAAACCTTAAATGGATTAACAAAATGTTTTTTTTGTCAAACTTGAAACTTAAATATTTATTCTGAGGTTAATTTGTGTATTTGTGTGAGAGAGAAAGTGTATCTCTAACATTTTTTAAAAGCAAATTTTATGTAAATAATTATATTTATATTATTTTTTGATTAAATTTTTTTGCATTACATTCTTGTCTTATTTCTGAAACTAAGTATAATAAATGAGATTTATTTAAAGTTTAGAAGAAACTATTATCATTTTAAGATAAATAAATTTAGATAATTGAAAGAAACCAGTATACTCATAGTACTAACCTTTTAGGTGTCATAAGCACAAAAAAATGTAAATATATAATTTTTTAAACAGATGTCAGTTTAATATAGTTGAATGTAAGGTTTGAAATTTTGGATCCACAGATGGTACTCTGTTGGTATTACTTCTTGCTTTCTTAAGGTTTCTACCTGGACTCTGAAGAGAACCAACCAGTTCAAAATAGTTGTCAGGCCACTGAAATCTTTATCAAATGCACTAATAAAAGACGGATATATGAGCAATGCTCATGCACTTTTAAGTAGTGCAAGCTAAAGCAACTCCAATATGAAGGATTTTATTCTCATAAGCTCTCTGGAGTTTCACCATACATTTGGTTGTGAAATAATGTTAGTTCTTTAATCACCACTATATCTATCTATCTTGCTGTATAATTTTTTACTCTCTTAATTGCCTAAAATATTGAGAAATTCCACCTAACGGGACTAAAATAGAGGATGGTAAATGCAAGTGAATTGTTGCTTTTTCTGCGGGCATTTCTTCAGATCTTCATAACAATTTCTACCAAATTTGAAATATAATTGTTCAGTTGTGTTGTTGAAGGTCTCCTTAGAAATTCAGTGCATCATCATTAATAGATTTTTGATATGAGATGTACAGGATACTATGATAGTTTAACCTGAAAAAGTTTGCATTATTTCTAACATCTTATCACTAATATACCTCCAGATCAGATTGATCTGTTATCTGTCAGGACTCCAGTATTGTCTGATCTTATATTTTGGTCTTTCTTCTAACTGCAGTCCACCTAGTTCGTGGTATTTTTATGGATCTTTTTTCGGCCATCAAACAGCTGATTTTTTCTTTCCTATTCTGTTTAAGTGACCATACCACTTGAGATTCATACATTCCCGAATGCTAACAATGTAAAGTTCCTTCCTAATATTTTAATTTTTAATATGATTCTCCTATTGACATCTGTTCACTTTCCTAATTATGTTATCTCCAATCTTTAATCAGTTGTATTACTTATAACTCATCTTCAGCTCCATGAGATAAAATCGGCTTGAATAGTGTGGTGTGTATATACTATGGCTGTTTTATGCTGTTGCTCATTTATTCACTATAAATTTATTCAGTTGACTCCCTACAATGTCATCTTTGCTAATCCAATTATCTACTTTAATATTTAATTTGCCATCTTCACTGAGAATTGTGCCGAAATAGCTGAAATGTTTTGCTTATTCTACAGGTTTTCCATAATGTAGGTGATGTTTTCCATATTCCTGTCTATTTTCATTGTTAATTTTCCTGTTAAATTACAGCAGTTATTCAGTTTAGATAAGGAATTGTGCAGACTTGTTCTGAATTTATTGAAGAGTATAACATTATCTGCATAAGGTTAAGAGCTGAGATTAACATCCCCAATCTTGATATCAGACCCAGTGCCATGTTCCTTCATAATATGATCCATATAGACAATGAACAATACTGGAGATAATATGCACTCATCCTTATCTTTTATATCATATCTGCATTACTTTCAATTCTATCTGCTAACTTACAATGAAATATACACTGCTCTTGGAAAGAAGTCAACAGATACTATAGTGTGAGGAACAAACAGCCATGGCATCCACTTTAATAAGATGTAGCACCTCCTTTCCCTCTGATGACTTCAGCAATCCTCAGGGTATTCTTTCCACAAACATATGTTAGCAATCAATGAGAATTTTGCACCATTCCTGTAAGTATGTAATGAGGTCCTAGACTGTTGTGGGATGAATGCCCCTTGACCTTACCCGACTCTCCAGTTCATCCCACAAATGTTCATTAAGGTTAAGATCAGGGTTCTGTGGAGGCCACCACTCAAGTATGGTGATGTTCATGTTCACAAACCACCATGTCATAAGGCTGCTGCTTTAACTGCATAGTTTGTGAACATGAACATCACCATGCTTAAGTGGACTCCTCTGCAATAACATCTCACCTCAATTTTCCTCATTACATCTCCCATGATGCCTTTTGTAAGATGATTCCCTCTGTATAATCTGGAATCCCCTCTGTATAATCTGCTTTGGCTTAACATTTCCTTATCTCAACTTCATTTGCTGCCTCTCTCATTCTCCTCATTCTGATGACTTCACCAACCTATTGACTTTTTGTCTCTAAAAGTTGATCACGACATTATCCTAATAGTAAGATAATTCTCCTTGGTGACAAGCTTCCCTTCTCCAACTTTACAGACCCAGCAAGAAAAGAAGCCAAACTGTTTGGTGTCAGTATTGATTTAACACAGATCATTTACCAACCTACCAGAATTCCTGACTCGCCTCATCATTCTCCCATTATCCTGAACTGTTTCTTAACCAATTCTCCCTCCAATACACTGTATATGTTAGCTCTTCTCTTGGCAAATCTGACCATAACCTTGTCCACATCTCCTTTTTCCTGGCTGTCCTCAACCTCGCATCCTCTGGCAATAATGGTGTTAACTGAGATGACCTTCTGGGCTCTGTCTTGTTTCCATGGTCTAATTATTGCTTCTATTCTTCTGATTTTAGCACCTGCTCTGATCTAATATTAGAAATTATTCTTGTTGGGATGAATGCTTTTATTTCCCACTCCACTCAAAACCTGACCCTTAACTTAATCCTTGTTCTCCAACAATTGTGCTAAAACAGTCAAAGCTAAAAAATCAGCATATAACCAATGGCTCAAGTAAAAAATTCCAGCCTCTCAGCTTAGCTTAGCTTATACTACAACTTGTAACAACTGCAAAATTGCTAAAGCTTTGGGATGCAACTTCTGTCTTTCCATGTTTTTACCTCTCACATCCTGATGGTACAATGTTAGCATCTCCTAAAGATAAGGCAAACCTCTTGGCATGAGGTTTCTCTTCTAGCTCTGTATAGAGAACTAAGGCAGATCTCCTCCCACCATTCTGCAAACTGTCCACAGTATGCCTCCTGTGAAATTTTGTCAGAAGGACATTAGAAAAATACCCAGTAGTCTTAATAGAATTAAGTCTCCTGGCTCTGATGGTATTCCTCCAGTTGTACTAAAAGCTTGTGATTTAGAATTCACACCCATCTATCCAGCAGTTTGGAAGCATGCTCTTATCCAGCCAATAACCAACTGCTTCACTACCCACTCAGTAACTAAATGGTAATCACCAATTTGGATTCCACCTTTCTTGTTCCACAGCAGATCTTCTAGTCACCCTCACCAACCTTTGCATACAGGGCATAGGAAAGTTTGGAGAAACTTAAGTGGTCATTTTTGATATTCCCAAGGCATTTGATCATGTCTGCATTATCAATGCTTTCTTACCAAGCTACTATCTTATGGTATTTCTCCTCAGTGCTTTTCCCTACATTCTTCCTCCTGTAGATCAGTAATCTTTATCTAACACCTGATCATATTCATAGCTTTTTTTCCAAACCTTGTAATGCTGAAGTGATTAGTGCTTCAAGATCTTCTTTAACCAATGCCTTAAACACTTATTGATCTTCCTCCTATTCTCAAAATGGAGAGAGGATAATCTGGTGAACTTCAATGTCACCAAAACAGTTCTCTTATTTCTAGGAAGAAAGTCCTAGAAAAGTCCATCTTGGATTGACTTAAAAAGTGCCTGGATGATGATGACCTTGGTATATATGGTAACATAACTGCAAATGTAATTTTAAGTAAAGTTGTTTATGACAATTAAACAACACTTTAATTTGATCCATAAATATCTTTTAATGAGTGCTGCTCACCATTTAATCACATTGAAAGACTGTATTCACTGATGTTAAATTGTATTACAGTTTAATGCATCTCTTCAGTTATAAAGAGATTCAGTATAAAAAAAAATATAAATGATGCAGTTCATGACAATATATCACATACTATGTATATCATGAGTAGTTCTATTGTGGGGAATTCAGATTTTTCCCAAATTTTTATAGCTCTCAAATCAGTTTAATTACTATCCCACCCACTGAAAAATAAAATGACCTGGTCGTCCAATAGAGATTGTTAGACAGGTATACTTTTTGCACCAAAACAGCATCTATTAGTGTAATTTGGGATTTGGAATAATAATAAAACTCCAAAGTTCAACTATACATTTCAGATATAGTTGAACTTTGGGGTTTTATTTTTTATTATAGTGAAGAATTCTTTTCAGCTCTTTCTGTCATTCTCTCCCTCTAATATTCTCTCTTTCCTAAACTATTCTTGATAAAATGTATTATAATTGCATCATTGATGCATCATGTTTGCTGTCAAAATGATTTCACATATACAAGGTATGAACTGTGTAATATTGCAAAAAAAAAAAAAAAAAGGTTTTCTAATAACTTTATTTTATTCCATTTAGGGGAGGGAAAGTGTGAAAAGTGTAATGTATATGTTTCTTTCCTTCTTTCTTTTCTTAAGTGGAAACTAGCTGTGATACATCAGCAAAGACAAAATCATGTTAACAGCACTTGTCAAGATTTTGAATCAAAGAATAAAACATTGAAGTACCCACCTGTTAGCAGATTTGATCACCTCATTGTCGATGATGTGCACAAATTGATTTATTGCTATGTTCCTAAAGTAAGTTTGATGTTCCTGATTCTCGTATTATACTCAAATTATGTGATATTTCTAAATATCGAATTGTATTTCTCAAGAAATTATATTCTTGATTTAACCCATTATCCAAATATGAACAAGCAAATATTTAGATGTGAAGTATCTTTACAACTAAGTTACTTCACATCATACTGCTTCATACATAACTCATAATGTAGTGCAACCTCCCCCTTTTTTATTATAAGTATATCAGCGGGCACTATGCTCATGGAAATACTGAAAGCTAATCAATGAGGGCATGTATTTTTAATATCAAAGTAGCACAGTATATCACCATAGTATTAAACTACACTCAATGAGAGATGGTTGTAGAAAGTTTTTCTTTTGCTTGATTAGAAAGTAAATTATACTTGAGAAGAAATTATAATCTTGATTTTATCATTTATCCAAGCCTGAACAAACAAAATTTGTATCAAGTATCGTTATGGATCTCATTTAATATATCTGTTAACTAAGTGTCGTCTTCCTCTTTATAGTGTTTTTATCCTGCTTGGTGCAGGATTCACTATGAGTTTGCAACTGTGCAAAACCCCAGCCAGCTTGTTGCAGAGTCTGGCATTGGGGGGGGGGGGGTTGTAGATGTGTGTGCATTCACTGGGCTGGTTTGCCTGTTCTGGGGGACAAAAAACCTAAGTTTCTATGTGAAAAAACCTCCTATCTCTGAATGAAACTGGCTAATTCACCTTTAGTCGAAAGAGACCACATCCTGGACAGGAATTGAACCTAGGGCTTTTTGACCAAAGGACTTCAACTATACCGAATGAGCTACGGAGGCTCTTAACTGAGTGTCATGTATGCTTCATTCATATAGCATGCATGCTGTAAGTGAGCTCATAAGATATTTCTTAGCACATCACCAAAATAAATAAATCACTTAAATCCTGTCTGTAACATATACAGGGTGTTCGGGATAAATTTGACAGTTTCGTAAGGAAAAAGAAAATCTTCTTTGTATCTATTAAATTTAATGAATTGACAAAAAAACATTACAGGCAGAGTTAATTACAATACTATCAACAAGATTTACTCAAAATAACCACCATTAGCATCGATCACAGCTTCAATTCTGCTTCGGAACCTCGAACAAGCTGATGCTACAGTCTCCCTGGGAAGGGCCGCAAAAACTGTTTTAATTTTATCCATTAACTGGGCTTTTGTATTACTGGAAGTGCGATTGGTGTCTTTTTCAACTGCGCCCCATACAAAATAATCCATGGGGTTAAGGTCTGGGGAGTTTGGAGGCCAAACATTTGGACTGGTGAAGTCGTAGAAATTTTCAGACAACCATTTTTGACTTTTCCCAGAGGTGTGGCAAGGGGCCGAATCCTGCTGCCATACATACGGCCTACCATTGGCTACCCTTGTTATCCAGGGCTTGACTACAGTTAGCAACTCCACGAACAAAGCCCGAATTCCAATGCCAGGGTTCTTCAACACCTGTTCCTGCAGATTTGCGAAGAATTCTGCTGTACGAACGCAATCAGATCGTCTGCTAGGGATCTTTCTTCTTGCTACATCCTCGTAGTCACCATTGCAAGTCTCTAGTTCATGCCTGATTGTTTTTACTGTATTCAGGGAGCATTGGGCAGCAGTCGTAATATCCTTATTTTGATGGCGGGCACGAATCATCATGATACAAGTTATTCTCTTCCATGATTCAGGTGGGTTCCAGCTATCCATCCTTTCTGACATCTTGTATATGAATGAAGAAGGGTCCAAACTTTTAAATGAAGAGAAGTGTGTGTTAATACATGTAACTTACGGAAAAATATAATTAATTATAAATATGTCAAATTTATCCCGAACACCCTGTATGAATGACATATTGTTTTATCTTTCAAATGAAAGAGAGAACAATATGCTGATGTTCTGGTCTATATTCATAAACAAACTAAGGTTGACATAAAGACACTTATTACAGTCAGATCTTGATTTGATGTTTTTCTGGAAGAAATATTTATTTCACATTGAGCTTAACAGTGAATTGGTATTATTTAATTCACAAGATGTAGCAAGAGAAAGACAAACCTGGATTATTGCATGTTGTGCAGGTTGGTCCAATTTCACAGTGTTAAGCAATGAAAAAATACAAACAGGGTGAGTCGTCTACTGAGCATCCACCACATTTAATCTGATACTCATAGCATGATATTTACTTTTCCACATTGTAGGTTGGCTTATATATGTTCACAGATATATTTTAACTTGTGCTCTATTTCTCACATAATTTCTTATTTATTACTGTTACTTTTTAAAATTTTACAAACATTTTTTATGTAAAAAAACATAACAGCAAGCAATGCTAACATTTTCAACAGTGCTAAGTTACATATGCTCATTTATACATAAATTAATTTTTATTTAACTTTCACATATAACACTTAGCTAATTCTTTCTTAAAGATACCTAAACCCCACTGCTTTTGTAATAACCTTTGTTGAAATCTATTTTACATATTTTCACTGTAACAGTAAAAATTAAACTGTTTGTTCTGACTGTTCTGCCATAATAAAAAATCAGCAAAGAATAACATGCATTAATCTCTCCTATATATATGTATCCTTTATTTTATAAATTATTTCTCTATCTTATTTATATTCCTCCTTTATAAATTTCATTTAAATCACCTCTCACTGCTACTTAATCAGTTATCATAACTGTCATGATACAATTCATGCATACACAAAATCTAAGTGAGCCATGTTGTGAAGGTGTAATCAAATAAGAACCTAGCCAGAGATGTATACAGATATCATAATTTCCTTTCTCTACTGAGTGAAATTTATTTTAGTTAAACCAACAATCTTCAGAGCTTAGTTGCCTTTCCAATATGATTTTGGAACTTAAATTCCCTATTAACTAAAATACCCATATATTTGTATCCATCAATGCTGCCTTAATGCCAAATCACATATACTTAAATTTGTCCAAATTTAAAATTAAACTCCACATCCCTGTTTATCCACTTCTGTTTCTCTGTTCTTCCAATCTTTCAAGGTCATCTGTAAAGAACTGAGCAGTCAGTTGAACAACTGACTGCTCAGTTCCAGCGTCATGTAATTAGCAAAGAGGAAAATTTTATTCTTAATATTCAAACCTAAATCACTTATGAATATATTAAAGAACAAGGGGGCCCTAACACTGAACTCTGGAGGACGGATTATCCAGTTCATAATCACCTGGCTCTTAGACTCCGTTCAAAAATTAAATCCATCTCTCTCTAGGTTCTTATATACAATCCTCAAAAAGGCTTTGCTGAAATCCAAATAAATCATGTCATAGCCATTATTTTGTTCTATTTTCCTCATGTCATCATCTAAAAAGTAAGCAGATTTGTTAAGGTGAGCTATCCTTAGAACCCACACTGTGGCTTAATCATCAATCGATCCTTCTCAAGGGTATATCCTGGATAGAATTCACCACTTTATGTGGTGAACCACCCTTAGGAATATAAATAACTCTTGCAGATATTCTAGCAGAAGATACTATTCTCATTCTCAGCATTTTATTGAAGATGATCAAAGTGTATTGATTAACTATGATGTGCATCTGCTTATCACTTGAGTGATATAGAACCCTCCTTACTGTACCAGTTGCTATATCGTTTAAGTTTTCAGGAATATCCTTTTCCATGAGATAAATGTTACCTGTTAAGCAGTATTGTTTATTCTAACTGCTGTTCACATATATGCACACATTAAACTCCACCACAGTCACAGCTAGATCATTCAGAATTATTCTGGAAAAACAGATTATGTTTAATTCATTTTGATAATACCCTTTGATGCTGCACATGAAAAAGAGAACATAATTTGGTGTGAAGTGGCCAGGAATATCCAGAATAACAGAGATGAATTGATGGCACTGATAGCATCAGCCTGTCCAAAGATTATTGGGATCACTGAGACATGGTTGACAGAAGATGATATACTGACAGGAATAGAAGTAGCAGGGTACAGCATTTTCTAGCAGATAGGAAGGGCAAACGTGGTGGTGTAGTGCTTATGATTAAGTGATGGGTTATGTCCTCTCAGAGTGGAGGATTTGAATAGCAATGGCACTAATGGTTTTGAAAGCATATGATGCGAGGTAGAGGTGGACAGGATATGTAGTGTAGTGTTGCTATAAGCCAGGGAACATAGAGGATGAAAAGCAGGAGGTGTTTAGGCAGTTCAGCTTGGAAAGTGCAAAAAGAATGATGGTTCTGGGTGATAGGAAGAGGAAACTGCATGTATTAGTAAGGGAATGGAATGTCTGTAATTCTTTAGGGAGAAATGCCTTAGACAACATGTAGAAGGAATACAAAGTTCAAGAGTTTTGGAGTTAGTCATAGCATTAGAAAATCTGATAATAACTGAGATGGTATCTCTGCCCCTGGTTGGAGAAAGAGTGCCCATGTGGTTTTGACTTGGTAGATGAACAGACATGCAGGAGTATCAAGGAGAAAGGAATGTATGTAGAATTATAAGGCAGGTGATTATAATAATCTTAGAAATCAGCTTGGGGCAGTTCCATGGGTGGAGGAATTGGAAGGGTGAGATATCATCCATGCTTGGGAACTAGTAAAGAAATATTTACTAGCAGCAATGGCAAGATGTATTCTGCAAGTGAAAAAGAGAACACAATTTGGTGTAAAGTGAATGACAAAAAATATCAGACTGAAACTACAGGTGAAAAAAAGGTTATGGAAGAGATATAAGGAGAGGGGTGGAGAGCAGATGCATAAAGAATATAAGACTCGGGCCAGGAGAGTGACTAGCATGGTAAGGAATGCAAAACTGGAATATGAGAAAAAAATTGGCCCTGAGATCCAAAGAAAATCCTTAGGAATTCTTTTGTTATGTGACCAGTAGGAAGAGGAATGATTCTGGAAAAATGACATTGTTGAATAAAAATGGGAGTAGAGTGACTGATGCAAAGGACATAGTGGACTTGTTCAGTAAACCCTTAATTGGAATATTTCAATACTCAAAAAAAAAAAAAAAAAAAAAAAAAAAAAAACTTCTAAGAGTACTTCTCTTAGAAGGAAAGGTGATATGATTGAGACATTTAAACAGTTGAGTGGTAGTTACAGGATTGACACTGAGGAGTTCTTACGTTTAGCAGAATAAGGGGAAGGAGCAAGGACAAAATGTCCATCCCTGGAAGTTGCAAAAGGAAGTGTTGTGAGGAGTGGTTTCTTTACATGGAGGATGGTTGAATTGTGGAATACATTGGCTGATAGAATAGTGAGAGCATGAACAGTGAATGAGTTCAAGGAATGGTATGGTAGACGCTGTGTTTTCTAGGATGAGCCTCCCACAATGAGTCATGTGAATCTATATGGAGGTCCTGAATCATAATAAAATCCTTATTTTTCTGTCTCTATAAAAGCTTTTCAGATTAATCTATAGCTATCCATAATTCAAACTATGGATAGCTATAAATTTATAGATTTTTGCTTTAGTCTTTAATTAACAAATTATTTAATTCTAGTTGTCTCATATACCTATGCCATTTCTAGAACCTTTTTTTCTTTTGAGAACTTAGTTATTTATTCTCTGTCTTCATCGGTGATGCTACGTCAGCATCGGCAGTGAAGCACTAGTCTTAGTTAAGACTGGATTAATTTACCCTAAACTCAGCAGAGTGCTTTTTATAACTACATTCATCAGTGATCATAGGTTATCATTATACTGAACTCTCATTGCTTTATTTATTTATTATTTTTGCATTTATCCCCCCCCACACACACACAAGAGGTACAAGAATGTATAGCACATTAGTGCTGTGTATGAGGTGCAAATAAGGATTGAGAAAGAAGAAATGATTGACATTTTTCTTAAACAGCTGGAGGTCGAAGTTGGGAAATATATTATAAGGAAGGCTGTTCAAGAGAAAAGAGGGAGATGGAATAAATGCGGATGAGAAGGCAGAGGTTTGATGTGTTCACAGTTGTATTGAAAAGGAATGTTGGGCAACTACTACTCTTGTTTTAACAGGACCAACAGTAAGTGGAGAGCGTTCGTAGCTCAGTCGCTTTTAATGATGCCCTTTGGTTAGAAAGACCTGGGTTCGAATCCTGTCTGATATGCAAAGAACCTTTATCAGGGCTTTTCAAGTGAAGATGAGTTAGCTGGTCTCTTATGGACCAAGGTTTTTCATCCCAGAAACTCAGGTTTTTTTGTTCCCACAAACTGGTAGACTGGCCAGGGAACACACACACAATTTACATACAAAAAAATCAGTAAAGGGCTAACCATCTTATCCTGGAACCATGATTATAAAATCCAAGGTTATCTTGAATAGTTATGGACACTTAAGGGCCTGTTGAGAACCGCAGAAGATCAGTAAGCATAGAAACGATGTTTGCCAGTTCACTGAAGCAGTGGCAGAAAAAGAAGAAAAATAAATAAAAGTTATATGGCAAATAAATGAAATTTTTTACTTTTGAATTTTTTTAACTTCCGGATTTTTCTGCCTGTTAAAGGATGGTAAATAATAAAACTTTTTATTTTTTAAAAAAAAAATGTATCAGTTTTTTTTACAATTTTACAAAGTTTTTTTTTACTTGCACTTCACTCAAATAATGAAAACACGAAAAGTCACACTAAAAAGTTATTTTTGAAACAAACACCTCACTCTTACACGATTCAATAACAAATGAAGTTAAGGAGCAACCAGGCGAAACTTCCTATCTCGGCAATGCAGTCAGTTTTCGTGACTTCGAAGCTGTCAACAGTGCCATGCCTTTAATTTAAAGTGTAGATTGCTCGTGCTGTTCAAAATACGAAGCTTGTCAACTTCGTATTTATAACTCAGCGCCGACATTGGTATTGCAGCATTATTTAAAGCGTAGATAGTGCACGCTGTTCAAAATACATATTAAAACATAATAATTGTTTCGAAAAAATTTTCGCTTAAAATAATCAAGATTTTTATGATGTTTACTGAAAACATTAATCTATTTTAAAATACTATAGGAAAATTTCTTGGCTTGGGGGCCTCCCAAAGCTTGAGGCCACTAATGTGCCTCATTGCCTTAATGGGTAATCCGCCACTGGCCATGGAAGTACCTATAGACGAGACACAGAGCTGAAACATTGTCTGTGAGATAGAGGTGGAAGTGAGCCTCTGAGGGAAGGTTGTCTATGAGCCTGAATTATTCTCATCTAGACAGCATCAAGGATTTTTAGGGAGGTTTTGGGTGCACCATCCTAATTGTATTCCAAGGATAGGTGGATTTAGGATTTATATAATAGCAGGTTAACAGAGGGGGTGGTTGTAAAATAGCTCCTTGAGCAGAAAAGAATGCCTAGTTTTTTAGAGGTTGAGAAAGCTTATTGATATGATGTGACGAGTTTGTGCCAGAAGAGGCTGGAGGTAAATGTGAGTCCATGGGGGGGGGGGGAGAAAGAGAGAGTTCTGATCTTGTCTGGTGATGTGTGTATTACTGTGAGGATAAAGGAAAGTGAGTTGAGATCCCTTTTGCAAAAGAAAAGTGCAGGACTGCATTTTGAAGGATGGTATGGAGATCAGTGTTTAAAGCACTGGCTGCAGATGATCTTGATGTTAGGATGTATGAGAACTACTTGGTTTGTCTCATAACATAACAGCACAAAGAGAAATAATTAAACAGCAGGTTTAATCATTTCAATATTTTATCTCTGTCACAGAGACATCTTCAGGAATACAATGTTAAAGTTGTAATGACACACACAAAAACACACAAGAAATAATAATTGGAAGAAGTTAGACTATATAAAGACAAAAGTCTTATGAGGGGCATCCTATGTGGGTGGTGTTGGCTAGCCTTAGTTGTGGGTGGGAACCCTAAGAATTCGAGTTTCTCAAATCTTGGGAAATTTGACATAACCATATTTATTAAGATTGGGCTTTTTTTTTTTTTTTTTTTTTTTTTTTTTTTTTTTTTTTTTTTTTAAATCTGCTACTGATTCTAAAAAGAGTCAAGTTTGTATTTTCTGTGATGGAGCATAATACTTTTCTTCCATTTGATTCTGTGCAAGGTATTCAAGACATGATCAGCTAGACCTGACTGACTATAGTTGTGTCTCTCAGTCTCATCATAATGTGATAAATTGCAAAAACAAGAAACTTTATAAACACTTGGAACAGAGGGGAGGAAGTGGATCCTTAGGAGAATGGAAAAGGGAAGCTAGCTTCAAATGGAGCTTGAAAGCAGTGCAGAGATTATATTTCTTGAAAGTTCTGGCTATTTTTTCTGAAGTGCCTCAGATATAGGGAATAGTAATGGTATTACTGTTACCATGTTGTGAGGAGGTGGAAGGGACAGATAATTTGTAGATCTTTTTGGCATTGTAACCATTGGACAATTCTGAAGTAACTTCAGAACTGTTGTTACAAGTATGTAAGTGTAAGCTTTTAAATGAAGAAAATCTTCATGCTAGCCTATTGCCCACAGTGCAACTTTGTAAAAGACTGAACAAGTCTATAAAACAAATTCTCATGAAAGAATAAAGGACTGGGATTGTTATACAGAAAATTTACAATTAAATCTTCCCCATACTTTGCATGCTTACCACACTGCTGTTCAATCCAGTATCAAAGAAAAACCTTTGTGTGCTTTTTTGGATTTCATCTCCTTTTCCCTATAGATTTTCATCCATCTGTTTGCAGTTCAGGATTTGAGAATATAGATACATATCTGAATGATACAGTAAAAAGATTTACTAGATTAGTGATTATAGTAGAGAGACCTTAGAGAAAAGTAGACTGATCATAAATAAAACTATAAAGGAAAGAAATTTAAGATCTGGTCAACTTGTGTTATTACAAGATAAGTCTATTGTTAGAAAGAATAGAAAGTTGGGAGTGGATGCATCAGGTCCATATAGAATATTGCAGAGACTCTCCCCAGTTGTTTATAAGATTGTAGATATTAAGCACCCTGCCAGGGTTATTAATTGGCCCATTTAAATAAACTAAAGAAATATTATTTTCAATAAATGTCTCAAATCTTTATATTTACACATAGACAATACCACATAGACTAATACGGCAGCAGAGACACAAAATTGGCACAGTAAATGGAGGTAGGAAACATGGTGAATGTGTGGAAGATTCCACAACCATGGATACTGAATGAAATCTGTCCTCAAGTCTCATTTCCATCTAGGAGGTTGGCAATCATGGATCTCTATCCATTTTTGGCTTGGGCTGCTTTCTGCATGGCTAGTGCTTAGCCAGTCCTTTTTGTTTTTGAACAATGTGTGAAATGAAACTGCATATATGCAAAAACACCGATAATGAGATTTAATTGTAAATTTTCTGTAAAATTGTCTGTGTTTGCCAAGATACAGGTGGATCAATACAGTAAAAAGTGCCTTAGAAGACAGAAATATAAAATTGATAATGTTAGAGTCTTGAAAGATAACAGATTGATTTGGAAGAAAATTGCTAATAGGGAGTTAGTAATGATGTAAGTTTTTCAAGTAGTACTATCATAATATCCTGTTATACCCCTTTAGAGTACATGTCAGGAATTTGTCGATGATGAACTTTTCAAGAGCAAGCAGGATCATGGGACAACTACTGCAGTCCTCAAGTCTTATCTCCATCTAGGAGGTTGGCCATCATGGATCTCCATCTATTTTTGGCTTGAGCTGCTTTCTTGCATGGCTAGTGCTTAGCTAGTCTTTTTTGTTTTTGAACAATGTGTGAAATGAAACTGCATATATGCAAAAACACTGATAACAAGATTTAATTGTAAATTTTTTGTAAAATTGTCTGTGTTTGCCAAGATACAGGTTTTGCCAAGATTTGCTAATCTCTTAATGTGTATACTTGTAAATGTTGTTATGCATTTCATTTATATGTATACACACACACACACACACACACACACACAGATAAATGCCTTAAATTAACTGATTGCTAATTTTTGTTTTCTTCAAGGCAGATGTTAAAAACCTACTCATATACGAAGATATTTACATAAACATTCACACCACCACCATGCTTCCCAACAGTATGCCATCCACAAAACACTTACTCACCGAGCCAGGATTATTTGTTCAAATAACATAGCCTACATTAAGGGTATTAGAAAAATAGCCAAAGTTCTCTGCAGATATTTCCATGCCTTTTTCACTTTTTCAAACCTTTAATTCAGCTAGCTATCTTCATCTGTTCGCCTAAAGATTAATTGCATCCTCTTGAACAGCCTGGAGTGTATAAATGCTAATTTATTTTCATGGTATTGATGGCAACATGGAATGATAAGAAAATAATTAATATTTATTAACTTATTTGCTGATGTTTCGTTGGTTTTATATCCAGCATCTTCGGAGCACAAAAATAGTTTGTTACACTATGTGAAACAACAACAATTTGGCATAACAGCAGGACTAGCTTAAAAATATTGTAACAGACAGCACAAGGAACTAAAGTCCTAATTAGGTGCTGTGTTAAAAAAAAAAAAAAAAAAAGAGAGAAAATGAGTATTACAGTGATACCTCGGCTAATGAAGATAATTCGTTCCGGAATCACATTCGTTAGCTGAAACGTGATTTCCCGTAGGTTTCTATAGAAAATCGTTTAATTCGTTCTGGATGCTGCTTACTATTTAAAGATAAGAATAATAAAAAGCACACTATAAAAGGGTAAAAACTCACCAAAGGCTGAGATGAACAGCTACCCAATTAGATGAAGGAGAATGAAAAGTAGAATGAAAAATTGACGATCTTTACACTATTATATACACTTTATTAACCTGAAAAGATGTACACAACGTTTTTACTATTCTTCTTCCAAATTTTCAAAGTTTATTTAAGGTAAGTCTCCTCTTCTTCAGTAGCTGGCCTCTGTCTCTTTGCTAAAGGAGAAGTCAAAAATCTGTCTAAAGTTGATTGAACTTCTCTTTTTTACAGAATGTTTTTAAAGTGATTCAGACACTTGTCTTCATCAAGGCACAAAGTCTGTTCATTTCAGCTTTGTTGGGATGTCACTTTGTAGCCAAAGACTGAAACTCTTCCCAGTAGTGCAGCATTTTTTTAATGTCACCTGTTGGCATTCTTCCCCTTTTATTGCTCTCCTCCTCCTCTGATGAGCACTCTTTATCTTCCTTGTCTCTTTCCTGATTCAGTTGCTTTTTCAGCTCTTCAAGATCTTCTGTTGTCAAATCTTTTGAGTGTTCTTCAACTAATTCTTCTACATCTTCATTTACCTCCAAATGTAATGATTTGCCCAAGGAGACTATCTTATCTACAGTGTCAGCATTTTCAGCAGCAAGTTCCCCAGCAGCATCTTCAACACTGGAAACAGCACTTCTTATCTTGCAGCAGTCTGGCCATAACTTTTTCCCAGCAGCATTAAGTGTCCTAACTGACACTTCGTCCCATGCCATGGCAATGACTTGAATAGCATGAAGGATATGATAATGATCCTTCCAGAATTCCCTCCGAGTCAGACTGGTAAATGAAGTTGCATAAAAACATCTTTGGAACATGTTTGTATACAATTTCTTAAAGTTTGATATGACCTGTTTTTGGTCCATGGGTTGCAAAATAGATGTGGTGTTTGCAGGAAGAAATTTTATCTTGATAAAGTTAAATTCTGCCTCCAAATCTTCTTCCAAGCCAGGTGGATGCCCTGGAGCATTGTCCAGAAGAAGCACAGCCTTTTTCTTCTCTCAGGTACTTTTTTCACCGTGGGCTCAAACACCTCCACAATCCACTCTGTGAATATGCTTCTTGTTACCCAAGCGTATACCATGGTACAAGGTTTGTACCATGGTATACACTTCTCTTCTTTTGTGATGAACGTTCTTTTGTGCATTTGCTTCCAGAACAACCCAGTTTCATCACAATTAAACACTTGTTCTGGCTTGTATCCATGAATGATGGTCCACTCCTGAAATTCTCTAACAAACTTCTCAGCCTCCTCTTTATTTGCACTGGCTTCTTCTCCATGTCTAATTACAC
Organism: Typopeltis vanoorti; assembly: GCF_054136105.1. NCBI lineage: Eukaryota > Metazoa > Arthropoda > Arachnida > Uropygi > Thelyphonidae > Typopeltis > Typopeltis vanoorti. The sequence continues at coordinate 41,865,091 of NC_143568.1, read as the reverse complement.
TACGGATCCCTGACCTTCTCTTGAACTTCTCAAACCATCCTCTGCTTCCTTTGAATTCTTCCTCTGCCTCTGCTGTAATGTGTCCTGCCACATTTTTCTTCAAATTTTCATAAATCATTTTGGCTTTGCTGCAGATCATCTCTTGAGTCATAGTGTCACCAGCCATTTGATGCTCATTTATCCAGATCATCAGAAGCTTTTCCATTTCTTCATTCACAGAACTTATTTGGGATTGAGAGGCCAAGGTCTTCACACCAGCTGCAACTGAAGCTGCCTTAATCTCCTCCTTCTTCTTCAAAATTGTAGCTATTGATGATGATGCTATGCCATGCTTGACTGCTAAATCCACAATTCTGACTCCTCTTTCATACGCTAAAATTATTTCTTTCTTTTGCTCAATTGTGAGCAACTTTCTGCTTCCCTTTGGTTTGTCACTTACTTTTTTTGAACCTATTGTCAAGAAAATTTTTTTCACTTTTAAAATGTTTTTCTGAAAAATATAAAAGAAATATGACATATAGCATATTATTTATTTAATTAGATAAGAATAGAATTTACTAATTATAAATTAATCCCCCATAGTAGAATTTAGCCAAGTAAAGAATAAATGCTATCACTCTTACCTCTCGCATTCACAGCCACACAGAGCGTGCACCGTACTGACACTGGTATGAGGCATCTCACTTCTCGCTGTCTCGAATGTAAACAACCCAGTCGGGTTGGTGGGTCTCCCCCTATGTGATGTGGTCAGCTCATTTCTTTGTCATACACATATAGATGGAAAAGATAAGCTCCTAGAATGGCCAGACCATTCATGTCTGCTGCTTTAGCATATGCATCCACTAAAACATTCATTAGCTAAGTCCGAAAAACAGCAAAAAAAATCTTCGTTACCCGAAAAATTCGTTAGCAGGGTCACTCGTTAGCCGAGGTATCACTGTAATTAGATTTTAAAATGACTGTCTCCCAGATTTGTAAATTTATATAGCCATACTTGTTGAGGTTTGGAGGGTTTTATAGCTTTTGTTGATTCTAAAAACAATCTCTCTCTCTCTCTCTCTCTCTGACTTATGACTTCTGTGTAGCACTTTTGTTTTCTTCCATTTGATCCTGTGTGAAGAGGTATCCAAGGCATGGTCTGCTAGATCCGACTTGCCATAACGATATTGCCAGATTTATTTTTTATGTTCACCAAGGTGGATCTCAACAACAGTTCTTCCTGTCTGTCCTTTGGCAACTCTTATCCATTCACCGAAGGACAAGCTCTCTTCTTTATAACATCCAGGAGTTTATGAAGTGCCCTGTTCTTGTGACCTGGCTTACTATGGACAGACAGGAAGAACTGTCGATATCTGCTTTGGTGAACATAAAATACATCTGGCATTATGCCATGTGTGAAGTGATCCCTTCACACAGGATCAAATGGAAGAAAACAAAAGTGCTACACAGAAGTCATAAGTCATTGAGATTGTTTTTGGAATCACAGAATCTTTAAAACATAACTGCAAACCTCAACAAGTATGGCTGTATAAATTTACCAAAAATCTGGGAGACAGTCATTTTAAGATTTAATTAATATTTGTTTTCTCTCTTTTACAAACATAGATGGTGCCTAATTAGGACATCAGTTCCTTGAGCTGTCCATTACAATTTTTTTTAAACTAGTCCCACTGTTATATCAATTGTTGTTGTTTCACGTACTGTGACAAACTATTTTTGTGCTTTGAAGATGCTGGATATAATACCGGCAAAATATCAGCAAATAAATATTAATTAATTTCTTATCATTCTGTGTTGTCATGAATATCATGAAAATAAGTTAACATGTACTGCCAACACATAAGCATTTCCATGTATTTAGAAAGTACAGAGTTTCTTGTACCTGCATTTATGCCTACTTTGGACAGACTGGTAGATCAATTAACATCTGCCTTGACACAAAAATTACATTCACGATCATCTGTACAGCAAGCTGGGATTGGCAGACCATGCTGTGAATACTCCTTCACATAGAATTAGATGAAGAGGAAAATATCTGTTATTATATCGAAGTCATAGGATGAAGCACCCTCCCAACTTGATAAGTATGTTTACATTAATTTATCAAAGATATGTGAGACTGTCATTTTAAGACCTGATATCCTAACTTCTATAAATTAAGTTATGGTTATCTGGCTCAATAATGGCACCATGTAAGGACTAGTTTTGTTTTCAATTACAATTTGAATTATTTCCCACAATTATTTAGTTCTGTGTGCCTATCACAGTTATAATTGTGCTCTGACAATGCTGTTAGAAAACCAGCAAATAAATATTAATTAATTTCTTATTCTGTCTAATAAATAAGTTTAATTAATGTTTTTTTTTCCTTCTCCCAGTGTTGTCTATACTGTGAAGTATTATTATGAAACACTGCAGTAGTTGTCCCATGATCCTGCTTGCTCTTGAAAAGTTCATCATCATCGTCAACAAATTCCTGACATGTACTCTAAAGGGGCATAACAGGACATTATGATAGTACTACTTGAAAAATTTACATCATTACTAACTCCCTATTAGCAATTTTCTTCCACATCAGTCTGTTATCTTTCAAGACCCTAACATTATCAATTTTATATTTCTGTCTTCTAAGGCACTTTTTACTGTATTGGTCCATCTGTATCTTGGTCTTCCACTGGGACTTTTTCTGTTTCTGTTTAAGTGACCATACTACCCTAGATTAGCTTTACTAGTGCATTCCTGAATGTTAACAATGTCAAGTTCTTTCCTAATATCCTCATTTTTATTATGATGTTACAAATGATGCCATCTGTTCACGCCACTAATCTTTCTCAGAACTCTCATATCTGCAGTCTCCAGTCTTTGGTTAAGTGTTTCGTTTCTAACCCAGTTCTCACATCCATAAGTTAAAATTGGTTTGAATACTGTCTTGTATACAGCTATTTTAGTGTTTTGACTAATTTCTCTCTTATTCCAAATAAATTTTCCTTTGACTTCCTACCGTATTGGCTTTGTTGATTCCGTTGTCTATTTGTATATTTAATTTACCATCTTCACTAACAATCATGCCTAAGTAGCTGAAATGTTTTATTTGTTCTATAGGTTCTCCATTCACAATGCAATTGATATTTTCAATGCTTCTGCCTATTTTCATTGTCTTTGTCTTGTTATTGCCGACCTTCATACCATATCTATTACAACAGTTATTCATTTTAGTTTGGGGAATCTTGCAGACTTGTAGCAGATTTATTTTGAAGTATAACATCATCTGCATAAAGCAAAGAGCTGACATTAACATCTCCAATTTTGATATCAGGTTTAATACTACTTTCCTTCATAATGTGATCCATATAGATAATGAATAACAGGGGGGATAATGTACATCCGTATCTGACACCAGATTTAACATTAAACCATCTTCCTGTACTTCCTTCAGTTCTAACTGCTGACTTACAACTTAAATAAAGATTGGGTATTGCTTGATATAATGCCCCAATGACACCATACAACTCTAGCATTTCGAATAGCTTCTCTCTCTTGGCACCTTCTTATATGCTTTTTCCTGACCTACAAAACTTAATACAGACCTTTGTTATATTTCCATTATTTTTCAACCATTTATCATAAAAGTGAAAATCTGATCCTGACACCCTCTATTTGGCCTGAATCCATCTTGTTCTTCACCAAACTTCTCTTCCACAATCTTTCTCAACTGTTTCTCAAGTATACTTGCATAAATCTTACCAGGAACACTCACTAAATTACAGAGAAATATCTGTAATTTTCACATTCAGTTTTATTTCTCTTTTTATATATGGGTACTATTAGAGCTCTACTCCAATCATCTGGAATTTGTCCCTCCGTCCAGGCCTTCTGAACTATGCAGTGCAGCCACTGAAAGACTTTTATACCTCCATACTTGAGCATTTCTGGTCAAGTATATCTATTTCAGCTGCCTTTCCACATTTCAAGCTTTTGATGGCATTTTCTACTTCACGTATAGATATGTATTCCTGATGGCATGCCTGGGCAATGACTCTGCTCTCACTGATTGTTTCATTTAGCAATTTTTCGAGGTAATTACTCCATACTTCAAAGATATCTTTTTCTCCAGTTTTCATGTCACCTTTATCATCTCTAATTCCTTTTACAGCTTTCCTCCATTTATGAGCTTCTTCAACAACCTCCAGAATATCTTGCCCCTTCTTGATATTTATTTTCTATGTTCTTACCAAAGTCCTCCCATGACTTTTGTTTAGCTAGTTTTATGCAGTGTTTAGCTTTCTAACATTTGTCTTTTTATTCTCTAAGAGCATAAGCTAACTTATTTGCCAGAACTTTTGATATGCTTTCTTCTTTTCCTTCACTGCCTCTTAAACTTCCTGTGACCACTATGGAATTTTGATTTTTCTGTTCTTGCAGACCTCACCATGTCTCTCTGGCTGAATCAATGTTTTCTTCAGGGCTTGCCAATGAATCTCTAAGTTTTGGTTCCTGTTTACAAACTCTTTCATTTTTTTTGAATAATGCTTGTGTATTTTAGTCTACAGTTCACATCTAAGAGCTGATCAACTTTTAAATTATATATTTAGTTTACTCTTTTATCCAAGGGTAAGCAAACAAAGTTTGCTCCTGAAGTATTTTCAGGACTGGGGCAACTCGTGGCAAAGGTGGACTGACTTCACGTCACTTATCTTAGTATCCCATAATGCAAAACGTATCTCCTTGCAGACAAGTATAATGCTATACATTATGGGAAGGGTCACTACCAGTGGTGGCCCATTCATAAGCACTGCAACACTGCAGCACCCCCAAGGAAAAAATGAAAAATTTAATTTTGTTTGTGTTTATAAATAATAACAATGCTTACAACATTATATAAATGCAGTACAACATGTTAAAGGTTACAGCTTATGTTTTGACACTGAGTTAATAATTGGAATTGTTCGATTAACACTTTAGATTACGAAACAAATGCATTGCGATCTAACGCCGATATTCGTTTGCGCTTGTCATTCACGTTACGTCATTATGACTAGTGTCACTGTTGAAAATATGAAAAGAATTATATTTTTTCAATTATCATTACACAAAACAAATGCACTGCGATCTAACGCCGAAATTCATTTGCGCTTGTCGTTGCACGTTACGTCATTAGATACACTGATATTTGGGCAGTGTATCTTATGCCTGACTCGTTATTTCTGTGAGATATGAAACGATTATTATTGGCGTGTGTACATGGTGAACTATTCTTTTGTAAATCTTATTTTATTTTGTTAAAATAACGTATAATTATTTATTTATCATAGATACAAGGGGCTGAATTATGACGAGTGTCACTGTTGAAAATATGAAAAGAATTATATTTTTTCAATTATCGTTACACACGAAACAAATGCACTGCGATCTAACGCCGATATTCGTTTGCGCTTGTCATTGCTATTGATACGAAATTTTTATTATTGGTGTTTGTTCGTGGTGTGAGGATGAAATATTTTTAATATGTAAATTTATTTATTAATAAATTCGTTATTGATTAGGGATTTTTTTTTTTTTTTTTTTTTGTATATGCAGCACCCCCACTTAAAATTTTCACTGGCCCCACTGGTCACTACCCAGACTTGTTTCGACGTTTATTGAGGTCTCTTCAGTGGGAGCCAGACCCAAAGCTGATACCAAGGTTGGAGCAATGCAGAAGTCATATTTCCATATAATGGAAATCAACTGATCAACTTTTATTCCTTTTAAAACTTTCTTACATGTTCTTCTTTGAAATTCAATTTTATTCTGCTCAAGACTTAAATAGTGATCACTTCCAATTTCAGATCCTCTGTAAACTCTAGTGTCCCGCACCAGAAAGAAAACATCACTATCAACAGTAACATAGTCAATGAGACTTCTCTTTTTCCTTGCCTCTTCTCTCCATGTTAATTTGTGCACATTTTTATGTTGGAACATGTCATGGTGTTAGTAATAACGAGCCCATGTCCTGAGCAGAAATCCAACAACTATTTGCCATTATTAGCTTTGCTCTTTTCTCCAAATTTTCCCAAAACATTTTTGTATGTCTGACAATCATTTCCTATTCTGCTATTTAGATCCCCAACAAGGACCAACTTTTGATTTTTCATCATGTTAATTGCTTTCTCTAAAACCTCATAAAATTCTCCCCTTCTGACTTAGTTGAGCCTTCTATGGAACCATAGGCACAAATAAGTCTCGTTGTCCATTTCCCTATTCTGATATTTGCCCATATCACTGTACTTGATATTGCTTGAAGATTAGCCTCTTATTTAGTGTTGAATATTATGGCTACTCCTTCTTTTCCTTGCTTGTCATTGCCTGAATATAACATTTTGTATTTAGTGCTCAAAAAAGATCTCGCCAGTTTTCATCTTTTTTGTTTCAGTCACCCCTATTATATCGATCTGGTACTTATCCAATTCCTCAGTTAGCTCAGTTTTTTTTTTTTTTTGCCATTCAGGCTTCTTATGTTGATAGTACCAATCTTGAGATCTGGTGATATTGAGTTGGGGTGTGTTTTAGGATGTGTTCCAGTAGCTTACTTTTCTCTGTTCGTCCTGGTTCAGATGCAGTTGATTTTTCAATGTTTCTACCTATTTTCATTGTCTCGTTGTTGCTGATTTTCATACCAAATTTATTACAACAGTTATTCATTTTAGTGATGGAAGCTTGTAGACTTGTACTGGATTTATTTAAAAAGTATAACATCATCTGCATAAAATAAACAGCTGAGATTAACATGTCCAATTTTGATATTAGGTTTAATACCGCTTTCCTTCATAATGTAATCCATATAGATAATGAATAACAGAGATGATAATATACATCCTTGTCTTAAACCAGATTTAACATCAAACCATCTTCCTGTACTTCCTTCAATTCTAACTGCTGACTTCCAACTCGAATAAAGACTAAGTATTGCTTGATATAACTATAGCATTTTCAATAGCTTTTCTCTTGGCAGCTGGTCATTTGCATTTTGCAGGTCTATAAAACTTAAATACAAATCTTTGTTGGAAATTTATTTTACACTTGGTTAGACTATAATAAATTTAGTTTAATCCTTCATCCAAGTGTAAGCAAACAAAGTTTGCGCCTGAAAATATCTTCAGGACTGAGGTAAGGTGGTGCAACACCAGGCAACTCCGAGCAAAGGTTGACGAAGCTTTAATCACTCCTTGTCTCAGTATCTCCCATAATGCAAAGCACATCTCCTTGTGGACATGTATACTGCTATGCTTTAAGGGAAGGGCCACTACCCAGACCGGTTTCGACCTTTATTGAAGTGTATGTAAGTAAAGACCTCTCTAAAAATTAGAAGATCCCACAAGATCGCCCAACTCAGCTTTGTTCCACTCAGTGACAGGCTCACCAAGAAGAACTTCTCAGCATTGGCTCTACCCAGTGGCAGGCTCACCCCACCATCAGACAGAGCCATAATCTCAGCGGTGGCTCTACTCAGAGACAGGCAAAAACCTATCCCAAGCAGAGCCTCTCATATATATCTATATCCAGTAGGAGGCGGACCCAAACATGGAGATACTAAGGCAGAAGCAATAGGAGAGGTCATATTTACTTATACAAGTTGCCAACAGGTGTACCACCTTATTATTGAATTACTCTGGATTTAGAGAAAGATGTTGGAAGTTTATTTTGCACTTGGTTAGACTATAATAAATTTAGTTTAATCCTTTATCCAAGTGTTAGCAAACAAAGTTTGCACCTGAAAATATCTTCGGGACTAAGGTAAGGTAGTCCTGAAGATATTTTCAGGTGCAAACTTTGTTTGCTTACACTTGGATAAAGGATTAAACTAAATTTATTATAGTCTAACCAAATGCAAAATGAACTTCCAACATCTTTCTCTAAATCCAGAGTAATTCAATAATAAGGTGGTACACCTGTTGGCAACTTGTATAGGTAAATATGACCTCTTCTATTGATTCTGCCTTAGTATCTCCATCTTTGGGTCTGCCTCTCACTGATGAGACCTCAATAAAAGTCGCAACCAGTCTGGGTAGTGGCCCTTCCCTTAATGCATAGCAGTATACATGTCTGCAAGGAGATGTGCTTTGCATTATGGGAGATACTGAGACAGGGAGTGATTAGAGCTTGGTCCACCTTTGCTCGGTGTTGCACCACCTTACCTTAGTCCTGAAGATATTTTCAGGCGCAAACTTTGTTTGCTTACACTTGGATAAAGGATTAAACTAAATTTATTATAGTCTAACCAAGCGCAAAATAAACTTCCAACATCTTTCTCTAAATCCAGAGTAATTCAATAATAAGGTGGTACACCTGTTGACAACTTGTATAGGTAAATATGACCTCTCCTATTGCTTCTGCCTTAGTATCTCCACGTTTGGGTCTGCCTCCCACTGATGAGACCTCAGTAAAGGTCGAAACCGGTCTGGTTAGTGGATGCAAAAGTAATGAAAAGCACAAGGAGATGTGCCGCTTAAGATCCCAAGCTGACTTATTTTGTCAGGAACTTTAGATATGCTTTCTTCTTTTCCATCACTTCCTCTTTAACTTTGTGTGTCCATCATGGAATTCTGAGTTCTGTGTCCTTGCAGAATCAATGTTTTCTTCAGGACTTGCCACTGAATCTCCAAGGTTTGGTTCCTGTTCTCAAACTCTTTTAGTCTATAGTTCACATCTGAGGGCTGCTCAACTTTTATTTGCTTGAAAACTTTCTTACATGTTCTTCTTTTCAGTATGAAATTCAGTTTTATCCTACTCAAGACTAAATGGTGATCAATTTCAAAATCTCTGTATACTCTAGTGTCCTGCACGAGTGAGAAAACATCACTATCAACAATAACATAGTCAATGAGACTTTTCTCATTTCTTGTCTCTTCTCTCCATGTGAATTGTTGCACATTTTTATGTTAGAACATAAATATGTAAAAAAAACAATCATAAATTCTGTTTGTAAATGTCATTCATAGGAAAATAATTTTTTAGACTCTCTGCACACTAGCTACTTATATAATCTTTGAAACCAGAGAGGACATCTTGTTTTCTACACCTTCACCGTTTGACAACTTGCACAACACTATATACTGGGTGTGTTACTACAGCAATATTGACTAGTTTTTCAAAATTCAAAACTTAAACTAACCTTAGTAATCTGTGCCTTATTTTGTTCTTTTTTAGTATTTGTATATAAAATACTAAAAGTGGCAGAAAAATGAAATTTCACCCATCATCATGAATTGCCATGGGCATCATAGTGAATTCTATTTGCTGGTTCACACTGATGCTTACCTTGCGTTACCCAATTTTTAGATGCATATGCAAGTGAAACCTTCACCATATATGATAACTGTATGCAACAAGAACAGCTAAACTGATTTCGATACTTCAGACAGTGAAGAAAAATGTTGAGCAGTTTTTATTAAAATTGAACAATAATGAATATCAAAATACATATTTCATTGTTTCAGCAATTTAAACTATGCACTATTTTGTTAAGTAACATCTCCTAATCACAAATGCGCATGCAGTGCTAAATGCATTTCACGATTTCTGTGTTGTTATCACATTAACAAACATGAGGATTTTGAATAGTGATTCTTATAGGTTAGTTTAGTGGTGTGAATTAAATTGTTTACTTAACTCCATAAAGAAATAAAATTAAATAAACTTTGATCTTTTTGTTTAATATAATTCTTTTAAAAAAAATTTATTACTGTTCAGTTTTTTTTTTTTTCTCCCAACTCTCACCCACAAAAGGTTGTTAACTATAGAACATGAGTGCTGTGGGTTGGTTAAGGATTTAAAAAAAAAAAAAAAAAATTAATTTCATACTTTTTTTTTCATAATCAGTTTTTTGATTATGTAGAAATCAAACATGGAACTTTTTTGAAGCCACTTCAGCAGGCCTTTAGAAATGTTTGAGAATAAGTTTGTAATACTTCTTATCTTGTTGGTTTGACAGATTTGTTAAATTGCCTGTCACATTATAGCTTGATATGTTACCAAAATTCTTGATTGTGCATATGCATGTTATGCAGAAATGCCATGCTTCTTTAACATATTCTGTATATCTGTAGACATGAGCTTCAGCCAAATAAATCGAAACAGCATTAAATGATGTAGTTGCCACATCATCGAATGCTTTTAGTGTTCTTACTTTACTAAAAAGTAACCTCTTCAGTAAGATTTATTTTTTAAAATTTTATTTAATGCTAATGCATACAATAAATTGCATTATCAAGAGTGAAATGAGTTATCACTTATTGTCTTTTGTTAGTTTCATTATGTATTAGTATGCTAGATGTTTCAGTCCAGTTTGATTTTTAAAAATCATGTACTGAAATGTTATAAACAAATACGTAAAAATTTTTATAGAACTTGCATTTTTTCAGGTTGCATGTACTAACTGGAAGAGAGTATTGCTTGTTTTGAAAAGTCGAGAACTCCAAAAGCCTCTCGACATCCGCGGCAATGATTCACATGCTCCTCATCAATTCATCACTCTAAACCAATTCCAAGAAAATGAAATCCAGAAAAAATTGAATAGTCATCTCAAATTTTTGTTTGTTAGAAATCCCTTTGAACGATTATTGTCTGTGTACAGAAATAAGTTTGAAAAGAGTTATGGTGATTATTTTTGGAACAGATTTGGACGAAAAATAATTAAACAGTATAGACAAAATCCAAGTAATAAATCATTAATTAAAGGACACGATGTTTATTTTGAAGAGTTCCTTCAGTACATAAGTGAACTGGATGTTGCAAATGGTAAGATTGCATTCAATGAACACTGGAGGCCTATCTGGGATCTCTGCTATCCATGTGAAGTTAATTATAATATAATTGGAAAATATGAATCACTAGAAGATGATGCAGATTTTGTACTTTGGAAAGCAAATGTGTTTAATAAAGTAGCATTTCCAAAGCGTGAACAGAGCTACAAATCAAAGCCCACCTCTGATTTAATGGAACTCTATTACAGAAATATATCTCTTCCCTTACTTGAAAAACTTTATAGTATTTATGAAGAAGATTTTAGACTTTTTAACTATGAAGCAAATCATTCTTGAAAGATTATTTTATGTACATGTTGTAAGAAGTAATTGTTCTTTTTTAACTTGTAATTTTATACTCAGTTTATGTTATGAATTATCTTTTACAATAAAATGAATGTATGTAATAACCAAGAAGCTAAAAATTTAGCTCATTTAACTTTATTTTTATCTGGTATGAAGAAATTTAAAAAGAAAAAAAAAAAATATATATTTTTTTATTATGGGTATTTAATTTAAAGCTTTGTATGTCTGCGTTTGCTTTCTCCCAGTATAATGTGAGTTATTTAATTTTTGGTATAGGATATGTGTACTGAAAAAAAACAAAAAACAAAATCTAGCTTTCGTGTATTTTTATTTTTGGAAACAGTGAAATTCATAAGTAATTCAAAGAAACCTGAAGGTAGCTACTTATTCACTCTTGAAACTGTTTTATATAAATAAAGCATTTTACTGAACTTTGTATGTTGTCTTTATTTTTCTACATACTTTGAATTTTAAGGGAATCAGTTAACATTTTAGTAAATATATATACATATTAATTTAACCAAAAATGCCCACTTCATTAGCAATATTCGATTCTATGACTGATCCCTTATCTTAAATCACACAGCAGTTATCATAGTCTGTAAAATACTAGCATAACAATCAAGTCTAATCTGTCCTATGGAGGGACAGATTAGACTCAAAGAAAAACTTATTCTTTCATTCCAAATGGTACTTCTCTCCTGCTCAACTCCTGAATAGTGTTTCAGAATTTGAGCAGGAGTTGTAGAATACTGTTTCCATATTTGGGGTAGTGCACCTGAGACCCCCTCTCAGAATGCTTGTTTGTATTTAGAAGCAAGCATTTTGCCCACTACCATTCCTCCAGTCATATATGAACACAAGTGGCTGCTAGTTCAGCTCCAAACTCATTAAACCAATTTCTTATTTATTGGGAACAGCCTCCTCCCCATACTGTTTCCCCAAAGGATTACAACTTTCATGTCTGAAAAAAAAAAAAAATCCTTTCCACACTTGGCACTAGTCTTGGGACCGTGCAGGGGACAGATATATAAAGGCAATCATTTGAGATTAAATAAAACATCCTCCATCAGCCAGTGCAGATGCTTTATCCACTCAAGAGATAAGTTGAGTGAATAGTGCTTCTGCTCTCCAAACAAACAGATATTTGTCTTTAGGTGGTAAAAGAATTTAATCACCTGGTTTGAGACCACTACCCTGCTTACTGTGGCTCAAAAAAAAAAAAAGTTATGTTTGGTGTTCTAGAACAGAATTTCCAATTCATCCCTGTACTAAAGTACAATAGGATTATAACCTTTTGTGATTGGGATACACATGTGCATAAAATCAGCAGCTGTTTTTAATTGCTGTTTATGGCAATCAAACCTTGGAAATGCATTCTCCATGGTTTGATTTTTGGCAAATCTAGAAATTATAAATTTTTTTAAGTATCTATAAATCCTCAAGTTTTATTTATTAAAAAAAAAAAAATCAAAACTTTGAGATTAATAATTTATTGCACAGCAGTGATCCTTCTTGATTAAGGAGGTAATGTTTAGATTGGATACATGTGCAGATGAAACAGGAAGATACCATTCTTAGCATCAGTGGCTAGTCAGAATGACATAGGCCATTGTTCAAAGATCTATCTACATTTTGAAATGTGATGCTTAATACATTCACCATTTGCCCCATTCTGCTATGAGCATTAGTCATCAAGTTACATCCATTGAAATGAGCCATGCACAAACTGTTCATTGGATTTGTGACAAAGAAAGAGCTTGAAAAACAAGGTGTGCATGTGTGAAATTTTGCTGCAAACTTGGTAAAAATGGAGATGTGGGTTTATGGCTATGATGTTGAAACCAAGATGCAATTGTCGCAGTCAGTGGGGAAAGGGTCTCTTCAACGAAAAAAAAAGCACAGATGAGTCGGTCAAAGATCAAGGTGAAGATGGTTGTTTTTTGATTGGAAAAGCATTGTCCATTATCAATTTTTACCAAGTAGTTAGATGGTAAACTAAAAGTTGTACCAGGAAGTTTTAGTGTGTTTGAGGGATGCTGTGCACAGGAGAGGCCTGAATTGTGGGAAAATCAGACTTGGATATTGCACCATGACAACGCACTGGCTCACGCATCGCTCCTCATCAGCAGTTATATGGCAAAATCAGACCTCTGTTGTGTCCCATTCACCCTATTTTCAAGACTTAACCCCAGCAGACTTTTTTCCTGTTTCCCAAACTTTAAAACCACTTTGAAAGGACATAATTTCCAAACCACAGAGGAGATTCAGGAAAATGCAATAAGAGAACTGTGTGCTATCACAGAAAAATCCAGGCAGCATTTCAACAATGGAAGAAACATTGGGCATGGTGTATCGCCTGCAGAGGGGACTACTTTGAAGGAGACAGTGCTTAAGATGTTGTAAAATGAGCAATAGTCTTTTTTTTTTTGAACATGTCTTGTGTATGTGTGTTGCACATCAGGTGTAAACTCATTTTGATCACATTATGTTCCTTATGCATCAGCTGGGTGCATTTTTACATTTTCGAAATATATATAAATACTCTTAAGGAAACATATACACTAAGACATATCTATAGATACTTATGACTTACATATGCAGAAAAAATATAGAATTTTATTCAAAAGCTCCAATATATTTCATCCAATGCAACATGAACATCATTAGGGAGAAACCAGTAACTGCATTCAAAACATCAACAATAATAATGAGTCATGTAGCATGTGCTTACTAGTTCGTGTTTCTGTTGACAGGATTATGCTGTTAGAGTTCAACAGAACAATTGTAAAATTTTGCATAGATTGACTGCCTCGCCTATGTATGCCAATCCTCAGAAATCACTTCATTTTTGGGAAGTGATTTCTGTTAACTGGTCATAATCTTTTTATTTTATTTAATCTACACACACATTTACAGTTGTTCCTTCGAACTCGAATAGTGTTATCCTATCAACTCATTTGCAACCGAGACATGAGCTAGTAAGCACATGATACCTGACTCATTCTTATGATTTATATTTTGAAAGTATAATTAGGCTGCAGTCTTTCTTCCTGATGATGTCCATGTTACACTGCATATAATATATTGGAATTTTTTAATAAAATTCTATATTTTTTCTAGATGTATAAGCTGTATAATTATCTATGAATATGTCTAGTATACATGATCCCTTTAAACAACTGATTACAAACAAACATCCAGTTAGGAATATTGAGAAACTGTTAAAAGATATAGCAACTCACATTTGAAGAAAGCCAATTTACATACTAGACTTGTGTTCTTTAGGCATTGTTGATACTTCTAATTTTGTTAAAATTAAGGAGACCATCAAATTGCATTCTGCATGGAAGATTTATCCAAGGACTAGCAATTCCTTATTAATAAATCAGATATGTGAAACGAAGAAACAGTCCTACTCAAATATATCAACTTCTCAAGCTTGAAAATACTTTAAAACAGACATTCTTAGTTCAGACTATTTTGAATTAATTGCTTGTATTTCACTGCCCTCGGTCAGATGAGCATATTTGAAAACTTAGAATGATTCATAAGTTTGAAATGTTGGAAGAAAGAAATTGCTACAGTCTCCAGTAAAGTCCTAATTTTGCCTTGCCTTGCCTTGTATACCTTAGAAATTATGGTAAGTATGGAAAAAGGGGCATAATAAAAGAATTATGCAGATGAAACTAGTAAATTATGTTTCGAGATTGCCCAAACTCTATACAAAACCAAACTACCTCCTACAAACTCTCTGATCCTTACACCAGAACACCAGTATTGTCGTCATAAAGGTAGACAAAGTTCATGTCACTGCTGTCATGAATATGACAGCATAATTGTGAAATTAATGTAATAATATCATATCTAGTGTGATTAGCAGGGATCCAACAAAGCATCGAATTATAAATTTAAATGAACTATTGGGAAATGTATAATGTTGGGATGCTGTGAGAAGTTATGAATTCATCTTGATTGTCTTGTATCTATGATCTACCTAAATAATAATATCGTATCTAGTGTGATTAGCAGGGATCCAACAAAGCATCGAATTATAAATTTAAATGAACTATTGGGAAATGTATAATGTTGGGATGCTGTGAGAAGTTATGAATTCATCTTGATTGTCTTGTATCTATGATCTACCTAAAGTCCAGAAACATGGCTGCCCAGTAGTAGATTATATGGGCTCTACCAATTACCACCTTGCAAAGCATCTTTCTTGTCATCGTTGGAATCTCAATGGCCACACATTTTCTTATATTAAACATACACACACAAAAAAGACTCGACTTTAAACAGAAAATTAAACATGTCTAATGAGATTATGGTTTTGTTTGATGTAGTCTCCCTATTTACTAACACCCCACTACAAGAAACTAGTTTTGTAATCCAATTTCCCAGATGACATTGTTAGCTTATCTAAATCCACCAAGTTGTTCAAACAAATCAAAGGAACAGTAAGGAGAGTCCTATCTCACCAGCTTGAGCTGATTATTTTATGGAACATCTAAAAAATAAACTCTTTCACACTGTTTTTCCTTGTTGATGTTATATTTGATCTACATTGTTTCACTCTGAATCAGAATTACTTCAGTTCCAGGAAAAAATACGGTTTGTTCTTCCATATCAAGATCACTGTTAAATGTGAATGCAACAACCATCTATCCTTTTTGGATACCTTAATAATTCAAACTCTTACAGATCAGGTTGAGTTTTCAATTTATCATAAATACATTCCCTCATTCTCACATTATCATCACAGATAGATATTATCAAATGTCTTCTATGAGTTCATATGATCTGCTCTGATTCTTGTTTGTTAGATGAATAAAAGTAAAAACAGTAGATGTCTAATGGATACAACAAAACCACCATTCAAAATTATTGATAATTATCATCTGTTGATCAGATTACAATCCAATGTGAAAAGAATTTCACATGCCTCCCTTAGAGGAGCCTCTGAACAAATATCACAGATTCTTTGCAAATTCAATCCATACACTTCCTTCAAACCAGCTCAGAAACTTTCTTATCATCTAAAAGAATATATTACCACCTCTCTCCATACTAGGTGTCTATCAAGTAACCTCCTCGCATCATATTTGCTATTTTAGACAGACTGCTCTGGTTTGATTAGAATCCAAGAATATATTGCATTTTTTGGAATCCATCAAATCTGGCCTTGCTTCTCATGCTACTGACACTAGGCACCCAGTTCTTTGGAATCAGACAGATGCTTTATTTTAGTTGGTTCAAATTTGCCCATCTTTTCCTTGAAATGTTTCAGACTGCTTATCTACCCAACTTTTTACAAGTTTTCCTTTTAACTCAATAGTGTATATCCAATTACTTCTCTTGAGACAAGCTAGTAGGTACATGCTTCATTACTCATTTTTATGATTTATGTTTTTAATGTAGTTATAGGTCTGTCTCCTTGATGTTCATGTTACGTTGGACAAAATATATTGGAGTTTTTGAATAAAATTCTATATTTTTTACATATGCAAGCCATGAAAGTTTCTGTATATACACCCTCTGTCCAAAAAGAAACCGAACTTTTGATAGAAAATAAAACACAGGCCAATTATAATTATTCAGATCGTTTATTTCAATCAATATACTCTCCCTCAGCTTCGATACAGCGTTTGGCACGGCCGATTAATTCGTTAAATGAGTTTTTTATATTGGTTTTTGGGATACTGTTGAGGGTTGTGGTTACTGCCGCTTGAACGTTTTCAGTGGTGTCGTATCACTTTCTTTTCAAATCGGGGGAAGAGAAAGAAGTCACAGGGTGCTAAATCAAGTGAATACGGCGAGTGATCCAACACACAAACTTGGTTTTTGCTCAAAAACTGGCTCACAATATTCGAACGATGAGATGGTGCATTATCGTGCAAAAGTGCCCAGCTACCTGCATCACAATATTCATGCCGTACGCGAGAAATTCTCACTATCAATCATTTTAAAACTTCGAGATAAAACTCACCATTGATCGTTTGGCCAGGCAGAACGAACTCTTTGTAGATAATGCCCTTGGAATCGTAGAAACAAATCAGCATTGTCTTTACTTTTGACTTCTCCAAGCGACCTTTTTTTTTTTTCGGATGCCCCTCTTCTGGTGGTCTCCTCTCAGCACTCTGGCGCTTTGTTTTGGGCTCATACTCAAAACACCACTTTTTTGTCACCAGTAACGATTGTTTCAAGGAAGTTCGAGTCCTTACAAGTGGTTTTAATGAGGTCCTTGCAGTGCTCAATTCGATACATTTTTTGGTCGTCGGTCAACTTGTGGGGAACAAATTGCGAATTCAATTTACGAAGGTCCAAACTCTCGGTCAAAATGTTGTGCATAGTTGATTTTGGAATCCCCAATTTATCTTCGATCAATCTCATGGACGATTTCGGGTTTTCTTTGATGAAATCACGCACTTTTTTTGATGTCAACTTCGCTCAGTCTAGTTTTTGGACAGCTCTGCTTTTTGTCATCTTCAAGCGTCTCACAACCACTTTGAAATCGCCTAAACCACTTGTAAACTTGAGTATGGGATAAGCATTTATCACCGTATGCTTTTTGAAGCATTTGATGCGTTTTGATAAAAATGCATTTGATGCGTTTTGATAAAAATGCATTTGATGCATTTGTGTTAAACTTTTACCAAGTTTAACACAAAAGTCAATCGCAGCTCTCTGTTTGAAACATTCATTTCCCGACCATTCGTCAAAACACACTGTCACTCTTGGCACTATAACTTGGCTTCTAATGAAACAAATGTCATAAATAGTTGACACAACACTAATGAAGGTTACCTCTTTCGACAACAAAAAGATACAACAGATGACGCCTCTACTTTCTTCTATTTTTGAAACGTTCGGTTTCTTTTTGAATAGATGGTGTATGTCCGACACACAGGTACTATCAAAACTATTTATCTGTGTTGTGTTTGTGCTTCTGTAGGCCAAAGGTAAATGTCAACCTAAGAAGAAACTTGTCTGGCAATCTGGATATTATCAAAGATAACAAAAAAAAAGAAATAAGATTTTTTTTAAGAAAATAAGAGACCTGTGTGTTGGTACCATTAAAGGTAACTAAGTTATCATTACCCCACTGAAGAATAGTATGGAGATTGGTATTAAAGATATTGGTCTTAGAAGCCTTTGAAGTTTGGGATGTTTACTGCAAAGTTTGTCAAATGAAAATATACAGTAGTTGTTGCTTATAGGCCAGGGAGTTCTAGTGGAATTTATACACCTACTGAGAGATACTTGAGGCAGCATGCAATGGAGGGAACTAGGGGTGTGAGTATTGGACCTGGTCCATAGGATCAGAAGAGCTATTCATATCCAAGGTGGCTACATTGCCTCCAATTGGCACAAGTCGCCATGTAGTCTTGACTTGAGAGATTGGAAAATATGAAGAATATTTAGTCAGGAGGAGGTATATGTGGATCTAAAAGGCAGGTGATTATTACAAGCTTAAGAGGAAGCTTAAATCTGTGCCATGGCATTGAACACTGAAAGGGAATGATACTAGTAGTGCATGAGATAGTTCTAGAGGAAGCAATATTAAATTTTATACCTAAGGTAAGGAAGGTTAATGACTTTAATGCCAAAATAGGATGTGTAAAAGAAAATGAAAAGTTTATAGGACCACATGGCCTGGAAGAAAGAAATAGAAGAGGAGAGAGATTAGCTGAATTTGCTGCAGCTGAACAACTCTTATCATGAACACTTTTTTTAACAAACACCTAGGAAGAAGATGGACTTGGCATTCACCGAATGGAGATACAAAATATGAAATTGACTGCATTTTAACATATACTGTAAAAAAATGGTACAAAATGTTGGTACAATAGGCGAAACATACTTCAACATAGATTCTGATCACAGACTCCTCAGAGCCATTATAAGAATACACCACAAAAAAGAACATGTCAGGGCAACATCAAACCACAAAAGACAACCCAAACAAATAGACTACCACAAGTTCAGGAAATACATAGAAGAGACCGAATGGACTATTAAGAATTGTTACACAAATCATGATTATATTGACTTTATTAATAAATTCAACGAGTGCAAGAAAAAAATCAGAAATTCCTGTGAAACAAAAGAAAAGAGAACGACTCTCACCTCAAACTATAGAACTACTGAAAGAGAGAAAAGAACTGAAGAAATCTGAAGAAAATTTTCTGGAATACAAAATTATCTGTAAGTTACTAAGGAAAAGAAATTCCAGAAGACTACAAAGCTTTCAGGATACAAAAACTAAGAGAAGCAGTGCAGGCAAAAACCAACCTGAAAAAAATAGAGAAGACTTAAATTTTAAACAGTCCATTCCATCTGCTTTACAGGATCAAAATGGAGAAAACCATACTAATAGAAAACGGATAGAAGAAATTGTGCAGAATTTTTTATAATGAGATCTATGCAACTAAGTGCCAAGTTTCAGACCCTATCATTCCAAAACCAAGCAATATACCAGATGTACTTCCAGAAGAAATAGAACATGCCCTTAAGAAAATGAGAAAGGGTAAAGCCTCAGCACTTGATAATGTTAAGGCTGAAGAAATCCAACAATGGGAACCAATTATTTTCAAAGCCTTGGCTGCTATATTCACGTGGTACTTCAAAGAAAGATTCCAGAGGAATGGAAGACCTCAAAAACATACTTCTATTCCAAAAAAAAGGGAACAAGGAAGACATAAAAACTATCGTCCAATTTGTCTACTCTCTTACATATATAAGATCATGAAGAGAGTAACACTGAACAGAATTCAAAACGCCCTCGAAGACCACTCCAGTAGAGAGCAGGCAGGCTTCAGAAGAGACTTCTCCACAGTAGATCATATCCAGGTCATTTCACAACTAACAGAAAAATGCAGAGAATACTGAATCCCTCTAAGTTTCCTCTTTATCGATTTTAAAAAACAGCGTTTGATACCATAGAACACAATGCAGTTATCAGTGCCTTACTGGAAATAAATGTGGACCCTACTTACATCTGCATGATAAAAGAAATTAACAAAAATCAGACCACACAAATAACCCTATTTGATCAACCTATATAAATATAGATATTTGATCAACCTATATAAATATAGATATATAAAGAGAGGGGTCTGCCACGGAGATGTGATCTCCCCAAATCTATTTACCAGCACTTTAGAATATATTCTAGAAAAAAAAACAGACTTGAACGGAGGAATAAGCATGGACGGTGAAAAACTATAAATCCTTATGTTTGCCGATGATCTAGTACTGATATCTCACAACCCAAAAGACCTAGAAGAAATGGGTGAAAGATATACACAAACAGCAGAAACGATAGGCTTAGAAATGAATCTAGAAAAAAACAAAATGGATCAAAAACACCTACACAAGTGACAGTCACCTGTGTATTGATAACATCCCTATAGAACAAGTTGACTCCTACAATTACTTAGGACAAACAATAAAAATGAATAATGATTTATTATTATTATTATTCCTGATACCTCCATTTATCTGAAGAACTGGCAAAAAGAAAGAAAGCTGCATGGATATCATTCAACAGACTAAAAGAATCACTTACTGATCCAAATCTTGACAGCTCTGCAAAGGCAAAACTATATAATAGTGACATTCTTCCATCACTCACATATGTATCAGTAACATGGAACATGACAAAAAAAGAAGAAGAGACTCTCAGAATAACTCAGTGTGCAATAGAATGCAGTATTTGTAACATTAGCAAAATGGAACATGTTAGAAACACGGAACTAAGAAAGAGATCAGGCAAAATAGATGTGGTAACTGCAGTATATGAAAGCAAGATGAGATGGGCAGGTCACACAGCCAGACTCAGGGATAACAGATGGACATATAGAATACTCAAATGGCAACCAAGAATAAAGAGAAAACCAGGAAGACCACCTACAAGATGGGAAGTTCCACTAGTAAAATCTATGGGTATAACGTGGAAGAGAGAGGCTCAAGATCGAGATCATTGGAGGCATCGTTGTGACTTGCACTCATGGGGAAATCCTGAGTGAAACACAGGTCCATCAAGGTAATCTAAGGTAAGGAAGGTTAATCAGTAAATTATATATTTAGTTTAATCCTTTTTCTAAGTGTAAGCAAATAAAGTTTGCACCTGAAGTATCTTCAGGACTGTGGCTACACCAGTGGTGAATGCTCCATTCTTGCTACGCTTGCTGTGCAAGCTCATTAATTGAGAAAGAAGTAATTTTTTTTGTTAATAAATGCATGCATTTATAAGCATTCCATTTAGACTTTTATTTTTGTAGACAGAACACATCTTAAGCTTGCTCGGTAATAAATGAGCTGTGCGTTGTGTATCTTTCACTATTATTACAGGCGACTCGAGGGAGTCCTTAGACTCATTGAAGGAGGCCCTAAACATCATGTCCACACAACTATATAACATTCGCACAGTATCTATCATACCTTGCCTTGAATTCACTCACCGTCATAGCACCCACAACAGACTCTGGCAGCTTATTCCACTCATTTACCACTCTAAAAGTAAAGAACCCACCTCTAACACCCCTGCTAACCACACACACTTGCCCAGCTTCCATAGGTGTCCCCTAGTTCTCCCACCACCAGTCCTGATCTCAAAAATATCCTCTGAATTAATCCTATAGAAACCCTTTAGCAATTTGAATGTCTCAATCATATCTCCCCTTTTCTACCTATCAACTAATTTCTGCAACCCACAAATCTTCAACCTGTTTTCATATGGTTCATTCCATAGACCTGCTATCATCTTAGTCACTTGCCTCTGGATCCTCTCCACCTCCTCCCCATCAAGAAGGAACCTAGGTGACGAAATCTGGGAACAGTAGTCGAGATGAGGTCCTATCAAGGCTCGGTACAGAGGTACAATAACTTGCTTGTCTCTGCTCGTCAAGGTATTTTTCAAAAACCGAGTGAGTTGATGAGCTGATTTAGCTACTTTTGCAATGTCCCCCCCCCCTAAACTTCATCAATCTCCTGGAGTACAGTTCCACCAATGTGGTATACTGCTGCTATTCTTTTCACCCAAAAATGCATAACTTTACATTTTGTCGCATTAAATTGACATCCATTCTCCCAGAAAGTGAAACACAGTTCCTTGATGGACCTGTGTTTCACTCAGGATTTCTCCATGAGTGCAAGTCACAACGATGCCTCCAATGATCTTGATCTTGAGCCTCTCTCTTCCATGTTATACCCATAGATTTTACTATCGAAAGCCGATGCTTGCTCATCTAGTTAAAGTTATAGTTATCTTGGCTTGCTCGGTTGTAGGAGCTTTTAAGTCCTCACTGCAGCACTGATTTCGTGTGCGTGCATAGCCATTTCCGCTCCCTTTAAGTCATCTTAAAGGGAGCGGAAATTTTATCTTGTTATCATTCAAAAAAGAATGATAACAAGATAAAAGTTGGTTGTAACTTAATTTTCCCAAGCTACAAGTGTGCCTGTTGCTTGGGAAAATTAAGTTACAACCAACTTTTTATGACGATGTCATTGCAAGTTCATAAAGAAGAACCGTAGGGTAGAATTTGTATTCAAGTAGCTAAACTGAAAAAGATAGATTATCATTTGTAAAATAAATGTTGTATTTGTAAGATTAAATGTACATAAATTTCTAAATATATGGTTTTGAATTGTCAGTAATTCATTATTCTGCTAATCAGACTTCAATCACATCTCACTCCCAGAATGATAACAAGAGCAAGCGTGAATTTCAAGACCAGAATTCATCCATGGGCAACTCGTGGCAAAGGTGGACTAAGTTCTCATCACTTTCGTTAGTATCCCATAATGCAAAGCACATCTTGCGAACATGTATAATGCTATGCATTATGGGAAAGGTTACTACCCAGACTGGTTTCAACCTTTATTGAGGTCTCTTCAAGGTTGAAGCAATGCAGAACTCATATTTCCATATGCTAGATGCCAAAAGGTGTCCCACTTTATTATTAAATTACTCTGGATTAGAGAAAGATGTTGGAAGTTTTTTCTACTTGGTTAGACTATAAATTATATATTTAGTTTAAACCTTTCTCCAAGTGTAAACAAACATAGGTTGTGCCTAAAGTATCTTCAGGACTGTCGCAACTCGTGGCAAAGGTGGACTAAGTTCTTATCACGGGTAGTGACCCTTCCCATAATACATAGCATTATACATGTCCGCAAGAAGATGTACTTTGCATACTAAGGAAAGTGAAGAGAACTTGGCCACCTTTGCCACGAGTTGCCACAGTCCTGAAGATACTTCAGGTGCAATTTACTCTTGGATAAAGGATTAAACTAAATATATGATTTGTAGTCTAACCAAGTGGGAAAAAACTTCCAACAAGGTTAATCTGATAGGAGTCAGATGGATGAGTAATATCATTAAGCATGATCTGCAGAAAAAGAAAATGGTGTGGAGAGTATATAAGGAGAAAAGCAGCCAGCAAACTCATGAACAGTACAGCAAGGAAGGCAAAATCAGATTACAAGAAGAATCTAGTTAAGCAGGCTAAAGGATATCCCAGAGGGTTCTCTCATTACGTGGCAAGTAAGAAGAAGAATGACCATGGAAGATTAACCTTAATAACTGGTGATGGTCATAAAGTGAGAAAAACAGATAAAATACAGTAAATGAATTACTTAGTGAACACTTTGCCAGGGTATATCATCCAAATGACATTACTGCTGTAACATATATGACAGTCACTAATGTGGGAACAGAGGTGGATGAATTGGAGGTCCTTATGATATTTCAGAATCTCAATGTAAATACAGCTGTGGAATTAGATGGGATTTCAGCTTGGGCTGTGCAAGGGAACTGGCAATGCCTCTGACCAGGCTCTTTAAGTATCAGAACTAGTACAGTTCCAAGAGATTAGAAACATGGAAAAATAATTCCTTTGCATAAGGGAAGGTTCTAAGACTGCAATGGAAAATTATAGACCAATCAGTATCTCAGGAATGGTGGTAAAAGTGCTGGAAAAATTGGTCGCAAAGATAATTCAAGAATGGGTGGATTAAAAATATGATACTGCATGAGAGGCAACATGGCTTTGTGAAGGTTCAGTCATACCTTAGCAATTTATGAACTTTTTTTATAATAGCTGAGTTGAATAGAGGAAATGGTTACATGATTATTCTGTTGGATTTTGCAAAGGCATTTGAAAATATACCACATGGAACTCTGTTAAGCAAATTAGAACAAATGGGAATAAGAGGGTGGCTGCTGGACAGATATCAAAAAGTGGTATATGGAGGGGCAGAATCAAGGTGAAAACAAGTGAATAGTGGTGTGCCGCAAGGTTTAGTGCTGGTACCAATGTTTAATTTGTACATAAATAATATAGGAAATAACCTGAAACAAAATATTTAGCTGTTTGCTGTTTATGCGAAATTAGGTAGTTAATCAAGCAACGTGGAGAGCTTACAGGACAATTAAAATAGGCTTTCAATATGGGCAAAAGATAATGGGTTCAGTTTAATGTGGAGAAATGTAAAGTTATGCATTTTAGGATAAACAGATTACAAGCTGTGTACCATATTGATGGAACTGTACTCCAGGAAATAGATGAAGCTAGAGATTTAAAGGTGGTGGTAGACAGAAAGTTTTGACATACTGCTAAGGTAGACCTTAAGATTGAAAAACACACTAATTAGAGATAAGGAAGTTGTAATTTCTCTTTATAAAGCCTAGATATGTCCACATTTGGATTACTGTGCTCAAGCCTGGTCCAGTTTTTTTTAGGGGGATGGGTGATAAAGCATAAAGAAGATTCAGAAGTAAGTGACCAAGATAACTAGTGGTCTTTTTTTTTAATGTTGAACCCATACACAAGAGACTCTTCCACAATACAGCAGTTGCAGGGATGAAGGAAGAGGAAAAGAAACTTGATCTGTGGGTTTCAAGGTGTACCATGAAGGGATGTTTAGCTACAAGTGTTCCAATGAGCTTAGTACTAAGTGAAGGAATTATTGATGCTATTTCAGATGAACATTTCCCATGGAAATATTTGTAGAATACATATACTGGGGAAACCATTTGTCTGTGAGAAAGTTATGGGAGTGAGTTGGTAAGAGATGGGCTAATTATCAACCTAACTGCTTTCCTCTGTATTGAGTCAAGCATTCTGAGGGAGCTTTTAGGAGCCCCACTCTAAAGATCACAGCAGTGTTCGATAGCTAGGTGAATTTGTGACTTGTATAAGGTTAACAGCTGTTTAGAAGTGAAGTAAGGTCTTGAGCGAAAGAGAAATCCTAGTTTTTTTTTGGAAGCTGAGTATGCAGTGGTTGTGATGTTTGTCAGGAGAGGCCTGATGTCAGAGTATTTCCAAGAAAAATCTCATCTTGTCTGAAAATTTGATTGTTATCAAAAAATAATATTGGGGAAATGGTTCTTTTTTTTTTTTTTTTTTTTTTTTTGAAATAAGACAGAACTTTATTTTACTAGTGTTGAAGTTCACGAGGTTATCTGAGCCCACTGAAGGATGGCTTGGTGGTCGGAATTGAGGGCAGTGGTGGTTGATGTTCTGTATGTTGAAGTGAGTTGTGTAGAGTAAGGCTTGTCAAATGAAAGGGAGGAGTTCAATGTGCTGTCATCTGCAAAACTGTGTATTGGGTTGGAGGTCAACTGAAGCAGTTATTGATATACAGAAGGAAGAGGGTTGGTGAGAGAACAGAAGCTTGTGGAACTCCAGCATTAGTTAGATGGTGAAAGGATAGGGAACCATCTACCATCACACATAGTGTGCATCCAGACAGAAAGCTGGCAATAAAACTACAGGTCTTGACAGAAACCAAACGATGATAGCTTGCTTAGTAAGCCCTTGTGCCAGACCCAGTCAAATGCCTTGGAGATATCAAGTGCAATTACTTGAGATTCGCAAATCTTCTCCATGGCATTTGTCTAGAAATCATTGACATATGTGAGTAAACCTCCTGTTGATCAGCAGTGACGGAATCCATACTGGTGGTCGTTTATTAGGTGGATATCAAGGTAGTGCAGGAGTTGGAATTGATTTTTTTCCATTACTTTAGACAGGACTGAGGTGAGCAATATAGTGCGGTAGTTGGATGGCAGTGCCTTGTTGCCCTTCTCGGGAATGGATTGAATATAGGCCAATTTCCAGATATTGGGATAGATACCAGTGGAGTAAAATAGTATATATACCAGAGACATAGAATGTCAGTTCTGGTGCACACAAACTTTCAGGACAATTGGAGAAATGCCATTGTGAGCAGACTTTTTGATGTGTAATTTGGATCAGTATATTTCTGATCTCTTTCTGGCAAAAGGATATAGTGGGCATTGTATGTTT
The DNA here is from genome assembly GCF_054136105.1 of Typopeltis vanoorti. Taxonomy (NCBI): domain Eukaryota; kingdom Metazoa; phylum Arthropoda; class Arachnida; order Uropygi; family Thelyphonidae; genus Typopeltis; species Typopeltis vanoorti. The sequence goes on along the minus strand of NC_143568.1, from coordinate 41,838,687 downwards.
GATATCTGGAATGGTTGTGGGACGTTTACCATTGTCAATTATGCAGGCATTGGAAGCAAAGTGTGAGGCCAGGAGATTGTATGATATGGGTGGGAATAGTGTTGGGCAGAAGTTCAGATCAATTGCTTTAGTGAAAGACCAAAAGGCTTGGCTGCCGTTTGGACAGGCTGCTAATTTCTTGCTTTTTGAACTCTGTTTTGGAAGCATTGATTGTTTTTTTTTGCAACTATTTCAGGATTGAGTATAAACTTTAAAGGAGGATGGAATTCTTGATTTAAGCCACTTATGGTATGTTTGGTTTTTTCATTTATACAGCCTTGGTGCATCTTTTGGAAAATCAGGATTTAGTTAGGGTAATGGCAGGTCAGAGTACTGTTGGGAATGTATGTTTCCATTCCAGTGAGGATTAATTTGGTGGTAAGTTTGGTGCATATTTTTGGATTGGAAGGCTGGAAGCAACAGTCCAACCATGAGGCATAGAAGTTGCAGAGGCTGTTCCACTTGGCACTGTTATAATGCCAAACTATTCTTGTATGGGAGTGGCTGTGTAAGTGTTGCATGGGGGAGAAGATGAGCACTAGATTGTGGTCAGAATTACCTAGGAGGCCCACTACATTCACTGTGTATTTGGAAGGAAAGTGTGAGTGAGGAAGAGATCTAGGGTGTTTGGGGAGTGGTTCAGTATCAGGTATTCTGGTTGACATCTGGACAAGTTGTGTAAGGTCATTAGTGACAGCAAATGTTTCAGCATCTCTGCCTGCAAGATCTGTACAGTTGAAGGGGGAAAGCCAGTTGGTATTGTGGACATTAAAATCTCCCAGGAGGATGATTTTGCTATCGGGAAAGTGGAACTGAAGAACATCAATGTTTAAGGAGAAGAAATTAAAGAGCTCAGAGTAGTTGGTTGCATTAGTGGAGCAATAGAGAGCAAATGAATTTGATTGAACAGGGATGGAATATTTTCAACCAAAGAAGGTCAAAGTTGGGCTATTCTAGGTTGGGTGCTTTCTGGTAAGGTATGTCAAAGCGGGTGTATGCACAGAAACCACTATTGGGTCGAAAGGTGTTAAAGAGTGTGTTGGAAGGTTGAGACAAATAGTGCTGGGGGGGGGGTAAGATTTAATTTTTTGCCAGAAAGAATAGGTGGGGTTTGGCAGACTGAAGATGGCAGTGGGCACTATTAACTACGCTACCGGCCACGATGTCTATAGACATGAAGGTTATCATGTCTATAGATGTCTATAGACATGAAGGTTATCATGGATGAGAAGTGCATATTGAAATTGTAATACCATTGATATTTTTAAAAAAATAATCAGCTAATGCCTTTTTGTTCCTGTATAGGGAGTAGGTGAGGCCGTTTTAAAGCCCTATCTAACTTTTGGAGACTGAGTGAGCAGTTCAATCTCCACTGGTAGCCAATCAGAGATAGCTGGCCCAAGGCTATCACTAATTAATCGGCACGCAGAAGAAGGCGGCTAGTAAGTGCCGCCATCTGGTGGTCCCTAACCTTAACACAATATTTTGAATGTCTGAAAATAGTGTGGGTTCGACGGCCGATTTTCTTGAGTTTATGGGACGAAAAACCCGAGTTTCCGAGAGGAAAACCCCCTAGCCCTGCCAGAGATCGGCTAACTCTGGAACTGGTCGAGAAATGGTTTAGAAAAAGTTCCTCTAGTCGGCGACTAGATTTGAACGCCTTTCGTCGTGCGGTCAAGTGCTGTAGAGTTCAAACGCCACTTCTACTGAGCTACACAGGCTCTCTGATATTACATTGAAATATATGATGGATACGAAGGGTATGAGGATGAGTATTTGATCCATAATGGCCAGTAAGTTGGTTAAGATTGGAGTTTAGGCCACAGATGTTGGTGAAGTGGATATGTAGGGTTCTGTGAAGCATATAAATAGGAGAGGTGATATGATCAAGACTTTTTTAAGCTGTTGAGAGGCAATTACAGGGTAGACATTGGGGAGTTCTTTTGCTTGTCAGAATGGCGGGAAGGAGTGAAGATAATTGGCCATCCCTGGAAGTTACGAAAGGAATCTGTGATCAAGAGGGTGAGGAGTGGTTTCTTTGCCTGGAGGGTGGTTGACCCATGAAATGCATTGTCTGAGAGAGTGGTTAGAGCAAGAACGGTCAATGAGTTCATGGAGTGGTATGATAGTGTTTCCTAAGAAGGACCTCCCACAATGAGTCTTTTGACTCCATGGAGGCCTGAATAATAATAATATGTTTGACTACAAGGATCTTGCACATTTCCTATGCATTGCTTGAATACTGGTCTCCTGGTGGCTGCTAGTGGCGTCTCTTGATTTTTGCACCAATTTAACTTGTCTGTAGCATAGTCAATGATCCAACCGTTGTCTCCATTTTGATGACAGACAAGTTAAATTGGTGAAAAAATCAAGTGATGCCAAATCCTTGTCAAACATATTATTATGGTCGAGTAGTATGCGCGATTAGGGTCAAGTGTCTTTGAACTTGCTGTTGATCGCCGTTATTAATTTTGATGTGCTTGTTGGCGTGTTGCAAGTCACTTTTATGAAGTGTGGAAAGTTTGTTTCATCGTATCTTTTATTTATCTGTCCAAAACCATCGTTTTGGATCCATAAATGGCACCTAACGATAATTTTAGAATCGATGTTGCATTCTTCTGCCAATTTGATGATGTCTTCTTTTAGTGCTTTTCCGTTTTCCTTTGGAAAGTTCAAAATAATGGCATTGATTTTTTTTTTGTTTTTGGCCTCATTCAAGTCGTGCACCGTTGATGCGATTAGGTCACGGTGTTCATTTACAGTTTGAGGTTTTCAATTAATTTGCCTAAGTTTAGGAGCTGTTTTACAGAAGGGAAGCACAGCGAACAGAAAAAGAGCTGGTTGGGATCGATAAAAATCTTGTGATCCGATTCATCTATTTTTGCACGGGACGTATGTAGCCAGTGGCAACAGAACTCACACATCATACATTTTTTTTTTTTTTTAAATCGCTGACATCAGTTTTACAGCTGCGGCACTTTGTGGGTTTGTTGGCAATCGATGGTGCTGTGCAGGCAAGACACAGGGTACTCATTCGTCGTTAGCTTTTGTTGCCGCCTACGTGCGGTAGGCATAGCAAGCACTTGCACCTGGCTGATTTTTAAATCGAAAGATAAGTGATTTAATGCACTATAAGTACTTAGCTCAGCGGATGTGGCGTTTGCACACCGCCGCGCTTGGCCGCACGAAGGAAGACTTGGTTTCGAGTCTAGTCGGCGACTAGAGGAAATTTTTCTAAGCCTTTTTTCGACCGGTTCCCGAGTTAGTCGATCTCTGGCACGGGCAAGCAGGTTTTTCCTCCCGGAAACTCGGGTTTTTCGTCCTGTAAACTCAAGAAAATCGACCGTAGAACCCACATTATTTCAGGCATTAAATATATTGTGTTAGGGTTAGGGACCACGAGATGGCGGCACATTTGAGCCGTCTCTCTTCACTGCGTACCGCTTAATTAGTGATAGCCTTGGGCCATCTGTCTCTGATTGGGTACCAGTGGAGATTGAACTGCCTACTCAGTCTCCAAAAGTTAGATAGGGCTAAATGGCCTCGCCTACTCCCGTATACGGGAATAAAAAGGCGTTAGCTGATTTTTTTTTTTTTTTAAGTACTTAGAGGTTGTGCCAAAGTAATTGGCTTCTTAGCACCTGCTGTTAAAATTTCTGTTTAATATTTAATTTGAATGAAAAACACTTGCAGTAACGATTAAATGCAGGAGCACAAGTTTAGAATAGCTTATTCACAGACGCTGCCTGGTGGAACCACTGTGGAATGTTCCCTATGAGGTGAGATTGAGGGAGTGTGGATTGCAGAAGTTGGTTGATAGCAGAAAAGAGCCGATGTGATAGAAACATTTAAGTTGCTTAAATGATAGGATAGATGCAGGGGAAATGTTTCAGCACTCGACTAGTGAGATCATAACAAGAGTTCTTCCCTGGAAGTTGAATAAGGGTGTGGTTATTTAGGGGAGTGAGGAGAAGATATTTTGATTGGAGAATTGTGAATGAGTAGACTGGATTGCCAGAGTTAGTTGTTAGTACTTTGTCTGTTAATGGGTTCAAGGAGAGGCATGATAGATCGTGCAGATAGTTTGGGTCTCCTGCAATGAGTCTTTGGACACCATGGAGGTGCCTGTGCAATAATAATATTAGGAACATGATGCACTATCGTCTGTGAACCATGGAAATTGTTTGAAGTCATTTCCTGACATGAGGCACTCTGCACTGTTGTAGAAATGTAAAGATCACGTGCTATCCACTATTACACAGAGTGAATTACCAAAAAGAAAATTGGTTAACCAGTTACAAAGGTGCAAGGCAGACTGTAAGATTGCAATTTGCTTAGCAGTTGTGTGCATCTCTCAGATCCTATCAAATTCTTGCAAATGTCAAGTAAAACAGTACAAGTTTTTCTGAACCTTCTCTTTGCTTATGCCCAGAGATGGATAATATAAGCAGAGAGCTATGCTGTGGATCAAAAATGGTGTAATCTGTATTGTCTCCAGGTGGTGGTGAAAAATGTGACGAAATTTTTCTATTATTCTATCTATTATTATTTTATATAAAAACTATCATTTTATAGAGAACTGAGATGAGAACAACAGGCTAATAATTTGATGGCAAACATCCACTTATGATGTAATTTTAAATAAGGTCGGAAACGTTTTGATGATCTGATGAACTACTGCAGTTAGCATAAAGTCAACAAAAAGCGATTTCCTTGTACAGTATTTGTTATGCTCTTTGCAATTTAAGATGCTTCCCTATCAATGGCATGAACTTATCACTTCAGTTGGGAGCGATATATGAGCTCCCAACTCTCAAGGCCGTACTAGCCATGAAGATGATCCGCGTGAAGGACGTCCACAAAGTGTAACAACACCAGAAATCATTGATCAGTGCGCGATATGATATTGGATGACTGGCGAGTCAAAGTGCGTGAAATTGCTACGACTATAGACAATTCAAAATAATGTGTAGGATACATTTTGCATGGAGAATTGCAAATGAAAAAGCTTTGCACAAGATGGTCGCCACGCAGATCGAAAACATACTCGCATGAAAAAAAATCTCTGAACAGTGCTTGGAGCATTTTAACAAGAATAAAACTGATTTGTGCGACAATTTATTACTATGGATGAAACTTGGATTCACCATTACACACCAGAATCCAAATAGCAGTCAAAACAGAGGACAGATGCCAGTTGTTTGACAGATGCTAAAGGCAGTTTGTTTGTTAATTATCTTGAAAAGGATAAAATAATAACCGGGGATATTATTCCGAACTCTTATCCAGACTAGACAAAAAAAAACGTGAGAAAAGACCAGGTTTGCAGAAGAAATAAATCATCTTTCATCGGGACAATGCACCTGCCCACAGAGATGTTTTTGGTAATGGGAAAATTAAGGTATTTACTGAATTGTCCAAAATTAAAGATACCACGAAATATACTTGTTTTAATCCTTTATCCAAGTGTAAGCAAGCAAGTTTGTGCCTGCACTATTTTCAGGACCGGGGCAACTTGTATAAAGAAGATAAGAGTTGCCCCTAGTCCTGAAAATAGTTCACGCAAAAAACTTGTTTGCTTACACATGGATAAATAATTAAACCAGGTATATAATTTCTTGGTATCTTTAATTTATAGTATAACTAAGTGGAAAAACTTCCAATAGTGAATTGTCTTTTGCCCTAGTTTTCTGTAAGCAACGTACATTAATTCTTTAACTGTATCCTTAGGAAATTTGTAACATTGCCAAAAACGTATTGCAATTTAACTTGTATGAAATTTATGTCCACATTTGGCTGTAGTCGTGAAAATTTTTTCATATACAAGTAACACTGTAGTTCATCCTTAGCTTTAGACACCAGTGTATTATCCAAATACGTGGGTAGTCTGCAGGGGCAAATGCTGGTTTTGGAATTGACGCTTGCTCTTGTTATCATTCAGGGAGTGAGAGATGTGATTGAAGTCTGATTAGCGGAATAATGAATTACTGACCATTTAAAACTATATATTTAGAAATTTATGTACATTTAGTCATACAAATACAACATTTATTTTACAAATGATATTCTATATTTTTCAATTTAGCTACTTCAATACGAATTCTACCCTGTGATTCTTCTTTATGAACTGGTCAATAACATCGTCATAAAAAGTTGGTTTTAACTTAATTTTCCCAAGCAACAGGCACACTTGTAAAGGCTGGCTGAAGCTCACTTGCTAGAGCTATATTGACTGCGCATGGCCTGTGTTTAAGCAACAGAGTGAGACGACACGAAATGGTTATAGCGCGCATGAAATCACAGTGCTGCTGCGAGGACCTGGACGCTCCTACAACCGAGCGAGCTAAGATAGCTTTGACTAGACGAGCAAGCATCGGCCTTCGATACACAATGCAAAGCTTAATTATTGCCGCGCAAGCTTAAGACGTCTTCTGTCTACAAAAAAAAAAAAAAAAAGCCTAGATTAAATGCTTATAAGTGCATGCATTTATTAACAAATAAATATTATTTCTTTCTCAATTAATGAGCTTGCGCAGTAAACATAGCAAGCATGGAGAATTCGCCACTGGTTGTCTGAAAGTTCTCAGCCTAACAATGAAAAAACGAATTTATAATTTCAAAATTATTTTTATTTTTCAACATAATCTCCCTTAAGACAAATACATTTATTCCAACGATGTTCCAGCGCGATTATCCAGTCCCCGTATTTGTTCTCAGTAAGATCTGCAAAATACCCCGCTACAGCTGCAATCACCTCTTGATTCGAAGAAAAACGCTCACCAGCGAGGAAGATTTTTAGTTTTGGGAAGAGATATAAGTCAGAGAGAGCCTAATCTGGGGAATAGAGTGAATGTTCCAACAATTCATAGAGCATGAAGACAAATTTTTGGTTATAACAGCAAAACGTAATCAGAATAAAATGTATCACAGCAGGGTAGCTTGCAAGTCAGCTTCATTCAAGCACAGGTACGCAGATATCTCAACAAACTGTGTCAATACATCTGTGACAGGTAGGCCTATACACACAACATCTGTGATCTGTATCCCTCGTCATAAAGCATGTTTTCAACGGTGCTGTATCTATAATATTTGGGCAAGATACCAATGAGCTAATGTATGATTTACAGGATGAGAGTCGTTTTAGTCTTTCCTCCGATTCTAGACAACACTTGATCTGGCATGAAAGTTGTACTACTTACCATTGCAATGGTGTTCTTGAAAGGGACATATACGGGGGAGCTGGGGTCATGGTGTGGGGAGGCATTATGCTTAATGGTAGCACTGGGTACAAGTGCTGGAAAAAGAAACTACAACTGGTGAACGATATTTCAACATTCTTCTGCATCTTTTCAACTGTTCGGTGGTCCCGTAGGTGAAGCATTTTTATGGATGGCAGTGCCACACCATAGTGTGCATGATCAGTGGAGATACATCTGGAGACCAATGATATTAATCAAATCAAGTGGCCAGCATGCTCCCCAGATCTCAATCGCTTTACATTATTGGATACTGAGGAAAATGATGGGACATCAACAGCCTCTATATACAAGTATCATAGTTGTGAAGATACTTTGCATGCAAACTTGATTTACCTACAGCTGAGTAAAAGATTAAACAAGAATTTCTTGACAAGTATAATTTACTTGAAAACTAAGTAAAAAAGCTTTTTACTATTTTGGTAAGGAGTGTCCTGGGTTCGATTCCCATCTCCGACTGGAGAAACGTAAGAATCTTTCTCAGACATAGCCAAGTTAGCCGGTCTTGGGCATGCACAGCAAGGTCTTTCCCCAATTTATCTGGGCTTTTTCCTCCCGCAAGTAGGCAAACCAGCCCTGTGAATACACGCAGCTACAGCCGTAGAATGTACCAGGAGGCATTGGGAAAGTCACCTTATCCTCGGGACGGGTACGACTTATAAGATAGCTCTGTAACAGGCCAGTGGGCCTAACACGTAAAAGGGAGACGAATATTTTAGTAAACACACATACATAAGAATACAAGCAACTGCTGGTCAATATTTCTCCTCTTTTAATCCATTTACCCCTTTGCTTTGGAACACAGTGAAATGAAAAAAAAAACCACTTCTTTCTTATTAAATATAGATTTTCTTTATGCAAGTTTGCAATGTTTATGAACATGTATGAATTATCATGCTGTGTAACCAATTTCAATTGATCTCTGGTCCAAGATCTGTGTAACTTCCCCATTCAAGTGATTGTTTATTCATTGTTTTTAAAGGTTTGTGAATGGTTTTGTCATTGCATGTAATGGGAGTATTGATGGCTCCACTTGAATCTCCAAACATGTTTCTCTAGGATTTGATGAGATGAAGTGAGCAGCTTCAGTAACATGGCATTTGTATGTTAGTATCCAAAACCCTTTGTTGTTGTTGTTGTTGTTGTTCAGTGTCAACACAGAGTTCCATTTGTACAAAATGTGTCAACTTTGGCTTGCTACTGTATGGGGTGAGTTGGTATTAGTCCATGAAGACATCTTGGGTTGGTCCACAGTCACAGGTTCAATTGCCAGACACTGCTATTCAGGATTCTAATATTTTTTAGTCTCTAAATCCAGGTCCCAAGTTCATTATATTACTGTTAATGTCCATTGAATTAAGGGTAGTTCACTGAATTAAACAGTGTACTGTTGAATACGGAGTACTCAGGCTTCTTACAGACTACTTGTATACCCAATGTTCATGGCTGAATTTTGTGTGCAACCACTGAATTTTACTGATGTACCTAACACTTGGAACACAGAATATTCTTTCAATGATACACCTTTCATTCCCCCCCCCCCCCCCACTGAAAACTGGACAATGCAATCAACAAGATGATCAGACCTTAGAAGTTTTTATTAGGGTAAACTGAATTCGATGTACTATGGAAAAAAAATTGCAGTTCTGCTAAAGAGTTCTAAACGCTCTATCATCATGCAGTGAAATATGCACATCGCTATTGTGACATAATTTTGTATGATCATTGTATTAGCCAAGAAACATAGCTGAAGATCTTGTTCCAAATAAGAAAAGCTATTATTATTATACAGATATCGCCATGGAATCAGAACACTCACAGCAGAAATGAGTCCTACATAAAAAAAAATAATAATAAATAAAAACATTATTCACACAATGAACACCTATTATCTCTCTCTTTTGTGATTCACTGATGAAGCACTCACAACCACCTCTTGCAAACCCATTCTACCCATTCACTTACCATCCAAGCTAAAAATTTAGCCCTTAACAACCTTGCTAACTACACTTTTATATAATTTCCAGGGATGATCCTACGCTCTCTTCTTGCCATGTGCCAACAAAAAAAGTTTTTGGTTTTAATCCTATAAATCCCTTACATAATTCTATCATGGGCTCTCTCATTCACCTATCAGCTAATTTTTCAATGCACACATACTTTCAACCTATTATAGAGAGCATCCATAGATATGTCACAATCTTGGTCACTTTCCTCTGTATCTCCACAACTTCTTCATTCCCTCACAGAACCAGATGACTGTTTAGATCTGTGTGCAGTAGTCCAGATTAGACCCTATTACAGAATAATAATAATCATATGCCTGCTTCTCAGCCACATAATCTGATGTGATATTCTAGCCACCTTTGCAATATGTTCTCTCGATTCAACTAACTATCCACAATCACACTCAATGGACTCATCAATTTCCTCAGTATAGTACATAGCTTGTATTCTCTTCTTTAAAAGTGCACATGACCTTACACTTAGCAGCCATTTATAATGCCAGTCTAAGTCATCCTGCAGAATCCATGAATTACCTTCAAAGACTATTGCTATTCTTCGCTTTGCATCATTAACAAAAAAATGAATATTATCCCTTAAATCATCTCCCTATATCCTTAATGCACAAATTAAACAGAGAACCAAGTGTTGAACCATGTAATCACCTGTCTTCTTCCAAACTCAACTCCCCCATAAACCACTCTTTGATATCGGCCCGTCAGAACACACAAAATTTACAGACAAAAAATACTAGTTGTGGTGGTGGTGCTGGTCGGTAGATGGTTTTGATGTAGATGATTGGTAGTACAAGTTCGGTGTAGTGGTGAAGACGGAGAGTTGTACAGTGGGTGTCCTCCTGCGATGAGTCTACAGAATCCTTGGAGGTGTCACGAATAATAATAACATATCTGACACTGCCACAGTCCTTCAGTGCAGCATTTGCAAGAATAGCCATATGGACTGGACCATTGTCGTGAAGTAGGCGAACACCATGACTCAGCATTTCTTGTCTCTTCTCCTTCATGGTGTCGTGCAGTTTGTGCAAGAGTGAAGCATGATATTCTGCATTCACAGTGGTATTCCTTTCCTTGAAGTCAATCAAGAGAATTCTCTGGCAATCCCAAAAGATTGTCATGATCTTCTTAGTGGACTGAGCGACTTTGGCTTTTCCTACAGTGCTTTGCACCATTCCATGGAATCCTCGTTGGAAAGAGGATCATAATGAAGGACCATGGTTTCACCCCATGTGAAAATGGATTACAGCACTTCTCTCTGATTCCTTTGGTAAAGCTCTAAAAACGTGTGGGAACAGGTCACACAATGCTCTTTCTGAATGAAGAGAGAGAGAAGTCGAGCACCCACCTTGCACTGACCTCTGTCACGTGAAACTTCTCGTGAATGATGCAAAAGACGGTTGTTATAGAAAGCCCCAAACTTGCTGATATTTCTTTGAGCTTCAGCCATTTGTCTTTGAGCAGTTCCTCCTCAACAAGACATTTTCCTCGGTCATCGCTTCCACAGGCTGATCTTCGATGCTTTCTCTTCCTAGGCCAAACTGTTTAGCCCATTCCTTCACAGTGGAATACGAAGAAGCTTCCCCATAAAAACCATCCAATCACTATTCTCCAAGTCATAGCACTTGGAGAAAGCCCTTCTTTGGTGAAAAACTTTATTACAGTGCAGTCACTTATCATGCCATATATTAGACAAATGAGTGCCTCCGAGTGACACAGGTAGAGTTAAAACTGGTATATTAAACTCCCCTCCCCCATAGATGGTGCTATCTCTCATGCACAGTATTTCAAAATTGGCATGAATTTTGTATATATCAGGCCGAAAACGTTTGGTACCTAACTCGTACCTTTCAAGCCCATATTGCTCCATATTTAGGATCATATTCCTAGTCCTGAATTCTGTTGTTTACCAACTTCTCTAATACCTTAACCATCACTCCATATTGATTGGCCTAAAATTTGTTGCTTGTCTTGGAGCTGCCCTTATGCACTGGAACTTCACCTTTCCAGAACCAATGCTCAAATTAACCAGTCTAGTACAGCAGAGGTGGTAATTTTCTTACACATTCTCATAATACACAGGCTCATATGCTATATAATCCCATGGTCATGTCTGCATTAAGGTTCAGCAGTATTATTATTGCATGGGCACCTCCATGGAGCCCTAAGACTCACTGTGGGAGATATCCTACTGTAATTAAAAAGCATTGTGATGGATGAAGAGAGGTGTTGCTGCCATGTGATTCCTGCCCATTGATGTGAACCTTTAAGTGAAAGAATACCAATCAAGATCATGGGTGAATGGTAGGATTAAATAAAATCTGTGTTTGAAAACTCCTGTCTGAAGGACAGATCCAACATGTTTCTGATCTAGAGAGGATCCTGTACAGAAAATAATGAGTGCTACTCTTAGAAAATGTGGGAATATTACTTCCAACATATGTGCAGGACATAGGGGAATAGCTCTCTAGTGATGACATTGTAAAGGCTGTGAGGTGGTGGTGTACTCCAGAAAAATTACATCCTGCACCAACACAGCAATTGCCGATAACCCTTGTCTGACTCAGTAATGATGGTGGTCTAATTGAATTGGGTTAGTGATCACAAAGAGACAAATTTGCTGACTCCACCAACGACAAGTTGCAAGCGTGATCTCCTTTAGGATATAGAATAGCAAGTAGAGCATGCTCAACAGGGCAGGTAATTAAGTTAGTACATAAGTAAGCTATATGTGTTAGGGTGGTCATTCATATATGTTCTGGCAAATTATCAGATAAAGGTGAGTATTTGACTGGCCATCTGTGGCAGCCCTGATCTAGCATTAGTGAGGTGCTGGACTCCATCACTGCACCATATGGCTGACATTATTAACACCATATATGGCTAGTGCATGGACATGTCATACTTCTCGTGCATTGAGAACTCAATGCCTCTAGGTCAGAATCCAGTCTAGCCACTTGAATACTATCTGTCTTGAATGCCGAGAAACAGTACTAGCCAGAGCAACTTTCGTACTGTTATGGTCACTGGTGATGTGACTACTAGAAAGTATTCATCAAGGAAGCCATTGAGCCTATGCAGCTGCTGCTTCCTATGCCAAACCATTCGGGTGACACGTAGACACAAAACTGTCCACAGATGACCAAGGTACTGGTTTGGGTGTCGTGCTTAGAAGAGCAGAAACGTTGTGTTTACAGATGAAGTTTACTTCACACATACATTTTGTTTCCCTATATTTGAATAAAGGATTAAACAAGAATATAATTTCTGAACAAGTTAACTTTCTAACAAATTGAAAAAACTTTTCTATATTTTCATTAAAAGAAACACACCTATTAACCACGTAAATATTTCATCCTAAGTATCTTATCTTAGGACATCATCAGTACAGTAGTTTAAACAATAATAGGAATAACATGCAGTTAGGATGCATGATTACAATAGAATCTCATTAAACGTGCGTAACGTGTTACAGAAGTAAAAAAAAAAATATATATATATATATATATTTTACACAATTTTGTATGACAATTTCCCATACTTTAGGAATAGTAAGAACGTCGTTGCGGTTTAAATTTGGTTTGTGTAGTAGGGCTTCAGAATACGTGTGTTTCTTTTAATTATGAACTCACCACAGATTTCGTTATTTAAAAAAAAAAAAAAAAATTCTATCTCTAATTCAGAGTATTTTAATAAAAAGGTGATAAATCTTTTAACTACTTGTATGTCATACAAAAATGGTGTAATATATATATACAGGGAGTCCCAAAATTCACGCAAGATTTAAATTTAGCGCCATTTGTGCGGTAAAGTGTTGCCAACGAGAAAAAAAAAAAGACCGCGTGACAGCTGACAGTTCAGGGTTATTAAAAATGGAGCGCTACACGAAAGAACAACGCATTTTCATTGTTGAGCAATATGAAGGTTTGGCAGCTACAGTTCGCAATTTTCGTACAAAATATGGTCGGAATAGTGATTTAACTTCATCAACTGTGAAAAGATTAATTAAAAAATTCAAGGAAACTGAATCAATTAGTGATCTATACACTCTGGCCGTCCTTGAACAAGTCATTCAACAGAAAACATCGAAGTAGTTCGTGAGAGTGTTGCTGAGAGTCCAGGAACATCAATTCGGCACCGTGGTCTTGAATTGGGCATTTCGAGAAGCTCTCTACAGCGTATTCTCACGAGAGATTTGCATGTTCATGCTTACAAAGTTCAATTGACTCAAGAACTGAAGCCTACTGACCACACACAGCGAAGAGAGTTCGTTGAATGGATTATGGAACAACAGCAAGTGGATGCTAATTTTTCGAACAAAATCATCTTCAACGATGAAGCTCATTTTCATCTTATGGCTTCGTTAATCGACAAAATTGTCGCATTTTGGGTTCAGAAAATCCACGAGTGATTGTTGAGAAACAAATGCATCCACAACGTGTCACTGTTTGGTGCGGATTTTGGGCTAGAGGCATGATCGGTTCATTCTTCTTCGAAAATGCGGCTGGTAACGCAATAACAGTTAATGGTGCTCGCTATCGCGACATGATAATCCAGTTTTTTGTGCCTAAATTGCAAGATATGGATGCGGACGACGCGGTTTCAACAAGACGGTGCCACATGCCATACAGCCCGAGAAACAATTCAATTATTGCATGAGTCATTTCCTGGTCGTGTAATTTTGGTGATCAGAATTGGCTGCCCAAATTATGTGACTTAACGCCATTAGACTTTTTTCTGTGGGTTTTTTTGAAGTCTAAGGTTTATGCCAGCAAGCCCACAAACACCCACGCCTCGAAGGAGGAAATTGAGCGCAGTATCAAAAATTCAGCCATATTTATGCAAAAACGGTCATGGAAAATTTCGACAAAAGAGTGTGTATGTGCCAGCAAAGCTGTGGAGGCCATTTACCCGATATGCTATTATTATGTCGGAAAATGTTGAGTCATCTCCTTTTTACGACCCAACATAGGGTTAGCTCAAAAGGAATGGATAAGGACATACTTATGCCTCCAAACAGAAAATGTGCTCATTAATGACCCAAGAACATGTGTGTATATCCAGATTATTAAATTCTAAGCAATGTTAAAGTATCCCATAAACTAAATAGAAAAGGTTTGTTAAATCTATTAAGGTAGAAATGTATAAATTCTAAAAAGATGTGTGCAAGCTAATAATAGTTTTAGGCCATGTCAAAGATAGTTCGTAGCGACGGTATCCAATTGGCAGCCGCCGTACGTATGACGACACCACTAAGTGAGGGCGCTGTTTTGGAGTATATAGGTTTCGGCCGGGATTTGAATCGTCTCCAGAAAAGTCAGCAGAATGTACAAAGCAGACAAGACTCCCATGCCATTAGTCCTTGTTAAGATTCATAAAATATACAAGGATATTTACAACTTAAAAAGTCTGTGGTCTCGTCACACCAGAACCACTCCGTAAAAGACCATCTTCTTGGCAGTGCCACAGGTGCCAGAAGTTTGGCCATGCCCAGAATCTATGCAGAGCAGAATATAGATGTTTAAAATGTGGAGACAGCCACCCCACCAATACCTGCACAAAGCCGAGAAATACCTCAGCCAAATGTGCCAACTGCAGTGGCCCTCATCCTGCGAACTACAAAGGATGTACTCAGCACCCAAAGAACAGACGGATGGAGGCAATCGATCAGTCCTCCTCCTTCAGTACAAGAACACCAGAGGGCCAGTCATCAAAACCGGAGACTCAGCGGCCACAGTCGGAGACCTCCAATAATAGAGACACCCGAAAGCAAACAAGAAGCTATGCCGATGTGACCCGTACGACTGGACCAATTCCAGAACAAAATCAACCAACAGCACCTAAAAACCTAACAGCTGTTATTACGGCCTCACTAGCAAACATGCTACAAAATTTCAGCCTATCAAACCCTACTGAAACCTCCACTAAAAGATTTCTATGTGAAACACAGGTCATCTTCACAGCTCTCATAAATGAATAGTAACAAACTCATTCCAGCATCCCTTCAGATAGTTGCTTGGAACGCAAATGGCCTTAAAAACAAAATTCTGGAACTCCGACACTTCACATCTAGGTCATTGCCAAGCTGAAAATTGGAATTTCGTGTGGTGACCAATTTTCTTTCATTTAGGTAGCGACGTCCACGCGATAACGCGTGATCAGCCGTTTGGTGAGAACTCGCATCGCGCGATTGGCAATGAGCGTGTTAAGGAATGACGATGGTAAGGAGGTCACTGAATCAGTTGATATAGTGGAATTACTGATCGAGCACTTTGCAAGAGTATATCATCCAGGTGGTGACATTGAAAAAATGAAGGAACCATTAGTTTATACAGTAATTGTTATGAAGTGAAGGTGAATAGTCTATTACAGAACCTTAATGTGAATACATCTGTGGGATTGGATGGTACACCGGCACAGGTCTTACGTGATACAGCTAAAGAATTATCAATGCCCTTGACCATGTTGTTTAATCTGAGTCTCGGGTCTGGTTTAGTCCAAAGGTGTGGGAAATAGATCCACTGCATCAAGAAGGATCCAAGACTACTGTTGCAAATTACCTAACAATTAGCATATCAGGGGTCATTGTCAAGGTCTTGGAGAAACTAGTCAAGGGAAAAATACAGGAATGGATAGATGAAAATGAGATACTGTACGGGGGACAGAATGGCTTTGTGAAGGGTAGATCGTGCCTCAGTAACTTGCTCAAGTTTTATAACACAGTGACAGCTGAACTGGATAAGGGTAATGGGTTTACAGTGATACTGCTGTACCTGGATAAGGCATTTGATAGGATAACACATGGAATTCTAATACGTAAACTATAACATATGGAAATTGATATAGGGTTTGTGAGATTGATAGGTGGGTGGTTGATGGAAAGATATCAGAGAGGCTTATTCAGGAGTTGAGTCCAAAAGACGGCCTATGACTAGTGGTGTGCTGAAGGGTTCTGTTCTTGACCACTGCTGTTTAATTTGTTCATTAACGATATAGGGAAGGATATAATAGGAACAGTTCATTTGTTCGCTGATGATGCAAAGTTGGGTAGGGCAATAGTGAATGCAGATGTCAAAATCTTGCAGGACTTGGATAGATTGGAGTTCTGGGCTAAGGGGAATGGATGTCAATTCAATGTGACAAAATGTAAGGTTATGCATTTTGGGGTGAAAGGATTAGTAGCAGTATACCACATTAGTGGAACTGTACTCCAGATTGATGAGGCCAGGGACTTGGGAGTGTTGGTAGATAAGGAGATGAAGTTAAGGGGCACACGGCAAAAGTGGTTAAATCAGCTCATCAACTCACTTGGTTGTTGAAAAATACTTTGACGAGCAGAGACAAGCAAGTTATTTTACCTCTGTACTGAGCCTTGATAAGACCTCATCTCGACTACTGTGCCCAGATTTAGTCACATAGGTTTCTTGTTGATGGGGGAGGTGGAGAAGATCCAGAAGTGAGTGACGAAGATTATAGCAGGTCTATGGAATGAACCATATGAGAACAGGTTGAAGATTTGTGGGTTGCAGAAATTAGTTGATAGGTGGAAAAGGGAGGATACGATTGAGACATTCAAATTGCTAAAGAGTTTCTATAGGATTAATTCAGAGGATATTTTTGAGATCGGGACTGATGGTGAGAGAACTAAGGGACACCTATGGAAGCTGGGCAAGAGTGTGGTTAGCAAGGGTATGTTAGAGCTGGGTTCTTTACTTTTAGAGTGGTAAATGAGTGGAATAAGCTGCCAGTCTGTTGTGGGTGCAATGATGGTGAGCGAGTTCAAGGCAAGGTATGATAGATACTGTGAAAATGTCGTATATAATTGTGTGGACATGTTTAGGGCCTCCCATAATAATAAATGGGAAATACAAGGTGTTGCTGATGGAAGTTTTTTTTTTTACTTGGCTATGTTATCAATTATATATTTGGTTTAATCCTTTATCCAAGGGTAAGCAAACAAAGTTTGCACTCGAAGTATTTTCAGGACTGGGGCAACTCGTGGTAAGTTCGAGTAAGGTGGATGGCCCAGCACTGGGATCTTATCTGTCGGATACTGCCTTACAGTGCACTGTGGGCTGGAGCGTTGTCCTGATGGAGAATCCAAGCGGTGTTCTTCCACAGATCAGGTCTCTTCTTCATTTGTTCTCGCAGCTTGGCCAGAACCTCAAGGTAATAATGTTGGTTAACTGTCTGACTTTCTGGTACCCATTCAATCATTACCATGCCACTTATATATATATATATTTAAATTAAAAAATTTAAAAAAAAAAAAAATCAGCATTGCCTTCAGTTTTGACTTGCTCATTCTTGCTTTTTTTTTTTTTTTTTAATTCTCGGTGATGTGCGAGTTTTCCAGTGCATCGATTGTATCTTTGTTTCTGGACTTCGCTCCATCCGACTTTTAACTTTTTCCAAAGTTGAAATCTGCATTGAATGGCACCCATTTTCAGTCAGTGGATGAGGTAAAGGAGAGAACAGCAGCACTACTAAAGCAGATAACACTTGATGACTTGCAGCACTGCTTTCAACAGTGGAAAATTCATATGCAATGGAGTATAGATAGAGGAGGGGAGTATGTTGAAGGGGTACAATTGTAATAATAAACCACATTTTTGCAACCAGTCTCATTATTTAATAGCCACACCTTGTATATTACCTCTGTATTAATTCTAATGACCTTGGTATCTTTTCTAGATCTAGCTCCCAATGATGAGACCTCAATAAAGGTCAGAATCAGTCTAAGTAGTGACCCTTTCCATAATGCCTAGCAATGTATACTTCTGAAAGGAAGCATGCTTTGCATTATGGGATAATAAGACAACTGATATGAAGTCATCAGCTTCTATATATAAGTAGCCTAGTTATTTGAAGATACTTCAAACAGTAACTTTGTTTGGTTACATTTGGATAAAGGATTAAACAAGAATATAATTTCTTGGCAACAAGTGGAAAATTTTCTAAAGGGTGGGCCAAAAGTCAGAGTAGGATTTGACATTTAAATAACTTTTTTATTAATGAACCAATTTCAGTGATATTACATACAGTGAATGTCTAACATATGGAGACTTGATTATGTTAGGTATGGAAGATGATATCTTTCAAATGAGCTCCATTTGCCGACTTGCAAAGTCTGGCTCTTTGGATTGCATTGTTCATACCAGTAGTTAATGTTTGAGGATCTAATCCTCAAATTTCAGCACAGATATTCTCCTTGAGCTGCTCAAGTGTATGCGGTTTGTTCATGTACACATGCTCCTTTAGATATCTCCACAGGAAGTAATTGGGGGCTGTAAGGTCCGGCGAATGTGGTGGCCAATTAATATGGGAATTTCTTGAAATTATCTACTTGCTGAACAGTTGCCTCAGGAGGTTCATTGTGGCCCTGGCTGTATGGGAAGTTGCTCCATCCTGTTGAAACCACATTACAGGACGATTTCCCACTGGAGGACATAAAAATTGTCAATTATATCCCAATATCTCTCACCAGTAATTGTCAAAGTACCCCAGTCATTTCAGTTTCGAAGAAGTAGGGCCCGATAACTTCCTGGTCTGTCAGTAGGTTCATCAAGAACCCCTTTTCCTCTAAGTGTTGCATTAGTTTCTGAATCATTGTCACTGAGGATCCATTTCTGACTCGGAAATGGCAGCGGTAAGCTCTTTGCATCAAAATAATGGACTTGCTATTTTGAAAATAAAATTCCGCTAGTTTTAGTCGTCATTCCTTCGTGAAATTCATCATTATCAATCTCCCAAAACTCAGTTATAATATGTACCTGCAATAAAATAAATTGAGCTATTAACAAAGTTATTTACATGTCAAATCATACTCTGACTTTTGGCCCACCCAGCATAATCAGAACATTCTGTGGTATAGTCACAGGGATTCAGTGGAACAAAAATGAAGTTCTTCATTGTGGTGAAGGACTTCAGTCCACCTTCCCACAACTCAGTGTGGTGGGGAAGGTGATCTCAGGAAGAGGCTGGCTATATTATCTGAGAATTTTTCTAGTAGACTCCCAGACAACAGGCAGTAATTCCTAAGGAATGCACATACCACAAACATAGAAGATTGCAATGGCAAGACAGCTTTTATTATTTTGCCAAGAAAAATTGTTATGAATGGAGGCTTAAGTTATAAAGATATAGGTGCTGGAAGATAAGATATCCAGGTTGGAAGGAATCAAAATGATTACTGGAGAAGCTTCCAAATCAACAAGAATAATAAAAATCATATTAAAGCTTTCAAGAAGTTCATCCTCTCATAGTCAATTTTATAAGATCCTCCCCTTTCTACTAATTTACTTATGATAGAAACATGGAATGTAAGAAGTATGTTTCAAGAAAAACTAAAATTAATAAAGAAAGAAAAATGAAGGTTATGATTTTAGGACAGACAGGAATGGGTCAATCTGATATCAAAGATTCTGGGATTTATTACTTTGGACACAGCAAGTTTTAGAAATGGAGTGGCATTCATAGTTGGAAGAGAACAGCATTTTAGAAATACAGTCCAGTGAATGTCACACTCTACAGATGTATGCACCCACTACAATGTGAGGAAGTGCAAAAATTTTACAGTAGACACAACAATCAAGAGGTTTCATATTAGCATAAGAAAAATGAAATTCAGGAAAACCAGAAAACTTTAAATAGCTGAATGCAGATTTTCACAAATGAACTAAGAAAAATAAGCATCCAAACAAAAGATGCAAGTAATATTATTCTTCCTGTGATATTAAAGTAATATCATAGGAAGAATAAGAGCTTTTTTTGAGGTTAAAGTTAAAAGTTTATATGGAATAAGAGAGAAATTAGTCAAAAGAAATTAGACCACAAAGACCTTAAGACAAAAGACCACAGAAATGAGAGTCCTGAAAAAGATTAGAGGCATGAACAGATGGCATTAGTGGCAATATCATATTAAAAACATGGATATTAGGAAAGTACATAATATTGTTAGCATCCTGGAATGTGTTAGCAGAGCTAATCTCAAGTGGTATGGTCACTTAAACAGAATGGGAGAGGAAAGATTAGAAAAACAAGTGTTCTTTGCCAGGCTGCCAGGAAAAAGACCCAGATATAGGTGGATTGATACAGTAAAAAGTATCTCAGAAGATAGAAATATAAGATCTGATAATGTTGAAGTCTTGACAGGTAACAGATTGATTTGGAGGAAAATTGTGGATAGGAAGTTAGTAATGGTGTAAGTTTTTCATGCTGTACTATCATATCCTGTACATTCCTTACAGGTATATATCAAGAATTTGATGATGATGAAAGACAAGAACATGTACAGGAATTGTATCAGAAATATAGTCATGTATCACTTTTTTTTTTTTTTAAATCAGAATGTAAATTATAATTGAAAAGAAATTATGTTTTAGTCCTTTACTAGCATAAGTAAATAAATGTTTTTGCCAGGGAACCAGGGCAAACAGCGAAGTCAGCTACTGGAACAAATCCTAAAACACACCCCAACTCAACATCAGAGTTCAAGATCGGTACTATCAACATAAGAAACCAGAATGGCAAAGAAGGAGTAGCCATAGTATTCTACACTAAATACGAGACTAATCTTCTTGAATGGCAAGAAATTTCAAGTAGAGTGACGTGGGCAAATATCAGAATGGGGAACTGGACAATGAGACTTATTTGTGCCTATGGTCCCACAGAAGGTTCTATTAAGGTAGAAATAGAGGAAGTTTTTGAGGCTTTAGAGAAAGCAACTGACACAATGAAAACTTGGTCCTTGTTGGGGATCTAAATAGCAGAGTAGGAAATGATTGTCAGACTTACAAAAATATTTCGGGAACATTTAGAGAAAAGAGCAAAGCTAATAATAATGGCAAATACCTGTTGGATTTCTGCTTAGGACATGGACTGGTTATTACTAACATAATGTTCCAACTTAAAATTGTGTACAAATTCACATGGAGAGAAAAGTAAGGAATGAGAAAAGTCTCGTTGGCTATGTTATTGTTGATAGTGATGTTTTCTGTCTGATGTACGATACTACAGGATACAAAGGATTTGAAATTGAATTTCATATTGAAAAGAAAAACATGTAAGAAAGTTTTAAAGCGAATGCAAGTTGAGCAGCTTTCAGATGTGAACTGTAGACTAAAATATACAAACATTATTCAAGAAAAAAATGAGAGTTTCAGAACAGGAACCAAACCTTGGAGATTCAGTGGCAAGCCCTGAAAAAAACGCTGATTGATTCAGCCCGAGAGACGTGGGGGGGGGGGGGTTGTCTGCAAGGATAGAAAAATCAGAAATCTTGGCATCAAACACCTGTTTGGCCAACCTTTCCTCACCCATTCTATTTAAGTGGCATTACCACCTTAGATTAGCCCTGCTTACACATTCTTAAATACCAACAATGCCAAGATCCTTTCTAATTATCTTCATTTTTAATACGATTCTGCTGCCATCTGTTCAACTCCAATAATTTTTCTCAAAAATCTCATATCTGTGGTACTCTATTCTTTGAACCCTGTCTTATATAATGCTAGTTTAGTGTTTTGGCTAATTTATTTTTTATTCCATATAAGTTTATTCAGCTGGCTCCCCAACATACCAGCTTTGCTTATTCTAAATTTAATTTGCCATTTCACTAAAAACATTAAGAATGCAACAGAAATTTTCTATGTTCCTGTTTATTTTCATAGTTTAGGTCTTTTATTGCTGATTTTAATGTAAAATTTGTTAATCAGTTTAGTTAGAGAACCCTGGAGGCTTGCACTGGATGTGTTTAGGAGTACAACATTATCTGCATAAAGTAAATAGCTAAGTTTGATATCTCTGATTTTAATATCAGGTCTAATGCCAGCTTCTTTCATATTCCAATCCATATAGATAATAATAAGAATGGAGATTATGTACATCCATGACTTACCAATGATTTTACTTCAAACCATCTTCCTGTATTTCCTTCAATTTTAACTGCTGACTTACAACTTAAATATAGACTATATGTTGCTCTGTGTAATGTTCCTTTTAATCCATATGATTGTAGTGTTTTGAAAAGCTTTTCTCTTGGGACCAGACCTTGCCATATGCCTTTTCCAGATCTACAAAACAAGTACAGATTCTTGTGATATTCCCAATGATTTCTTAACAATTTGTTGTAAAGTGAAAATCCGATCTTGATAACTCTGATCTCTGGACTGAACCCCACTTGTTCTTCTCCAAGTTTCTTTCCCACAATTTTTCTCAACCCTTTTCAAGTGTGCTTGCATAAATCTTAACTGGAATGCTTAGTGTAGAAATTCCTCTGTAATTCTCACATTCAGCTTTATTTCCTTTTTTTTATAGATGGAAACTATGAGAGTTCTACTGAAATCATCTGGAATTTGACCTTTTGAACAGGCAGTCTAAATTATAACTGGAAAACGTTTATACCTTCATACATGGGAAAATGGATGTCAGTAAATGCAAAGTCATGCACTTTGGTGATATCGTATTATATTCGTGGGATTTTGCTATAAGAAACTGATGAGACTAGGGATCTGGGAGTGTCAGTAGATAGGAAGTTGAAGTTCAGAGGCCATTTAGCAAATACCACTCAAAAGATAATTGCAATGCTGAAACAAACCTTGACATGTAAAGATAAGAATGTCATTTTGCATCTTTACAAGGCCTATAAGACCTTGTGCAGGTCTGGTCTCCTGGTTTCCGTTGTAATTCTAATACAGTGGAGAGAGTGCAAAGGAGAGTATTAAAAATGATATCAGGATTGTGGAATACTGATTAAGATTGAGAATTTGTACACTGCAGACACTAGCAAATAGGAGTGGTATGATTGAGATTTACAAACTTCTGAAAGGGTCATACAGGATTTCAGTTGATGGAATTTTTCATTTTATGGAGAGTGGGGAAAGGACAAGAGGGCATACTTGGAAGCTGAGAATGAATTCGGCTAAGAAGGGGTGAGGGTTAGATTTTTCTCTCATAGGGTGGTGTGATTGGAATGGTTTGCTATTGGATGTTGTGAGTGCAAGCAGTGTGAATGAATTAAAGAATAAGTATGATAGCTGTTATAGGTGCGTGTAATATGTGGCCATCCTCAGTGAGTCTCTGACTTCCTTAATAATAATTATAATGTGATGCAATGTCAACAACCTTTATATACAGTACCATAAAGTTACTTCATGCAAACTTTTGTTTGCTCATGTTTAGGTAAAGGATTAAAATAATTTGTCAAGTATAATTTAAAGATAACACCATAGGAAATTTGTGAGGAGAGAATTCATCAAGGAACCAATGATTTTAGGAGCTGAATAGGAGCTAGAAACTAGATAGGGAACATTAGATGGATTCATCTGTTATACTGATAAGAAAGCTTTCAAATGTGTGGATCATAATCATCACGAGGAATGTGATGAGATAATAGGAATATCTGAGTATCTAATTCTCTTAATCAGAGTACTGTATAACAACCAAGAAGCTTCAGTAAAAAATAACTGTTAGCGAAACAGAGATGTTCAAGTGGAGTAAGAGATGAGGCATGAGTGTATATTATTGCCCTACTATAAGAATGGATGAATTACATAAGACTCAGTAGGAATTAAGACAGGGGATAAAAACACAAATTATTTGTGATATGCAAATGATACAACCCTCTTTGTAGAAGATCTAGAGCAGCTGATTCTTTTTAGTTGAAAGATAAAGCAAATAAAAAAAGCTGGGCTTAATTTAAATATTAGAAAGAAAAAAAAAGTGATGATTTTTCATGATTAAAAAAAGATACAATGGAGGTAGCTGAAAGTTTGATTTACTGTAATCCAGAATAAGAAATGATGGATACTGTGAGGGTGAAAAGGTATGGAGAAGAAAGCTATTTAAAATTGACTAAAATTATGAAAGATACAAATATTAGTAAAAAAAAAAAAAAAAAAGAAAAAAAACCCTCTTTGTAGAAGATCTAGAGCAGTTGATTCTTTTAGTTGAAAGATAAAGCAACTAAAAAAAGCTGGGCTTAATTTAAATATTAGAAAGAAAAAAAAAGTGATGATTTTTCATGATTAAAAAAAGATACAATGGAGGTAGCTGAAAGTTTGATTTACTGTAATACAGAATAAGAAATGATGGATGCTGTGAGGGTGAAAAGGTATGGAGAAGAAAGCTATTTAAAATTGACTAAAATTATGAAAGATACAAATATTAGTAAAAAAAAAAAAAAAAGAAAGAAAAAGTTAGAACTCTGAAAGTATTTATTTTCCAGTGGTAATGTATGGATATAGAAGCTAGACAATTAAAAAGAAAGGCAGAAAGTGAATTGTTTTATATAAATTATAGACAGACTCAAGAATTCCATGGATGGTAAGAATAATTAACAAAAAGGTTTTAGAGAACATGTTGAAGACACTGGTACTAAGGAGAAGTACTCTGGATATATTATGTGAGAAAAATGAATAATTATTAAAGCCATAATATTAGGAAAGATTTGTGGGTATGAGAAGGGAAGAAAGACATTTCAAGATTTGGATAAACATAAAGAAGCTTATTAATGTGAAATTACAAATTCTGAAGATAGAAGACCAAGAGAAAGCCTATATATTCACATCACCAAAGGCCAGAAATTATTAGTTGGCTCATTAACATTTTAATAAATAAACTGTAAAAAAGAATGCAGTCAAGTTTTGCTAAACCAAACTTCAATAAGAAAGAATGACTCAAACTCTCCCAGTCTTGAGTAACCAGTCATTCCCAGCACCAACAATAAAGATAGCCAAATAAACTTAGCTTAGAATTTTGTTCTCAAGAAGAAACACATCATGTAAAGTTAATAGTATAATAATTTTTGGCATCTGATGTATAGTATATTGTTCTTTTCTCTGTTATTAAATGTTATTTTATTTTTCAAAAACAAAGATAATAATCAGCAAGTTTATATAAAAAAAAAGGACTACTCAGTAAATGTAATCCTTGTTATCAACATTACAGTTATGGGGAAAAAAATTAAAATAAAAAAAAAAAAAAAAAATATATATATATATATATATATATATATACACACACACACATACACGGTAGAGCCTGTTTAGCTCAGCAGAAGTGGCATTTGCACTCTACAGCGCTTGACCGCACGAAGAAAGGATTTGGTGGTTCAAATCTAGTCGCCGACTAGAGGAAATTATTGTAAGCCATTTTTCGGCCGGTTCCTGAGTTAGTCGATCTCTGGCATGGGCTAGCGGGTTTTTCGTCCCGTAAACTCAAGAAAATCGACCGTAGAACCCACACTATTTTCAGACATTAAAAATATTGTGTTAGGGTTAGAGACCACGAGATGGCGGCACTAGCTTGCCGCCTTCTTCACTGCGTACCGATGAATCAGTGTTAGCCCTGGGCCAGCTATCCTTCTGATTGGCTACCAGTGGAGATTGAACTGCCCACTCAGTCTCCAAAAGTTAGATAGGGTAAAATGGCCCTGCCTACTCCCTATAAGGGAACAAAGGCGTTAGCTGATTTTTTTTTTGTTTACACACACACACACACACACACACACACACACACACACACACACACACACACACACACACACGTATAATATATATGTATATTTTATATGGCATTTTCCAGTATCATGCAAGTATGCACTATTTAAAGTACATACCTGTATTTTGTTTGTCTATAAGTGTGAGTATTTATGGAACATAAACCTGAGATGATTAATCATCCTGAAGTATTATACAGTAAGACAATACCAGCAACACAGCATGAAGAATTTATTTATAACAGATTTCTGACGATCTCAGCACAACCAAACTGTCATGAAATCTGCTAACTGATGAAACCGGTTTGAACATTTGACATGAATCCACAAATCTAGGAAACAACTTCCCCAGAATTATGATGCTATCAGTCACGAAGAATGATGAGTTTGTGCATGAGTCCATTAGATTCGAGAAAGCTGGTGCAGGAGACTGGAAGGTAAGACAGCTTCCACTTTCTCTAAAACATAACTGAGTGGCAACGATAGCCAACTAATCACCTATAAAAAATAATAAATCACATCAAATCTCGTAATTTAAAAATTGGCTTTCCTTTATAAAGAGGTTTTTTTTTATCAAATGAATTACGCAGTCAATTATATTTTAACTTATATCGCATATACAGCAATTACTTTACAGCAAATCAATAAAACAACAGAAATACATAATATGTTATAGCATCAGATTTGCACCAGTGAATAAATATCCCCAGAAAGCATGGAACTCAGTGGAGATACTAACTCTTCAGAATAATCCCATAAGTTTTTTTTATGAGTCTCTTAAGCAAGCATCACTTCAAATATCTAAAAATCTGAAATAGTCATTTGCCTTTAACTTTGTGTAATGGCACAGAGTAACTTTTCTTCATATGCCTCAACCAACTTCATAGAATGTGCTAGGAAAATGAACTGGAGTGGTAATAAGCAGTTGAATAATACAAGTGACCACAATTGTCAGGCAAGTTCCTGAATTTTATTTTATTTTTTTTTTGAAGACATACTTGATTCATGATGTGTGTAGTCTTGTGGTAATTTGTAAGATAAAAAAACAAACAAACTTACAGATTAAATTCTGTCATTACAGCAATTTTTTTCAACCTTATTTTTTTCCTTGCCCAGCCAGTACCTATGTTAGTCTTGCAAGTGAACGTAGTGGTCGTTTTGAGCTATGCTAGAAAAAGTGTTTTTAAATTAAAGTATAGCGAGGCTTTTTGTCTCAAATTGTGCAGTTGTGCTTCAGTTGGACGTGTCCTTCAGTGATGTTATTGTTGAAACTTTGTTGTTTATATTGTGTTTTCGTTACAGCATCTAAAGATGGCGTCCATAAGAAAACGCATGTCAGCAGCACGGAGGACTTCTACACGAAAATCTAGCTCAGCCTTGGATTTTTCGCAGTGGATGCATTGCGGAAACTGCTATATGTATGCACAGAGAAGTGTGAAGGATCTGTGGACTGTTTGGATGAACGAGAAGAGTGAAAACATTGACGTTTGTGAAAAGTGTCAAGATAGATTAGAGCGATTAGGAATAATAGCAAATGTCAGGACTGTAGGAGAAGAGCTTCGACAGGAGTTCGTGAAAATGAAAAGTGACCTTAATCTCCTGCAAGAGGAATGGAAGTGCACAGTAAGGAGGTTCAGGATATTAAGACTGAGTTAAATGTGTTGAATAGAGAAATTAGGACTATGCAGATTAGTTTAGCTGAAGTAACTAGAACAGGTTTAAGTAAGGGAGAGACTTGGGGTGAATGATGAAGTAATGAATGGTATGGAAGTGATTGGGAGTCAACAGAATGAAAGCACAAGAGGTCTAGAAGAAATGAGATGTGAAAGTGAGGGAGTAAGTAAAAGAGTATTGAGGGAAAGTAATGAAACTGGGAGAGTTATGCTGAATAGTGTAGAAAATGAGGCTATGATTGACGCTTGTTTGGATTTGAATGAAGTTATGAGTGGTATAATATACGGTGAATCAATGATGGAGATCAATATGTCTGAGGAGTGCTTATCTGGAAGAACACTAGAGAGAGTGACTTTAGCAATAAAGAGAGGGCAGGATGCAGAAAAGATGATAGTTATGGTAGGTACAAATGACCTGAGTGGTAGTATTAATCAGGTAGCAAAAGATTTAAGAACATTGCTATATATTGTGAAGAATAAAAGTGTCAAAGGGAGGATAGTGTGTGGCCTCGTTTTGCTAATTATGAGTTAAGTAGACGAGCGATGATAATGAATGACATGATTGCAATAATGTGCAAAAAAAAAAAAAAAAAGAGGTCTGGAATTTGTTGATATCTGGAGTGTGTTTGAAGGCAAAAGACAGCTTTATGCAAGAGATGGGTTGCATCTGAACATGGAAAGTCATAAGCGTTTGAAGAAATTATTACTGTTTTCTGAACAAGTTGAAGTAATTGGGCAGGGAAACTAAAATTGAAAAGGTTGAGTGTAAGGAGGAGAAACTTATGCAGTGAATGTATATTTGTTGAACCTTTTTTGCAGAATAATTTGTAGAATAGAGTGGATAAAAATCGACATGGGACTACTGAAATTAGTAGAATGTATATCAGCTCTAAAGCTGGCACAAGAACTAAACGGAATCTGCAATTTTTATATACTAATGCAAAAAGCATTTGAAATAAGAAGGAAGAATTTTTGGCATAAGTCAGTGCAATCTCACCAAAAGTTGTGGTTACTGGAACTGAATGTGATGGGTACAGTATTTTCAGGGAGGATAGAGAAGACAGAATGGGGAGAGGAGTACTGCTGATGATAACTGATGAGTTACAGTCAAAGAAAGTAGTATATCAATAGGATGGACATGTGAATGATAGTTCATTTGAGGCGATCTGGTGTGAAATAGTGACCAACACAACCAAATATATAGTTGGTTGCTGCTATAGGCTGGGGGGGGGAGGTTCAGAGGGTGATATTGAATCTATGCATCAGCAAATTACAGCGATGAGTGCAGGGTTAGTAATTATTATGGGGGATTTTAATTATGGTGATATGGAAGGAGGAAATATCGCATGGCAAAAAGGAAATGGAATTCATACAACAGCACATAACTGAAGAGACTCGTGGCGTGAGAGTGTTAGATCTGGTCATAAGTTCAGGACATATGCATAAGTAAGATGTCCTCGTTACCTCCAACTGGTGAGAGCGATCATGTGGTATTGACTTGGAAGGTTGCAAAATCTGTGGATCCTCTCTTAAGAAAGGGTATATATGGAACTACAGGTTAGGTAATTCTACCAAGCTTCAGAGTGAGTTTACAGACGTCCCATGGCAGAACATATTGCAGGAGAAGGATGTTAGCAGTGAATGGGATAAAACAGCAGGTATCTGAGGAAAGCAAAATCAGAATGT
Source organism: Typopeltis vanoorti (assembly GCF_054136105.1). Lineage (NCBI taxonomy): Eukaryota > Metazoa > Arthropoda > Arachnida > Uropygi > Thelyphonidae > Typopeltis > Typopeltis vanoorti. The sequence continues at coordinate 41,809,517 of NC_143568.1, read as the reverse complement.
ATTCCCATGGTCAGGAAGACAAACAAGGTAGGCATTAGATGGATGAGTAGTAGTATCAGGCTTAATCTGCAAAAAAAAGAAAATGCTATGGAGAATTCACAAGGAGAAAGCTGATCAGTACACCCATGCGCAATAAGGCTCAAGCTAGGAAGGTTACCAGCATAGTAAGAAAAGCGAAATCAGATTATGAGAAGACCTTAGCCAAGGAGATCAAGGATAATCCCAAAGAGTTCTTCTACTATGTGGCAAGTAAAAGGAAGAATGACCTTGGAAGGATAACCTCAGTGGGTATTGATGGTATTGAGGTGACCAATTCAGATGTAATAGTAGAGTTACTGGGTGATCACTTTTCAAAAGTTATCACTCAAGTGAGGATATCTCTGTACCTGTAGCAATAACTAACGTGAGAATTGAAGTCAATAAATCAGAGGTACTTAGTATATTGCAGAATTTAAATGCAAACACTGCTGTAGGTTTAGATGGAATACCAGCTCGGGTGTTGTGTGAATGTTCAAAGGAATTGTCAACGCCTCTTACTTGGTTATTTAACTTAAGTTTAAACTCTGGTATGGTCCCTAGGGAGTGGAAGGCAAAGTGGTTCCTTTGCATAAAGGTAGATCTATGACTCAGGTAGTTAATTAGAGAGCAATCACCATCTCGGGAGTGGTGGTAAAAGTATTGGAAAAGTTGGTTAAGGACAGAATTCAGGAATGGGTGGATCAGAATATGACACTCTATAGGGGCCAACATGGTTTTGTTAAAGGTTGATCCTGCCTTAGCAATTTATTAACTTTTTATAATAGAAAGACATCTGAGTTGGACAAAGGAAATGGCTACACAGTGGTACTTCTGGATTTTGCTAAAGCTTTTGGCAAGATATCCCATGGAATACTGTTGTGTAAATTAGAGCAGATGGGGATGGATACTAAACTGGTAATATGGATAAGAGAATGGCTCATGGAGAGATACCAGAAAGTAGTGTATGGAGGAGCAGAGTCCAGGGCACTGTGCTTGGGCTGTTATTGTTTAGTTTGTACATAAATGATACAGGAAATGGCTTGAAGGGAGATTTTCAGTTGTTTGCTGATGATGCAAAGTTGGGTAGCACAATAAAAAAATCAAGCTGATGTTGAGAGTTTGCAGGATGATTTAAATAAGCTGGCAAAATGGGCAAAAGGTAATGGATGTCAGTTCAATGTGGAAAAGTGTGAAGTTATGCATTTTGGGATTAAAAGATTACCAGCTGTGTACCACACTGATGGAACAGTACTCCAAGAGTCTGAAGAGGCTAGGGACTTGGGGGTATTGATGGATAGGGAGATGAAGTTCAGAGGGCACATTGCTAAGGTGTCCAAAGATTGCACATAGGATTACTTGGTTATTGAAGAACACACTAACATCCAGAAATAAAGAGGTTATTATTCCCTTTTATAAGGTGTTGATAGTTCCACATTTGGATTACTGTGCTCAAGTGGGTCACCTGGATTCCTTGGAGATGAGGAGGTTGTGGAGCGGGTTCAGAGGAGAGTGACTTAGTTGCCGAGTGATGTAAAAAATGCTCCTACATTGATAAATTGAAAACTTGTGAATTGCAGAGGTTGATAGGCAGAGAAGAGGGGATATGATAGAAACATTTAAATTATTAAAAGGTTTTTATAAGACTGAAGCAGGGGAAATATTTCAGCTGTGTGATAGTGATGGAAGAACAAGAGGCCATCCCTGGAAATTAAGGAAACGTGTGGTTAACAAGGGTGTGGAGAGTAGTGAATGAGTGGAATGCATTGCCTGACTCAGTTGCGAGTTCTTCTTCTATAAACGAATTCAAGAAGAGGTATGATAGATATTGTTTTGATAGTTTGGGTCTCCTGTGATGAGGCTACTGACTCCATGGAGATACCCATAATAATAACAATAATTTTTAACTTCACAGCTCAAAAATCAATCATAAAACTCATGCTATTTCAGATAGTCATACCAGTTAGGATAAGGAACATTAGGTTGGAAACAGTTGTTCATTGTTTGCCTACAGAGGTGAATCAAACTACTCAATTGTAAAAGAGAGTTGACAATGACTGCCTTCTCTTCAGGAAGTAGGAAGTCGATCTGTCACTTCTTTTCTATCTCTACTCTTTAGGAAATGAATAAAGTATTTATTTTTTATTTCCTTATTCTTTTCAAGTTAAAAGCTGGTAAATACAGCTCTACTGTTCTGGGTTTTGTGGAATTCGGTTTTACATGTAACTGCTAAAATAAAATCTTTTATTGTTTTTTCATTTTGCATGTAGTAAGATTTCTATAAATAATTAATATATTTAAAAACAAAATTTCATGTAAAACAACTGTATGGGTGAATTGAGAGCAAGAATCAGTAACTACTGTTTATGGAGAAGTATAAACTTGCAAGAATTCAAAATCTGACAAAATTGCTATTAATAAATGAAATCAACTGATAATTAAATTACTATCTGCTGTCAATATATATTGAATCAAAGGCAAAACTACATCTCTTTCAATGTTTAATTATGGACAGTTAATTTAGTCTGTTTTCAAATATGTTTCCTTTCAATTTTTCATATATTCTTTCTAAGCTTTCCCTCCTCCCTTTTTTTTTTCTTTCTTTTAATACAATAATCTAATCAAAGTGATAGCAACAAATGGACTTTTTGGAACTGCATCAACAAGGAATATGCCTGCATATTAATTGGGAGTAGATTTACTCAAACTTTGGGAGACTAATTCTCTGACCACCTTCAAACAGACTAGATCACAGGGCACTTGTTAAGAATGTAATGCTTACTCTTCTCACTACAATTTTGAATTTTTTCCACAATGTATGCTTCAAGTACCTTATGTTTCTAACAGGTGCTTCTTGTGTTTTGATTAATGTTGGTTGAAATCAATGAAGCATCAGCAGATATAAATTCAAAATTCATTTTATCCTAATATGATATAAATATCATTAAAATTAAAAAAAAAAAAAAGAGAGAGAGAGAACTAATGTAAATTGTAAGCACTGAAATCTTGCTACATAGGAGAGAAAAACAATTTGAAATGATATTAACATAATGGATATTAAATACCATCATGGAGTTCAAATAATTGTATAACAAAAATATATACACTATTTGTAATTAGCCATGGAGATCTAAAGCAATCAAGTACTCTCTTAATTAATGCGTATTAATGATATGTATGCATGTATTAATAACCAAATACATTATATATATATATATATATATATATATATATATTATAAATATTATATCTGGTGGAGGATGGACAATATAAAAACAGACTATAGAATGTATAGAATGTAAAGTCAGAATTAAGATCCAGACTAAGGTCGGTCCAGGTGGTTTGATGCAGATTATAAGTAGAGAATATTTCTTCCAACATATGAATTGATAGGCTTCGTAAATGCTTTCAAAAGAAATCTGAACATTACCAAAGAAACGGAATTCAAGAATCGCACCATACTGTCAAAAACAATTTTCACACTAAGCTGCATGCATGGGCAGTCACACAGTGGCCATGACCACACAAAACAGTTTCTTACTTATCAAAGGCAATGCACTAATGAAGTGCATTGCCTTTGATGTTAGGAACCAATGGTAGCTCATGCCAAGTTACTTCTTAATGCTGTTTTGATATGTATACATATATTTCATGTACAATTATATCTTCAGTTGAATAAATATTTATAACTAATTATTTACACATATTAGATGTTTTGATAACTTCACGACTGTTATATATATACCGCATTTGCCAGTGTATAAGACGCACTTTTTTTTCTTCGAAAATAGGTCTGAAAAACAGGGTGCATCTTATACGCCGATACTCAGTTTTTTATTAGTTTCATTTCTGGAAATTTTCTCTTCCTTGCGGTGTGTGAGCGCATTCCAGTTACATAGAGCAGTGTTTCTCAAACTTCAGACATCCACGTTCATATGATTGGCGCAGTATTAACAAAAGATCGTGCTACTAAATGACAAAGACAAGCCGACAGTTGAGTTGAAATGCTAATTCTCTTCAACCAAATTCCTTGTATAATATCCGAAACACATTCACTATATATTTCTTCGTTTTAACATGTTCACTCAAACAAAACCATATGTTGCACCGGCAACATATGGTTTTGCTTAAGTCATACAGCATTTTCTGTGGGAGGGGGACAGGCGATTCATTAGTTAGTGCTGTTTTTATCCCAGTTGTCTCTAATTGCACTGTTTGTTGAGAAACATATTGCACAACCTGCAGATGTCTCTGTACGTTATTCAGTGATATAATAGGAATGTTTTATGATCTCGAACTTCAGGGATACATTGAATTTTATTCTATGAGTTAATGATGCATAGCCGAAAATTGCCACGGACCTCCTGAAGACCTTTCAAGTACCCCCTGGGGTACGCATACCACACTTTGAGAAACACTGACATAGAGTTCAGTAGATGTGCATGCGCTGTCAACGACGATCACAGCTGTGTCCTGTTCATTTAAACTTTCCAATTGTTGTCACAGTTGTGAACGTGATAATTTTCTGCTGTTAAATTTTCTCTAAATTTCTTAGCAAATTATGGCTGAAAAACGTCAGCATTGTTACAATATTGCATACAAGCTATGTGTGATTGCGTATGCTAAAGAACATGGAAACAGGGAGCAGAGAGGCATTTCGGACCACCCCAACTGAGAAAATGATAAGAACTTGGTGGAATCAGGAAGAGGATTTAAAAAAAAGCAACTCACAGTAAACATAACCTACGAAGTGGAACTGCAAAATGGTCAGAACTTGAGGCAGAACTGAATACTTGAATTTTAGACCACAGAAAAGCAGGACTTTCAGTGTCTACAAAAATGATTATTCATCAAGCAAAAACAATAGCCACTAACAGAGGGATTGCCAACTTTACTGGATCAACATCATGGTGTTCAAGATTCATGAAGAGAAATCAGCTAAGTATGCGAACTAAAACAAAAATATCACAAAAGATGCCAGCTGAATATGAAGAAAAAAATGATTGAATTTCATCAATTCGTCATTAACGCAAGGAAACGAGAAAATTTTGAACTTGTGCAAATAGGAAACATGGACGAGGTTCTGATGACTTTTGATGTGCCCTCAAACAAAACTGTAGATTCCAACGGCACTAAAAGTGTTACTATTAAAACTTCGGAGAACGAAAAATCTCACTACATGGTTATTTTATCCTGCTGTGCTGATGGGACAAAATTGTCGCCACTATTGATTTTTAAAAGGAAGATGCTACCCAAAGAAAAACTGCTTAAAGGAGTGTTTGTACATGTTCATGCAAAAGGCTGGATGGATGGAGGAGGAATGAAGTTATGGATAGATAAAATTTGGTCTAGGTGCCATGGTGGACTGTTGAAGCCTGCCAAGCTAGTATGGGATCAGTTTAGTTCTCATAGAACAGACGATGTTACAAATAAACTCAAGGAATTGAAAACTCAGTTAGCTGTAATTCCCGGTCTTAATGTCAAAAAAATGGAACAGCTGGATGCAGTCTTCAGATTTTGAGGTTACGTCATCAGGAAGAAGGACGGGGCCTAGCATTTTGCAAGTTTGTGAGTGGGTCAAAGCTTCATGGGATGCTGTGAAAACTGAGACAGTGGTTAAATCATTTAAGAAGTGTGGAATTAGTAATGCACTGGATGGTACAGAGGACAATTTGTTGTATGAGGATTCAGATTCTGATTTAAAAGAATTTGTATAAATTTAGCTCTGGAGAAATTCATCTCCAGAGCTAAATCTTCATTTAGCTCTGGAGATGAATTTCTGAGTTTTGACAATTAAAAGGTGGGTACTCTTTCCTAGTTAGATTAGGTATTTGTTGAAAGTAGACCTACTTATTACTTTATATTTGAAATATTGTAAATTCATTATAATATTCAGTGATAAAGTTTTTTTCCTAAAAAATGTGTACAAAAAAGGGGGTGCATCCTATATGCTGGTGCATCTTATATGCTGGCAAATAAGTTAATTGATAAACAAGAATGCAAATGCGTGTTATATCCTAGGTCAGTGGTAGTTAAATTTTGATGAAAGCAGACTATACTTGATGTAAAATTAAGCCTTGATTTTTATTGCATTGTGTAAGGATCCTAAGCATTTGTGAGGCTAATTTAAATTTTCTTGTAAAACAGTTATGATCAATATATGGCATTTTTGTTTGTTGCCAAAGTATTTGATGGCCTGTAGTAGTTTTGTGGAATGCCAGACCTGATTTATGCTCTCTTCTTTTCTCACCGTCTTTTACGTGTTCAGACATGCTGATCTCTCCCAACCTTCTTGTCTGGCCTACATAACAAATGCTACAAAAGCAATGAATCTCATGAATGCCTGGTTTTTGTCATGAAGTGATGTGAAGGTTTCGGTTGATGTAGGATCTTGAGATTTTTTGTCAAGGTAAAAAAAGTGCCACTTTTATGTTGTACTCACAGAGCAATGCAGTCACTTTGTCTGTGACATTCCCGATGTAAGGCAGCATGATTGCATCCTTAAAGTCTTGTTTAAGTAAGGGAGTTGCAGGAGAGGTATTAAGAATTTTTCTGATCATCTTGGGTTCATAACTATTAAGTGCAAGGTTCTGTTTGAGGTAGTACAGTTCTTTAATCCTTTCTATTGACATTCCTGATATATTGTATGCCCTCTGCCTTGTAAAGTTTTTAATTATGCCTATCTTTTGTAATGGATGGTGGTGTGAAATGGCATTTAAAAATCTTCCCATTGTCATAGGTTTTTTGTATACAGAAAAGGATAACCTTTTTTTTTTCCTGCTTTGTTTTCTTCAAGGATATCAAGGAATGGTAATTTTTTTGTGCTGTTCTAGTTCAAGAGTGAATTTTATATTGGGATGAAAGTTGTTCAGATAATCTTTGAAAGTAATTAACTCATCAACTGTTTCCTGACCAAATAAGGAAAATTTCATCAACATAATCAATTTTGTTTCTTCAGATAGTTTTTTTACTGCATTAGTTTCGAAATTTTCCATAAACAAGTTAGCTAAGGCTGGAGGACAAGGGGGGTAACCCATGGCAAGTCATTCTTTTTGTTCTCAATATTTGTCTTGAAATATGAAAAAAATGTTTTCCATATAGTGTTTGAACAGTCCCTACAGCGTCTGTTGGGAAAAGATTTACAAGTAGATCCACTGTGTCATTTCTGGGTACATCAGTCTTCACCAATGAGGCTGACTACACCTAAACTAGCTAAGATGTCTGAAGGTTCTATATTTATATCCTTTACGTTTTCAATAAAATGTATACTGTTTTTTTAACAAATAATGATTCTATTTTTCCTGTGTGTGGTGATATCATTTGACAGATATTTTGCTAAGTGAGGGTTGGAGAATCTCTCTCACCCACAATTGGCTGTAACAGAATATCCTTTTTGTGTATTTTTGGTGCACCATAAATTCGAGAGTAATGGATGTTTGGATGATAAAGATTTTATTAATTCTTCTGGCCAATTACGTAACTTTTTGATCAAGTCATTGGTATTATTATGTGTGAGCCATGTAGGATCCCTGTTTAAGGATGAATAGGTATTGGAATCTTCTAATAATGTTCATTTTTCTTGCATATTTGTCTGATTTCATAACCACTGTTGTTTCATTAAAAATTAAAGAAGCCAAGAAATTATATTCTTGGTTTAATCCTTTATCCAAGTGTAAAAAAACAAACTTTAGGCCTGAACTATTTCCAGGACTGGGCAACTCATATAAAGAGGGCTAATGACTTCACATCACTTGCTTAGTATCCCATAATGCAAAGCACTTTGCTATTATGTAGATCTCTCTTGACCTTCCTGTCTGGCCTACATTTGTTATGTAGGTAAGTAATGGAAGTCACTGCTGCTTCACTGAAGATACAGTTGTCCCTATCGTGCAGTCATGTAATAGGCCACACCTCACATTAACTTTTGGATTGTCTTTAATGTACTCTGCTGTGCAATGTGGATTTTTCTGACCCCCCCCCCCCCCCCCAGATGTGCATGTTTGTTAACCTTCCCTTAAAAATGAAAAGTTACCTCAACAGAAAAACACAATTTATGTTAGAAAATCACTGTCTTAGTCAAACGTCAAGTAGTATCATTGCAAATTCCTTAAGGTTGCAACTCCAAACATTTTTTGCAAGACGGCATTCACTATTGAATCAGGCAACTGTAATTCACCCAATGCAGTTCATGTTGACTTGCTAGGATTTTGAATGAAGGCCCTAGAATATGCCTAGTATTTGATTCACACATTCAAGGCTGCCATGTTCCTTTCTTATGTTCCGGTTTCCATACCAAGCTTGTATGGTTTGGTCTTGATGAAGGCGATCTGCTGTAATCAGTTGCAATTTTTGTATGTTAGATAAAAGCTTCTATTATGATTATTATTTAAAAAAAAGTTGGATATTATGTAACTCACATAAAAGACTCATGGTAAGTATAAATTATACATTTTAAATTAAGTTATAAATCTGAATATTATGATAATTCTGAATACATTAAATTACATGAAAGAATTTTTCAATAGACATATGTATAAAAAGCACCATGAATTAGTATTCATTTAGTATAATTATAAGAATGAAGTTTAATTCTCTATGAGAAGCATTGCACTATATATTCCATACATGTTTTACTGATCCTGAAGTACGGTCTGAGGTTGCTTAAATATATTTTTAAGATCTGTAGCGATCCTTTAATTTGCACAGATTTTCTCTGAAATGCTCTATGGCATGGTTTTCTGGTCATATAGTGTATATCACCTAGATTTCATCTGCTATGAATGGTCAAAATAATGTTTATACTCATTATTTAATCATGCATAAGTTTTCATACGAATAAGTCTGATTTCTTACACATAAGAAAACTCATGGAATATGGAAATTATGACAATCCTATACAGTGACTTATGAAATAATTCACACTTACAGTCCTTGCTAGGGCCCCCATTGGTTCTGGGTATTGATGCGTTAATAATGCTAACAATGCTGTGAAGGAACACAAGCCTGCTGTGAATAGTATAAAAAAATGGCAGTTCTTTCTTAGGATATACTGATACCTCATGGAACACTAAAGACAAAAACAGTAAGAAACACAAAATAATAGGAATAAGCATCTCACAAAATTTTTATATCAAAATGTCAGGGTAATCAAAAATATTAAGGCAATTAAGGAACACAAAGCAAAAAACAAAATTTATTCAGAATCATATTAATAATAGCAATAACAATAATGTGATTAATATTCTCACAACTCAAGTATAAAAAACTTATAATTAAAATATTATGGTAATTGAGTGGAATGGATATATTCAAATAAATGATTCTATTTAAATATTTTCAAAATATTAATATTCAAGTTTAGAAGTGAAAAATTTCAGCTGTGACATCTTTTTCTCTACCCCCCCCCCCCAGTTCAATCTTATTCAAATCGCAGCATGTAAATATGCATTTTTAAGTGGGAGATAAATTTCATTGGTTGGTGTTAGACAGCTGCCCGCCTACTGATAGAGGCCTGAAAGTGAATTGGAAAGGTTCATGTTTAGTCTCGAAAGCAGAGTTTCTGAAAAAATAAAAATAAATAAAAAATTGGTATGTTTCATCTACAGTTCCCATGTATGGGGCTAAAATAGTACAGCTGTATCCTTTTGTAGGTGGGGGTTACACACACACACATACACACACAAAAACACATAAGATGAATAGAGACTGAAAGTCCAAGTTCTAGTAAAGGGTGCTGACTAATCAGCACTAGTTGTTGGGTCAGATATCTAAGAATTACTGTTTCCTGTATCTTGGAGAATTTCACACAACTGCATTTATTAAGGACAGGTTAGTTTATAAGATCTCTTGCTTATTCAAAAAAAAAAAAAAAAAAAAAAAAAAAAAAAAAAAAAAAAAAAACATTGTTTCACCTACTGCAGCAAAATACAGTAGTTTTTCCTGTTTGATTCTGTGAAGGGGGTTTCCATGGTATGATTTGCTAGAAATGTGTGACAACTATGAAAGCAGCAGATGCATTTCTTAAATCACCCTTTAATTCATTCTCTATGTTGTCTTTATTATATTAAAAACAAGCTTTAATGAGCATTCAGGCCTAAATGCAAGTACACCACCAATTTCAGGCACTCTTGGTTCTGGAGCCTTGCGTAGATCAATGAAAGTCATGTAATAATAATAATTCATCAGTACACCTCTGACTCATTAATTGTAACCCTCACATGAATCTAAAGCACTATGGACCTTAAGAAACTTAAATATCAAGTGTAAAGAAATGTGAACATATGATTTAATGAAATACATACAGGTAGAAACAATACAGGTTTATAATCAGAATGTTATAATCGTACCTCTCCTTTAATGTATCTTCTTTTCATACTATTAATCCCATAAAGTCAATGCCAAAATTTTCTTCGGGAGAATTACTAAACATAAGACAGGCCATAAGTTATGCTATCATTCTTGAGTGTTGACTGCTGTACCTTTTCCCAGGCACTCACAATAAACCAAAGTACTTCTTTCATGTTAATTTTTTTAAATAAATGCCTCTTCAGGCTTGCCAGCATTTATGACATCTAATCTATATTTGAAGAAAGTGAAGATACTTTTTTTCCCCCACAGGAGTTCAGCTCAGTGGCGAGCCGAAAACAGTTTTCTGGCATGAGAAGAACTTTATATTGGTCTGGTAAGCCTACAAATGTGTGGTGTGCTCAGGCTTCACGCACAAAAAACTTTTCAATCTATTCTAACATAATCTTGTTGATAATGCAGAAATTTATTTCCACATTATACTATGGAGTCAATTTTAATGCTTTTCAAGGCTCTATGATTAATTTTCCTATCACCAGCAGCTAACATCTGTGTGTAGCTGTTCATTTGTGTATTCTAGGACAGTTACTCCATTCTTAGGTTGTCTGAATGCTGTGGGTCCACTTCATGGTGTTCATCTTTCAGTATAATGCAGTTTCATCAGCATTGTACACTGAGGAGTTCATCAGCTATAAGTTCAGAAAATTCGTCCACATACTATATAGTTCATTCACGGTTTGCAGTTTTTCACCACACACTTTATGAATATAAATTCGATTACACTTCTTAAACCTTTAAGTTAAAGATACCAAAAAATTATATATTTGGGTTAATCCTTTTTCCAAGTGTAAGCTTTTTCCAAAGTCAGGACAGGACTTTGGAAAAAGGATTAAACCAAGTAAATAATTTTTTGGTATCTTTAACTTATATTATAACCAAGTGGAAAAACTTCTCAAACCTTTGAAGCCATCATTCACCATAGTCACACTCATCTTTTCAATTAAGCTCTTTAAGGAATAAATTAGTTGGTTCCATTAACAAGCTATCCAATAAGTCTATCCCATCATTCTGAACTTGTTAAAAACCATACATCATTACTTGATCATGCTCAATACACTTGTCCCTTTTCATAATTTTTCTAACACTGATTTGTTTTTTGCAATCACTGTGTGCAAAGAATCTCAGTATTTTGTCCCTTTGGTACTTTATATCATAAACAGTTGATGAACCATATCATACATATAACACAGTTTTTGCACTAAAACACAAGTCGATTTGTTTCAACATTTCTACCTTATCTGGTATTGATGCAGACTTTTGCTTACGCTCGACACTGCTATGAATTAGACCTTGCCTTAGAAGTTCTAGTTAGGTATAAATGCAAGCAAAATAAGCTAAGAATTACTCAAAAATCAAGGTACCACCTCCAGCTGTAAATAAATAATTTAGAGAGCATGCACCACAAGCAATGGCATCTGTCTAGGTCCAGTGACTAATCAGGGTTGTATAAGGAATTTTAAGACAGTGCCCATAATTTTGTCTGGACTAAAGGAGGTGCCAGACCATCGGTGGCATACCTGTATTAAGAATTGACAGTGACAAATCATTACACATTTTCTCAAAAAAAAAAAAAAAAAAAAAAAAAAAAAAAAAAAAAAAAATGCAGTGAGTTGTTGCTATCAATTTTGTTAAGAATCAGATTTCCTAAACTATTATATCTTCCTGCTGCTAAGTGCAAATAAAGATGTGATATAAAAATTAGCTATAAGTATTGCATTTTTCTCTATAACAAAGATAAATGTAAATTTTTCAAATATAAAATATTGTTACAAAGAGTTTGCTTCATGTATATTGTTGGCAAATTTAAAAATACATTTACAGCTTTCATAACATATGTTCTTTCCTTTCTAAAACCAGTGAGGTTGTATGAATAACGCCTCAACTATACACCAACTACACTACACTTCAACCTTTTATGCTCTCTTATTCCACTGAAACTAGCTCATGTATAACCCATTGGTAAGAAAGGTGATAAGCATCACCTTTAACACCAACCCACCACACAACTGGTTTCATCTCAAACCTCTACAAAGTAACGTGGAGAACCATCAACTCCTACAATACTCCCAGTATGGATAGCACCAATGCCAATTAACACCAGTCTTAGCTCCCATCATTTTGTCTGTCCAGTGACCTCTGCAACTGAGTTGCCAGCTTTCTCTCTGCACACACAATGTGTGTGTGTGTGATGGTTTCTTATCTTATCTATGCAGAGAATAGCCACCACATTGCTTTCACCTCAAACCTCACCAAAGTAATGGAGAACCATCAATCAACACCAAATTCCTACATTACCGCCCGTATGGATACCACCAATGCCAATCAACACTGGAGTCTTAGCTCCCATCTCTTGATCTGTTTAGTGACTTCTGCAAATGAGTTGCCAGCTTTCTCTCTGCACACAATGTGTGTGTGATGGCAGATTGTTTCTTGGCTTTATCTACACATATAATATGCTGAGCTGCCATGAAGTTCTGTCCTCTCTCTCTTCTTTCCATATATCAATGACCTGCTCCAGGTGACCACCAATCCAATAGTTTTGCCAACAACACTACATTACTCTTCTTCCTACTCCCTTGACAAATCTTGCACTACATGAACAACTTACAGAGCAGCCTCTGCATTCCTAATTTCTGATATCCAAATCATTCTCTTGATGGGACTCAGAATGCCTTGTCAATGCTCATAAAACACAGATCTGCCTTACTTCCCACAAAACAACCATATTCTTCAAGTCTTATCTTTAACAATACCCAAATCTTTAGGCAAGATAAATTTCTCTTCTTGAAATGACCCTGACATCGAGGTTCTCATGGTAAACCAAAAAGTTAGGAATCTTCTTTTGTTCAAGACATTATTAAGCACTGAACAGCTAAATCCTGTACAAATCCAAAATGTGCTTATCCATCGAGTACTGCTCACTTGGGAAAGTACTCCCCAAAAAGCTCCCTCAAGATGTTGGACTCAATACAGAAAAGGGGCAATCAGATTGATTAATGGCCTACTAATTACCAATTCCCTCCACTCACCTTCCACCAGGCATTCAGTTTCTGCCACATAATGTCTATAAATAGTTTCATAATAAATGTCCATCAGAACTAGCATCAATAATTCTCCCTCGTTTTACTAAACCACTGAAATGTGGATGCCATTCCTTAGCAATTCAACTCCAAACTGACAGATCAAGTTTTTCTTTCTTCTCTTTCATTTCCTCTGCTGCTGCACTCTGAAGCAGCATCTACTCCTTCTCCGATGTGTTTCCCAAAGATTACAATACACTGGTCTTCAAATTTAATGTGAATGAGCTTCTCCTTTCTCAAATCTCTACCATCCAAGGTACTATGTAATATAGGCTGACAAAACCAACCTCCAATATGAGTTCAAATAAAAAAGAAGAGTCAAAGAAAATATTTTAAAAACGTTTCTTGCTATGTTGTTAAAGTGTTTAATATCAACAACATGCCATCCCCAGTTTAGACACCTTTGAACCAACAGATGTATGGCTTTATATGATATTTGAACAATCAAATTAATGAAATGGAGTTAATAATGGAATACTATTAAAAATAACTAAACTTAATTTGTGTTAGTTTAATTTTTAATTATTTTAATGTTATCCTATTTTTATCTCCAACTGCATTAATGTTATGACTGTTATTCCATTCTAAGTGCTCCATTATTCTTCATCTGGTTGTATCTTCAAGGAATTTTATTTTTATCAATTTTTAGAATTCACTGAAGCATAACATCAAGATGATAATCAAATAATAGATTAATAATGTAGTGAATGGAATTAATAAAGAAACGATATTATCCCATTAATTATTTTATTACATAGTATTTTTAAGTGCCATATCAATATTTATAAGTTACTTGTGCATCTTTAAGGGAGATATGAAATATATGAAATGTGAAATATCAAGGATTGCAAATATTTCAAAAACAAAAGATATGTCTGCCTTCTTTTTCCCCCCAAAACACTAATTCCCTGTTAAGATGGGTCACAGTTATATACAGTCGGGTCTTAAAATCGCATAATAAAAGTTTATGAAAATTCAGGAAAATAAGAATGCCTAAGTTTGTTTTAAAGCTTTATTCATTTAATTTTATTGAAAAGTGACATTTTTTTTTTTTACATTTTGTCATCAGAATTATCATCGCTATTAGACAATATTCGGCAAAGTTTACAAACTGGTGCAAAATCACTTTCATCACCAGAAGAGATAGGCAGCGCATCAGATCTGTATGGTAAAGGCAATGGTTCTTCACAAAGAGAATTAGCTTCACCCTCGATCTGTGCTGATTTTTTTCTTCTGAAATGTAATCAGTGATTAAACTTTGTGATGATGATTTCACTAATTTTTTATACAGCTCACGATATCCAGACATACAGTTCTTCAGCTCACGTTGGAATTTAAAGGCTTGTTCAGAATTTGTGTCATTAACAAGAAAATGATTTTCCAATTTATTGCACAGTTCAAGACCTTCTCAAATTATATTTGCAGTAAGGGGGACAGGTTTTTCTTCCACTTCACTATCGTTTTCTGGATCTTCGACATTATCTAAAGTTAATAGATATTCAATAATATCATCGTCACTTAAGGCATTATCCACAAGCAATTCATCTACATCGTTCTGGCTAAATGTATCAAAACCTTCTCCACCAATTTCATGTGCCAATGTAATGATTTCAGCTGATAATGTAAGATGGTTGCACTGTTTGCAATACATCCAGGCCAAGCTACTTTCCAGCAAGCATTTAAAGTTTGTGGTCTTATTTTAGCGATAGCAGATGCAACACAATTAAAGCAGTCCAAAATAGAAAATTTTTTCCAAATATCAGTTACTGTTAATGATTCATTTTCTAGTTTAGTTTATCCAATATAAATTGAAAAGTGTGCTTAACGTAATACAGTAAAACCCCGAAGTTATGCGGTTGGTGGGACCTATAAAAAACGCATAAGTCGAATTTGCGTAACTCGGGGTATAATTTTGCTTGTAATTTATATATACAAACATACAATTGGGACAAAAGGTTTACAAAAACACCTATATTTTTTAAGAAATATAATCATAATTGTAGTTTTTCGTACATAAAAAAAAGAAAGTTATTTCAATGTCGATGGTTTCATAAAATCTAATAGATTCGTCTGATGGCATAATGTCTTTTTCTTGTCACACAAAATTTCTTCATAGCAAGCTAATGATTTTTTTATTCCTTGCCTTGTGACTACAATTCGTTCCTCGTTAGAATCCAAAATCTGTAAACCTTTCTTTTATGATTGTTCTTACTGTGGATTCCTGTAGATCAAACTTCTTTGCTAGCTCACAAATTTTCATTCCACCTTCAAAATCCTTAATAATGTTGAGTTTTGTTTCCAAAGTCAATGTTTTTCTTTTCTTGCTAGCTGTAGAAGAATTGGACTTGATTCTTTTGAATGACATTATTAATTTTTGTGATAAAATTTTTATCAAGACCATAACAATAAACAATTGCAAGGTTTGTAGACTATAAAAATCGTGTAGGAATGGAGACTGCACAAAACAAGTCAGTGCTTGTTCACAGCATGTGCGACACTGACGAATGCAGCCAGCGCCTGAAAGATACGACTAGTGGCGAGGTGTAAAGCAGGACGGGAATACGTACATATAAGAAACCACTTAACTCCGGATTCGTGTAAGTCGGGGTATGACTGTATTTTTTTTTAAAAGTAGCAATTATGTTTTGATCTAATGGCTGAATAATACTTGTTATATTGGGTGTAAAAAACACTAAATGCACATTTGGATGTTCTAAATGCGGATGACTTGGTGCATTGTCAACAATTAATAAAACTTAAAAATCGAGAGCTTTTTGCTTCATGTATGTTTCCATTTGTAGTACAAAGCAATTATTGAACCATTCAGTAAATAGAGCAGCTGTTACCCCGGGCCTTTGTATTAGCCATCCAATGTACCGGCAGCTGTTTTAGATCTTTGCTTTTTAGAGCACGTGGTCTTAGAAATCTATTTACTTGGAGGAGGTTTCAACATTTGATCTCCTGATGCATTGCTACAAAGTAACAACGCTACTCGATCTTCGCTTGCTTTAAACCCACTTGCTTTTTTCTTAGACTTTGCGATGCAAGTTCGACTAGGCATTTTCTTCCAAAACAATCCTGTTTCGTCAGTGTTAAACACTTGATCGGGACAATATCCACCATCTTCAATAATTGTGGCTAACTTCTCTTAAAAATTTTTGGCTGCTTCTTCATCTGTTGCTGCAACCTCACCTGTAATCTTCACATTATGAAGTGCATTCCTTTTTAAAAACCCGGTTTACCATCCTTTGCTAGCCGAAAATTCTTTATCAGCCTGGGAAGTAGAAGGCTCCAATTGCTTCATCTGTTCATAAAACCAAAGACCTTTTTGTTTAATTAAATAACCACTTATAGGAATTCCCCTTTTGAGTTAATTCTTCAATCCAAATTATGAGGGCTCGTTCCATGTTTTCTAATAAAGCATCTCTTGAGTACGATGATAATTCGGCACTTAGTTTTGTGCCAGAAATGATAGATTTTCTTATTGCAACTTCATTTCTTTTAATTGCTTTTATAGTAGATATGCCTAAATTAAAATGTTTACTAATCACCTTAGATCCCTCTCCTTTTGCTAAGTGATCTAAAATTGCAATTTTCATTTCCAAAGAAATTGCTTTTCTTCTGTGCTTTTCTCTCTCCATTGGGCCAAATTTAATTAATTATTAATGAATACATTACAAAATAACCAAGGTGTTCCATGAAAATTTCAGGATTTGTGAAGTGCTTCTGTCGTAAGAAAAGTTTGGGAAACGCTGGATTACCCTATTATCGGAATGGATTTTCCTTCTGTTGACATGCACAGAAGTGTCGAAAGGTCTCGTATCTCTGGGCGTGCACTGCACAACTTCCAATCCACATGAAAACAGACTCGAGTGTGTGTGTGTGTATATTAAAAAAAAAAAACGATACCAACAGACACTAATAACATGACCTACAAAATGCCATTTTGTAGGTCATGTTATCATTATGGTCTTTTAGGTTTGCTGTTTCATCTTTACAGGAACTTTGAATGCATGTGTGTGTGTGTGAAGGGGGGGGGTGAAGGACATGACATAAGTACTTAAACCACTGTAAAAATTTAATTCCTCACAACTTTAGTTTTCATTATTATTTTACTCCTAAGAGGCATTTATAAAAGAAATTAATCCTACAACTATGAAAGATTAAATAAGTTAAATTTGAAATGTCTCATAAGTAAAGGTGCTTTTACTCTTTCAAATGGCAATTCAACTGGAATATTCAAAATATCTATAGCAAGGCAAATATGTCATCATCCTTGTTTAATTATCAAAATTTTACACCATCTATTCAGTTCTTTTCCTTATAAATCATTTTCAAGGAAAAAGTGAGATAACTGGGAGGAGACCTTCACACAGCCTTTTAAGGAATGCAAAAAATTGACTGGATCTTCTGACCTAATGTCAATCCTCACCTTCTCTTTGCGATTTAGTAGTAAAAACTATATTCTTATTCAGTTAAACGAAAATACAAAATATTGGTACACCATGGAATCTCATGCCGGTTAGAGCATCGCCCAGTTAAATAAACAAGCTACTCCCATCCACTATTTTCTCAGGGAATCAGGAAAAAAAGAAAAGAAAAAAAAAGTCAACTACTAACACAAATGGTGAATCAACATCAGCAGAGTTCAAGATTGGCTTCATCAACATAAGAGGCATCAATGGAAAAAAAAGGAACAAAGCAGAAGAATTGGATTAGCACCGAATCGATATAACAGACAATATTGAAAGAAATAAAAATAGGCAAGATTCATCTAAGCAAGAAATACCTGCCATATTCAGGCAATAATGACCAGAAAAAAAAAGTAACTAGCGTAGCAAATGCTAAACACAAGGATAACATTCTTGAATGGCAGGCAATATTATGTAGAGTGATCTAAACAAATCAAAGGATGGGGAATTGGACAATGAGCCTTATTACTGCCTATGGTTCCACAGAAGGTTCTACTAAGGAATTAGTGGAGGAATTTGAGGCATTAGGGAAGGCAGCTGATGCAAAAAAAAAAAAAAAAAAAGGAAAAGATGATCGTCACGGAGATCTAAACAGCAGAGTTGGAAATGATTACCAGACATAAATATGTTTTGGGATAATTTGGGGAAAGAGCGCAGCTAATAATAATAATTATAATAATATTATTACGTGACACCTTCAAGCCATCCAAAGCCTCACTGAGGGAGGGCACCTACTCTACAACGCTGTCTTCGCACCTCAATTCACCAACTACAATGAATGGCAGCAACCATATCATCTACACCAGCGACACTGACCACCACCAATTAGTATTTTCACATACAATCACAAACACCTATGCCCACGAATGGATTCGAATCTGCAGCCTTTTGGCTGGAGAGCGGATACACTAGCCACTCGGCCAACCAATATAGGTAGGTATGGATTTTGGGGTTCAGGACATCGACTAATTATTATAAACCTGATGTTTCAACATAAAAATGTAGACAAATTGACATGGAAAGAAGATTCATGAAATAAGGATTTTCTTGACTATGTTACTGTTATCCCACTGGTTCTGGACACAAGAGTATACAGAGGATTTGAAATAGGAAGTGATCACCCTTTAGTTTTGAGTAGAATAGAATTGAATTTCATACTGAAAATATGAAATAAGAAAGTTTTAAAATAAAAATCAAGGTTGAACAATTCTTGTAGAAAGGCTTATACATTGATTATGCATGATTATTAATTAACTTAACCATCTTACAGGCCATTATGGAACAAATATGCATCCTCATACGCTTCGTATCCATCACATATTTCAATGTAATATCAATGGTATTACAATTTTAATAGGCACTTTGCATCCATGATAACCTGGACGTATATATACGTCTTAGCTGGTAGCGTGGCTAAGGAAATCACAACGTACACTAGAATATAAATTAAATAAACTTTAATATATATTTTCAATATTTCGGCAACATCATGTTGCCATCTTCAAAGGAACTTAAAATAAAGACACGTGCACACAGGCACTATACACAGTAAATGAGGAATGAAGCGAGGAAGCTAATGTTTTTCCTGAAAGTCCTGATGGTTCCCCCTAGCGGGCTATGTAGGTTTTTTTTTTTTTTTTTTTTTTTTTTTGGGGGGGGGGGGGGGGTAGCCATTGGCTGAGAAAGTGTAGAGGATGTGATTTAGTTTAGTGGTTAGGGCATTGCAATTAGAACAGATGTAGGTATTCTTGGCTGTTGGGCTGAAGGTCTCCTGATGCAAGTCTCCCAAATTTGGGACAGTCTTATGCAACCAAATTTGTTGAGGTTTGGCATGTTTCTTAGGGCTGAGGCTAATTCCATGAAAAGTCTCAAATTTGAACTTGCTATGGTGTATTATTGTGGCTTTCTTCCACCGTATTCTGTGGAGTGTATCCAGAGCATGGTCTTGCAGACCATGTAGTTCTTGTGTTTTGAAACGGATGTAGTTCTTGTGTTTTGAAACGGATGTAGTTCTTGTGTTCTGAAATTCGGATATTTGCCGTCCTGATTGTCTGGCCAAAGTAGTACAGCTTACAGCTGCAAGGGACCAGGTAGGTCTTGGGGAAGTGGTTGGTCTTTAGTGGGGCAGATAAAGGATGCCAATTTTCTATAGTCTGTAACAAGAGATCAAGTGATGTTTTTTTAATATTTTGGTAATTTTTTCCAAGGTGCCTCAGATGTAGGGAATGGTGATGGATTTGGAGTAATCCTTGTTGTGAAGAGGGAGGGTTGTGGTTTACTGGTTTGAATATTTTTTTTTTTTTTTTTTTTTTTGGGGGGGGGGGTAGCCATTGGCTGAGAAAGTGTAGAGGATGTGATTTAGTTTAGTGGTTAGGGCATTGCAATTAGAACAGATTAGTTAAGCCCTGTTGCATAGTGTCAATAACTCCATATTGTTGTGAGGGGGGGAGGATTGTTGGTGAACATATCTGCCTGTATGGGTGGTTTTTCTATAAACAGAGAAAACCAAGGTTCCATCAGGCTGGCAGGTGACTAGTCTGTCTAGGAAAGGGAGGCTGTTGTTTTCCTCTTTTTCCAGGGCGAACTTGATTCTGGGGTGTTGGTTGTTTAAGTGTGTTAAGAAGGAGAGGAGTGTATCAGAGCCATGTGGCCAAATAGCAAATACATCATCAACGTAGCAAAGCCATATGGTTGGTTTTTTTTGTGGGGCAGAGTTTAAGGCTTTCTCTTCAAAAGTCTCCATAAAGAAGTTGGCCAAGGGTGGGGAGAGTGGTGAACCCATGGCTATCTATTTGTTTGTAGAATTTTCCCTGCCAAAAAAAACAGCCCGAGTTCATTGTGAACTGAAATAGGGCTGAGATATCGGGAGGAAATTTAGCTTGGATTAGCTCTACGGCTTCCTTGATGGGATATAAGAATGAGATGTCAAAACTGACCATTATGTCAGTATGTTGGAGTGTAAGGTTTTCTATGCTGGCTTTGAAGTGGGCTGAGTTTTTTTGTGTGTGATGGTGTGTTGCCAATATAGTGTGAACACTCTGGTCAAATGTTTAACTAATTTGTATGTCGGGGAATCAATGCCATCCACTATGGGACATAATGGCACATTATCTTTATGTATTTTCAATAATTTTTTCACTAAATATTTGGCTATGCGTCAAGTAGGTGAATCAATACTGTCAACTATAGCGAATTTTTGGAAGACCATAAAATCTCGGAGGCTTGCAAAATGCGTTTCTAACCTTTCTATAGTGTCTGCATCTAAACTCATAACCTCATCAAGAAGGGAATTTAATTTCTTCAGTTGCCTGTTGGTGGGTTCATGATCAAGTTCTTGGTATGTTGAGCGATCTCGAAGTAAAAGAGAAATTTTTCTTCTGTAATTTTAGGAATCTATAATTACTGTCGCTTTTCCTTTGTCTGCTTTAGTGATAACAAGGTGACTGTTGTTTCTTAAGGAATATAGTGCTTTCTTTTCAGAAGGAGATATGTTGGAAGGAGGAAGCTTGGCTTTAAGTAGTGTAGAAGCAACTTCTAGGTGGAGAGAATTAGCCTTTTCACTGGAGAGGTGACTTAGGTTCCGTTTAATGTTAACCAGGAAATCTAAATAAGGAATCTTTTTAGGGACTATAGCAAAATCATGTCCTTTTGAGAGGATGAGTATTTCACTACTCGTTAAAGGGCAACCGGACATGTTGACGACCAATTATCTGGGACTTCCCACAAGAAGTCATAAAATTATTCGATTTCATAATACACTCTGGATATTTCTTGTATCAAAATAAATTCTACAACCAAGTGGAAAGAACGGCCATGGGAAGCCCACTTTCACCTGCTCTACTCAACTTTTATTCGGAACATCTAGAAGACATCAGTTTTTCATCTATATGCCCTCAATCAACCATTTGGGTTAGATATATAGATGACATTTTTCAGCATGGCCTCACAACAGAGATTCCTTACCTTCCTTTTTAGCCAAAATCAATTCTCTACACCCTCATATTAAGTTTACCATGGAGATTTAAAAAGACAACAAGTTATCCTTTTTAGACATCCTTCTCATCCGCTCACCTTCAGGTATTCTGACAACAACAGTTTACGGAAAACCCACTTTTACTGGATGTTACATTCTCAAACAATCTACCCATCATACTTAAAAAAAAAAAAAAAAAAAAAAAAAAAATTCTAAAATTTTTCATTCGACGAGCTAGAATTAATTGCTCAATTCCCCACGAATTACAAAAAGAACTTTCAACTATCAAATGAAATGGCTTCTCCGAAAAGACTGCACAACATCTGTTCATTTCCTACAGTCCTATCCAGAACGACAAAGAATCAATATGTCGAGTTCCAATTCCATATATTTCCAAATCTCAGAACCAATTTCAAG
The DNA here is from genome assembly GCF_054136105.1 of Typopeltis vanoorti. Lineage (NCBI taxonomy): Eukaryota > Metazoa > Arthropoda > Arachnida > Uropygi > Thelyphonidae > Typopeltis > Typopeltis vanoorti. Next base: position 41,787,195 of record NC_143568.1, on the reverse strand, counting down.
AATTCTGAAGAAATATGATTTAACAGCCACTTATATCTCTATTAACAAAATATCCACATATTTCCCCATCTTCTAAAGATAAATGCTCAACTATTTCGCTGCCTGGTGTATATCCAATTCCTTGTAACTGCAATCTGTTGTACTTTGGACAAACTGGCGCTCTATAGAAAAAAGAATGCAAGAACATCAAATGTACATTTTTCACAACAAATCTGGTAAGTTTGGATTGGCGCAGCATGGGATAGAGACAAGTCACAACATTCTCTGGTCCAGGACTCTCCTTCTACACAGATGTTGCTATAAATTAGAATGTGCTGAGGCCTTACTTGAATCAAAATGATTACCTATCCTTGTCAAAAATATGGGAAAGTTTAATCCGGATAACACACTAGGTGTTTTTTTTTTAAATTGAGACCTAATTCCTACATTAGTCTAATGTTATCTTTAATTGAATTTATAATTTAAGATTATTATATGAAAGTGTGAGTTAATACCTATAATTTATTCATCACTCTGATGAAATTTACCTCGCTTTAGTGTTTAGCAATGTAACATCATGCGGCTTGTTCTACTTTTGAATGATCAATTGTTTGTATTCCACCTTGTAAAAACTGTTCCTATCAAGCCACTGTGGAGTCTGTTAATTTCAGACTGAAATATTTGGCAAATATTAAAATATTATTGTGTTAACATGTTTATATTTCTTAATTTAATGTCCCAAGAATAGATGAATCATTGGAAGCCTGCAAGAGAGTTGTATGGATAATCAGTATGAGACTACCACTCCACTTATTGGGGGCCTTGAAAAAGTTCCATGTTTGGTCTCTAGAGCAAGGTTTCTGGATTTTACAAAAAAAAAAAAAAAAAAAAAAAAAAAAAAAAAAAAAAAAAAAAAATCCCTAGCCCATCCATGATACAAAATGTATTATAGGTTTACAAATAGCCTTTTGTGGGTGGGAGCAACATAAAAAAGGCATATAACAAAGTTATAACAGTTTATAATTTGTCAGGGCTCTAGGACTTTGTCTTAGAAGTAAAACTACCACCTAACACAAAATAAAACTCAATGTTTTGCTTGCAGATTGGCATTCTGTTCTATGAAACTGTAGGCTACTGTAGCTCAAACAATATCCAAAAAAATTGGATGACTTCACATCAATATTTTCTTAAAACTCCCACTCTGACAAGAGAAAAGTGTATATTTTAAATAATAACATTGAAAGGATGACAAATTTTTCCACATTATTTTGAATATTAGGTGATGATATGGAGGAGGAGAGGAGAAAAGATTTAACACTGAGTAGAGCGCCTTTTCAGTATAATATTACAAGACAAACAGTGAATAAAATTTCTCAAATGCATTTATAATAAATACATCTTGAGTCTAAAAAAGTACAAGACCTTAAGTAAAATAAGCAAAGTACACTATGACACTCGAAGTGGATTATCTGAGTAGCTTCTCTTGATTACGTCATATGGATGCACTTTATTTATAAAGCAGTTTGAAAAAAAAAAAGTAATTTTTAACTTTTATTTTTTTCATTATGATGTAATATGTAATAAGATTTTGGTGGAATTATTAAGAAACAAAGTACAAATTGATATATCTTAGCCCACCTAGAGAGAAAAATGTTTGCATTACAATGCTCAATTACTCATGGTAGAAATTTGCGATTTCGATACCTTGAGTTATATTGTAAAAATAATCATAATTTACAATATTGAATATTTTTATAATTATCTCTCTATGTTAATACATTATTAGATTTGATTTCATAACACTTATATTGGCTTGCGATGGGCCCATTACTGATATTATTATTGTCAAAATGAAATGTAAATCATTTGAAATTTAGATGTCCTTACTAGATTCAGTTAATTAAGTTACCTTCAATTCTTTTCATTGTAATATAAAACTGTTAAGTGTTGAAGTATTTATGGTGGTTTGTTTAGACGTTCTGTTTACGTTAACGGAAACAATGTGTTAGCCATTATATGTTTGCTATTTACATGGAGTGTGCATGCTCGCTGAGGAGATTGATGGGTGATTCACAGCTGACAGAGAGAGCATTCAGTATCGGGGTAATGAAAAAAACAAGGGAGAGCTAATGAAAGTTTAAGAACGCAGAACAGAGAAATTTTGTTCTTCATCATCATCAAATCCTGATATACACCCTCAAGGGATGTACAGGATATGATAGTACTACATGAAAAATTGACATCATTTCTAACTTCCTATCTATTATTTTTCTCCAAATCAGTCTGTTAAATGTCAAGACTCCAATATTATCAGGTCTTATATTTCTGTCTTCTAAGGCACTTTTTACTGTATCAATCCACCTATATCTTGGTCTTCCTCTAGGTCTTTTTCCTGCCAACCTGGCAGAGAACACTTGTTTTGTTAATCTTTCCTCTCCCATTCTGTTTAAGTGACCATACCACCTGAGATTAGCTCTGCTAATGCATTCCTGGATGCCAACAATATCAAGTTCTTTCTTAATATCTTTGTTTTTAATATGATATTGCCATTGTTGCCATCTGTTCATACCTCTAATCTTTCTCAGGACTCTCATATCTGCAATCTATAGTCTTTGGTCAAGTGTTTTACTTCTAACCCAGCTCTCAGATCCATAAGTTAAAATTGGTATAAACACTGTCTTGTATACAGCTAATTTAGTGTTTTGACTAATTTCTCTCTTATTCCATATAAATTTATTCAGTTCACTTCCTACCATACAGCTTTGTTGATCCTGTTGTCTATTTCCATATTTAACTTACCATCTTTACTAAAAATCATGCCCAAGTAGCTGAAATGTTTTACTTCTTCTATAAGTTCTCCATTCACAATGCAGTCGATATTTTCAATGTTTATGCATATTTTCATTGTCTTTGTCTTTTTAATGCTGACATTCATAGCATATCTATTACAACAGTTATTCAATTTAGTCATGGAATCTTGCAGACTTGTAGAAGATTTATTCAAAAGTATAACATCATCCGCATAAAGGAAAGGGCTGAGATTAATACCTCCAATTTTGATATCAGGTTTAATACTACTTTTCTTCATAACGTGATGCATATAGATAATGAATAACAGAGAGGGATAATGTACATCCTTGTCTCACACCAGATTTAACATTAAACCACCATCCCGTACTTCCTTCAATTTTATCTGCTGACTTACAACTCAAATAAAGACTAAGTATTGCTTGATATAATGCCCCATTAACACCATATAACTGTAGCATATAGATTAGCTTCTCTCTTGGCAACTTGTCATATGCCTTTTCCATATCTACAAAACTTAAATACAGATCTTTGTTATATTCCCATGATTTCTCAACTATCTGTCATAAAGTGAAAATATGATCCTGACAGCCTCTATTTGGCATGAATCCAGCTTGTTCTTCACTAAGCTTTTCTTCTACAATTCTTCTCATCCGTTTCTCAAGTATACTTGCATATATCTTGCCAGGAACACTCAGTAGGGAAATACCTCTGTAATTCTCACATTCAATTTTATTTCCCTTTTTATATATGGGTACTATTAGAGCTCTGCTCCAATCATTGGGAATTTGTCCCTCTGTCCAGGCTTTCTGAACTATGCAGTGCAGCAACTGTACGACTTTTATACTTCCATATTTGAGCATTTCTGGTCAAATATCATCTACTCCTGCTGCCTTTCCACATTTCAGGCTTTTGATGACTTTTTCTACTTCAAGTATGGATATGTATTGCTGACTGCATACCTGGTCAGTGTTTTTTACCACTATGCTGTCATCACTGCTTGTTTCATTTAGCAGTTTTTCAAAGTAATTACTCCAAACTTCAAGGATATCTTTTTCTCTTGTTTTCATGTCACCTTTATCATCTCTAATTCCTTTTACAGCACTCTTTCCTCCATTTCTGAGCTTCTTCAAGAACTTCCAGAATATCTTGCTACCTTCTTGATATTTATTTTCTATGTTCTTACCGAAGTCCTCCCATGACTTTTGTTTAGTCAGTTTTACACAATGTTTAGCTTTCTTACATTTGTCTCAGTATTCTCTAAGGCAGTGTTTCTGAAACTTCAGATATCCACATAACCCTTCTTAAATTTTCACTATTACCAACTATCCCCTTATCAAATAATAAATAAACAAAGTATATTTCATTGTAAATGTCTATTTTATTTGAATTTATATGTTCATGTAAACAAAAAAATACGATTTATTTTTAACAGAACAAAATTTGGAATTATATTTTCATTTCCCTTCCATGAATTTCCACATTTCAAGTAATTCATATCATACTTACGAAGATTTTTCATCTTCTTCCTAGTTGGTTCTCTAGAGATGTCAGACAACACACCCTTATCAATTTTATCCAGATACAATATAAACGTTTTCTTGTTGCTTACAGCTGCTTGTATTTGCTAAATTGCTCTCTTTTGCGCATTTTATAAATCCAGTCTTTAACCAAAGATCCATACTTAAGAATTTGAAAGCTAAAAAAATTGCTGTATTTATTCGAATATAACTCTCACTTTTTTTCCCAAAATTAAAGATAAAAAATCGTGGTGCAAAATACATGTGGGGATTTTCAGAAACTAAAGTTTTCAGGGGGAAAAAAAATGCAAACCGTGTGACTTACCAAGAAACTCCTACTCGCTATCGCTATTTCAGGCATCAAGAATGGTTTCCTTGTGTGCATCGTCAAAGTCATCTATCCAAATAGCTTCATCTTCTTTTCCATTATTTCAAGCAAAAATTACCAGTAATTTACAAGACTTGAGATACGTAGAGCAGCTATGAAGAGGTGCACAATGATTATTGTGGTATTAACAAAAGATCGCACAAACCAAAGACAAATTAGCATTTCAACAGTTGAGTTGAAATGCTAATTCTCTTCAACTGAATTCCATAACATCTGAAACACATTCACTATATATTTCTTAGTTTTAACACATTCACGACGGGAATTTTTAATTAGACAGAATTGTCTAATTGCACTATTTGTTGAGAAATATGATTCCATGCGTTAATGATGCATAACCAAAAATTGCCATATACCCTCTGAGGACCTTTCGCATACCCCCGGGGGTATGCATACCACACTTTGAGAAATACTGCTCTAAGAGCACAAGCTGACTTATTTGCCAGGAACTTTTGATATGCTTTCTTCTTTTCCTTCACTGCCTCTTTAACTTCCTGTGTCTACCATGGAGTTCTGATTTTTCTATCTTTGCACACAACCTCACCACATACCTCTCTGCCTGAATCAATCAGGTTTAGTTCCTGTTCTCAAACTGTTTCATTTTTTCTTGAATAATATTTGTGTATTTTAGTCTACAGTTCACATCTGAGAGCTGCTCAACTTTTATTCTCTTTAGAACTTTCTTACATATTCTTCTTTTCAATATGAAATTCAATTATATCCTGCTCTTAGGACAGATCCTATTCATCTCCATTTTCACAGACAGATATCCTACATCACTTTTTTTTGTTTGTTTGTTTAGTTTTCTATCATAATTCTTTATTGGATATCTTTTTTGAGCATTTTATTTGTGAATTTTTTCTTAAACATATACAAAATTTTGTTGTTTCCTAATTGCTTTTGTTGTTGTCGCTGATGCATCGAGTAAAACTGACTTAATATTTGTATTAAATAATCTCATTTTGTTTTTTAAACTAATTTCCTTCAATCTTCATAATTTCTCTAACATGTTAAAAATTTTCTGTGCTCTCTGTATCTTCAATTTTATAACTTTCTCCGCTCCTCCCAGTTTATTTATTACTTATCATAGATAATTAGAGTTATCCACTGTTTCTAAAATTGGAATGTCCAGTACTGTTTTCTTTTTGTTTGTTAGTTATTTTCATTATTTTTGTTTACATTTTATTTACTTTTTATTCTGGCAGTCAACACTTCAGTTTTATCATTTTTATCTTTGGTGTTGTGTATGTGCCAATGAACATATTTCATCTGCAAAATACACATATCATGTAGCTGTTTTATTAGATTAAACTGTATTTCCTTTGTGCTCTTCACTGCATTTCTCAAAGCCAATATGCAATGATAAGAAATACTGTGAGGAGAATGCAGCCCTGTCTAACTCCTGTTTTAATTCCAGACTTTTCTGAAAGTTCTCCATTCTATATAATTTGTATTTTATGTTTTTCATAAATTTTCTTAACTAAGCTGGTAATTTTATATGGCATGCCATAATATAATATTAATTTCATTTAGGAAGTTTAATGAAATATTTTCAGCACTGAGAAAGGATTAAAACTAATTTTAATGCTTCAATATTTCATCTCAGTCATTACAAAGAACTTTTGTTACAACACACTACTAAATGAAATGTGGGTGACTCTAAAGTCCTATCTAGGTGGGGCACCCTCTATGGGCGTTTGCAGGTGGCCTAGGATGTAACGTGGGATCTTTGATAATTAATACTTCCAAATTTGGGGAAGTTTTATGCAACCGTATTTAGTTAGATTCGGTTGATTTCTGAGTGCTGCCGCATATTCTAAAAAAAAAGTCTTTCTTTTTTGGAATTTACTATGGTGGAGCATGGTGGTTTTTCTTCATGAGATCCCATGTGTTATATCCAAAACATGGTCTGCAAGGCCAGAAAGACCATAGTGGGTTGATAATAGCATCATACATGATTGCAGATGTATGATACATGTATGTGTTCTTCTAAATGGATGGTTGCTGATTTGCCTGTATATCTGAAGTAAGCCAGCTTGCAGGAACAGGATACTGTATATACACCAGGCACTGAGAGAGGAGGGAGCTGATCTTTGGTGGAATGGATAAGGATAGTAAGTTCATGGTGGGGCTTTAAAGCTGTGTGGAGGTTGTACTTTTTTAAGAACCAGAAAAAATAGCAAGGTCCTTAAAGAAATACAACCTACGATCATGAATGGAATGTCAAATCTTCCCCCAGTTGGGGGGGGGGGGAGAGTGACACGAGGTGATCACATAGGTAGCAGTCTGTCACATGAGACCATCTATAAAGAAGGGATATATGTGGAACTACAGGACTGGTGATTATGGAAAGCTTAGGAAACAACCAAGAATTATAGTGAGGAAAGAGGAGTTGAGTGGGAAGGATATAGATACTGTGCTGGCATTGATCAAGAGCTATTTAACAGAAGCAATGTGTGAGTGTATTCCAAAAGTGAAAAGGCTAAACAAGGTAGGAATATAATGGATGAATGAAGAGATAAGATTGGAATCTGGAAGAAAAAGGAACAGTGGAGGCAACCACAAGATGAATGTTGATAATGATCATTTGCATGAAGAGTACAGAGCAGGCCAGGAAGGTAATTTAGTTGGTAAAGGCAGCAAAAGCGGAGTATGAGAGGAAATTAGCCAATCAAGCTAAGAAAAATACTAGTGAGTTCTTTTGATATGTTGCAAGTAGAAAGGAAAATGACTATGGAGGATGATGCCATTTGATGACACTGGCAACCAATGCAGAGAATTATTCAATGATCAGTTTATAAGTGTATTTCATCCTCGTGAAAGCAACATCAGGAGAAGCTGGAGGAGTGACTGAGTCGGTAGTAGGATTTGACAGTATATCACTGTGTCTTGAGGGAATGCCCTAAGGAATTAATGGCACCTTTGGTGCAACTATTTAACATGAGTCTTGCAACAGGGTAGGTCCCAAAGAAATGGAAGAGGAAAAAGTACTACACCTCAGAAAGGGGGGGGGGGGTAAGAATAAGGCTACAAATTATAGGCCAATCTGTGTATGTGTGTGTGCACGCACGTGTGAAGTTAACGTATTAGAGAAGTTGGTGAGGACTAGGATTCAGAAGTGGGTTGATAATAGCATATTTCTTTATGATGGTCAGCATGGTTAAGGGACAGTCATGTTTCGGCAATCTGCTTACATATCACAACAACGTGAAAAACTCACTTGATAAAGCAGATGAATATTCTGTGCCATGGCATTAGTGTGTGGGAAGTGTTTAAAAAATACTTAATGTGATATCAGAATGTGTCCCTAGAGTTTAAAGAATAAATAGAGTAGGAGTGAAATGGATTTGTAATCTAATTCGTAAGGAAAAGATGATGTGGAATGAATACTGTATGCATAAGGAAGATGTCAGTTATGATAATTATAAGCAGCAGGCCAGAAGGGTCACAAGTGTAGTACACAGAGAAGTCTCAGCACGAAAAAAACTGGCCCTGCAAGATAAAGACAATCCAAAAGAATTCTATTGTTACGCAGCAAGTTAAAGAAAGAATGAATATTAAAAAATAACTCTAATGAATACAGAGTGTATGCAGGTGACTATTGCAGAAGTGATTGTTCAACTAATGAACAAGCCATTTTAGCAAATGGTTTGTTCAACTAACAAGCCATTTTGCTAAAAGCTATCAACCTGATATATGCAACACTGAACTTGCCACTACCTCTTCACTGTACGAGGAGGAAGTACTATAGCTGTTGCATAAACTGAATAAGGATTCTGCAATAAGAACTGATGGGATATCAGCATGGATGCTAAAAGAGTGTTCAGAAAGGCCACCCCAGGTATTTTTTTTTTATTATTCGTATGATGACGATGATATAACGGCTGTGAGGCCCCTTTTACAGAGAAGTATGGCACCATCTCCATCCCCCCAAATTTTATCCGGGCTTGTGACCGGCTTAGCTGAAGAATCAGGCCTATGGTGAGTGGAATGCACTGCTTAAAAGTGTAGTGAATACAGAAACTGTGAATGTGTTCAAGGTGGGGCTCAATCTTTTGGCACGAGAGTACAAACATGCTGTGATGAGTCCTTTGCTACTATGGAGGTCAAATAATAATAAATGTCTAGAGAATTATATCTGTCATGCAGTCATCACTGATTTATTAAAGAACATAAATACCAAATTTAAATGCAATGATAGACATTGTTAGGAACAGTATTCAACTAATATTTGGATATTACTGCAAAGATTAATGCATACTTTTTGGATTTTCATTTTGGGAGAAGCAACAATTATTGTATTGTAATTTATGGCAAATTAGGATTTTAAAAGTTCATCTTTTTTTTTTTTCCCTCCTTTCTTTTTTTAAATTCTAATAACAGATGCTATATACAAATGAACACTATACCTGGGAGAAGTTCTCTGTCTGTGCTTTCTGTACATGTAGGGTATGGATAAAACAAATGGCCTTTCTCCAAAGGATAAGGAATCATTCTGAATGCTGCAAGTAATACAACCAATTATAACATTGTAAGTATGATATGTAACATACTAAAACAGTTATAACTAATATTGGGATTAAGTGTACATTAATCCAATTATACATTAATGTTCTGAGACTGCAGCATTCATTATTCATGAAATAAGTAATATGAAATGTTGATTAACTTTGTAAAAAGAATTTCAGAAGCCATAATTTTTCACATCTTGTTATATATAGTTGCTTTGCTGAATTTGTGCTGAATTGTCGTAAAGTTGTTCTCTTGATGTTCGAATCCGCCATCTTGTTAAAAGTCACTTTCATAAAATAAAGGAAAACTAATTGTGAATTGATCACTGATCTAAGGGTAGAGAAATTTCTATTATACTGCGCCACTCTATCCTTAGATAAGTCTATATGAAATAGTAGGATCAATTCAAAATTAGTTAGCAGTCTTTTCATTCATTCAGGCCGAAGTATTTATTTTCTCTCTTTGGGATTCCCGCTAGATTCAAATTTTTGTGAACGGTGCAGTAAAAAGAATATCAGGCAAATACAACAGTTAGGTTAACAAACAAAGCATTTAATATAGGTCATATAACACTTACATAAATTTTACTTCTAATTTTAAACAATAGAAATAAGTCAAACATTAAGCCAAGTTAATTACATTAGCACAATCTTCCAAGTCTTCACATACACCTTCTTAGTTTCTGGGTTATAAAGTTTTTACACTTAAATGAATATAACAGAACATCCAATCTAATTAGTTTTCACACATTTTTCAGTCATGCTATAAGTTCAAAATATTACAGGATCTAATAGCTGAAAATATCTTTCAAACAATTCCTATCTCCAACTCTCAATCAAGAAGGGTTTCCACAGTTAAAGTTAATAATTCACTATGATAGACCTTACCGGAAATGGTTCCTAGAACATCAATTATGTTGTGAGCAAACTTCTGGAATTTACTTATCACACTTAAAGAATAAAAACACATCTACAAAACTTATCCGCAGTTATACTTAAAGCACTATCAACTACGCTTCAGAATTCTTGACATCAATTACAGGGCACTTCAACTGTCCTTATTACCACTCATAAATTAATTAAAACACTTTGAGGTTCTCTTTAGGGCAAATCAGAAATAAGCTGCAATACTAGATCAGCTGGGTTTATTCAGAATTCTTCCTTGAATGTTCAGCTTTTTACTTTATCCGATTGTAGCTTTAATTTTCCTTCTATTATTACTGCTGATTTCAATTTCAGCTAACTATAAAATTTGTTAAGTTCTTGTTCACTTATAAAAATTATCCACTTAACTCCTACCCTTAAGAACCTTTTATTTACTTCTACTTCTTTATTTTATGACCCTGCTTCCTTTCACTTCCAAGTTTCCGTCCCAACTCCTTACTTTTTATCTATTTTTCTTATTCTCTCTTTCGCCCACGCTCTGTTCCACTCGCGCTCGTTTATTTCACGCATCTCCATGACAACAGACAAACATAAACATTCTCGCCAATGTTAGACAAGGCTATACTACTACATTGAGTCATTACATATGTTAAGCTTTATACACAAATAGGAATAATTAGAATATTTGCTTTTCAATAAATGCGTAGTTAATATTGCAAATATAAGTTTCTATAATATTGACATAACAATAAATAAAATAGCTTAATAATAATCAATACAGAATCTATTTACCATTAACACATTTCTTTGATTAAATAATTAAATATTTGATATAATTAAGGTAGTTATATGATATCAAATTATAATTTACGTTATTTACATTAAATAATATTTACAAACGTAGCCCTTGTGATGGAAAATCATGTTGGATTCTGAATCAAATAACATTTTTTCTATTTTCTACATAATTAGAATCCAACACTTTGCTGAATTAGTCACTGATATATAAAGTAAGCCATTCTCGCATAGTAAAGCACTTAAAAAAACCATATATAGTGAACTGCATATATATCATTAAATGAATACTGAAATTTATATAATAAATTTCAGTGTTCATTTTTTTTTTTCTCAACTAGTCAGCATCATCACCAACTGAATTAAGCAGACTCTATTTTAGTAATATTTACATAAATTAAGAAAGTTACAGTATTGTAGGTTATCTGTATTAAAATTCAGACATCCCACAAATTAAAAACTTTTTGTATATCGTGAGCAAGATGTTTTAACATGTTATTTTTGACTTTAACTACTGAAATCTTGCTTAAATGTGAAATAAATTTATTAACATTAGATATTAGAGATTAATTATAATTTCATATTGAGCTGTCAGGTTTTGAAGTGCTGGTAGTGTCTGTATCTAAGAAATGCTATTACAAAATGTTGTCAATTACAAGAGAAGCAAAAGTCACCACTATGTTATTGGAAGTGATTAAATTACCTATCTCAATGCATAAAATTCTGAAAGAATTATTAACATTTATTCTATTTTAATTTTAAAAATATAATTAAATTAACTTCCTTGCACTATGAAAAGAACTTTGTGGTTTCAAACACAATGCTGAAGACAGCAATGGTGGCACACAGTGGTGGACAGGAGAAGAAGTTTCTCAGCTACATTTCCAACCATGCATAGAAGTGCAAAGAACATTATCGAATGTTGCTAGGCATTCACAGCTGTTCAGAGAAAGAAAAATACAGGAGTAAAACCACAGTTTCTGTGTCTTCAATATATGAAGACAGAGAGGATATCCTTTAAAAGAGAGATAAGTAAAGTTTTTATAGTTATTAATCCATGTAGGATTTATTTCAGTTAAAGCTGAAAGGAACTTTATTGCACTCCAGTTCATATAGAAATGGGCCCAGTAAAGTTTGTTTTTTATAGGATTCTCAGTCTGATAACTATTTCCTCCAAGTTAATATGGTTTTAGTTATTTCTTCAGAAACTTTCACATAGAAGACAAAGTTGTTCTGAAGGGACAAAACTGTTGACAAGGTTTTTAATAAATTATGCAGTGAAGTTTGCTGTTACTTTTATACACAAAATAAATTAAGTTATTAAAGTATCTTGGATGAAAACAAGATATGTTTTCTTTGGTGTTCTATGATTTTAAGATGCAAGAAAGATTTGACTTATGTGGCTGTCATATAGAGAACAGATTTTGTGTTTGACTTTCACCTGTGTGAATTAAAGAAGGAATAAAAGTTTCTATATCAAACTGAAATTCCAAAAGTTTTATCTATACAGGATAATAACTGTTGGTTTATGATAACTCGTGGGAAGCTGGGTAGTAGTTTTTCATAGTATTTTGAAGATGTAGTTAAGAATACACTGGTGCTTGTGTAGTTACGTAACTGATTTGGTGTTGTATATATTTATGTTTTTTGTAAATTAAAGATTTTTAATTTGGTCATAAACTGTTGAAGACTCAATCTCTTAACAGATTAAATGAGTTTATGAGGTTAAGTTACACAAGTTATCCTGGAATATGAATTTGTGTGCAAGGTTAATTAAGAATTCAGTTTCAATGTATTATTTTTTATTTTAATTTGAGAGAGTTAAACTACACTCTGGGCATGAGGAAGTAAGTAAAAAAATAAACATACCCCCTACACTCATAAGCAGTACACTTCCAAATTTATCAGTCATTCATTATCAAAAGAACAATTAACCAGTTGAAAACAATTAGTCATAACGATTCACAATTATTTTAAATCCTAATTATTAAATACTGATATAAAATGGTCTGCTATTTATTGATAATACAAACACAGAAAATCACAAATGAGCAACATCTTTCTACAAAAGAAATGTATTACAAACACAATAAGTTTCCTTAGATTTCAGAAAGTATTAACCTACCTACAGACCAAAGTGGATATACTATACAAACTACTTGATGATTTTTCAAGGATTAAACATGTTCAACTTTCTACCTTTTATCATGTAATTATCCTACTCTGCAATTTATTATTTAATGTAGAGAAATTAACAGATTAACTTCAAGTGCCTATTTTGAATATCCTGTATCAGAAATTGAAATTTTGTATTTTCATACTTCGCTATTTATTTCTCTCTCAATCTCACCTCAGCATAGTGAGAGAGTAAACAAGGCATGTATGCTGGCAGAGTAAACTACCAGAAAGGCCACCCTAGGTATTTTTTTTAATTTTTATTCGTATGATGATATAACAGCCGTGAGGCCCCTTTTAACGGAGAAGTGCAGCACCATCTCTATCCTTCCAAATTTCATCCAGGCTTGGGACCGGCATAGCTGACAAATGAGGACTATGGCTGGGTCTTAAATATTCCTGACTGTAATTCATGTGTTCACGGGGCCGGTTTGCCTGCTTGCAGGAGGAAAAATCCCAGTTAAACTGGGAGAAAAATCCTGCTGTCCACACCAAAGACCGGCTAACTTGGCTATGTCTGAGAAATATCCTTAAGCTCCTCATGTCAGCGATGAGAATCAAACCCAGGACACTCCTGCCCAGGCATATGGTTGCGAAGCATATAGCCACTCAGCTAACTGTGTGGACACCCTAGGTATGAGTCCACATCAAGATGCTCAGCTAAAGCATCAGCAAGCAGGGCTAGCAACCTGTCTGTCTGTTTATAAAAAATAGATGCTCATAGAAACAGTACAAAACATAGCTAGATTATCCAGAGGAATTTAATCAGAAAAGGACATTGGAAAAAGAACACAGTGAACACTGGAAGTTGGAACATTCATCCCTTAAATCAAAAACAAGAACTAATTGAAAAACTGGATACACAAAATGTAAAAATAACTTGAATATCAGAAACAATAATGAAGTATAAATTAAATAAACATCACATATTAATCAGTGGAAAAAAGAAACAGGAGAGCATCAAATTATGTGTAGGAATAATAATACATGAAGATTTTCAAAATGAAATAAAAGAATGGGAATATGTATCTGAAAGAACACTGATAATAAAAAGAAAAATTGCAAAATAAAATTCTACATATAACTGGTGCCTATAGTAGTGAAGAACGAAAACTGAAACCAGAAATCGAATTTTATGAATACTAGAGAAAACTATTAAAAAATATATCAGCAGCTGAATTAATAATACTAGCAGGAGACTTACGTGCAAGAACTAGAAACAATTGTAATACTCAAATGGAATATGATTACTTCAGTTTTGTATAGACTACTGATGGGAAAATCAACAAAATATACACAAAGTGAAAAAACAATATAAAGAAATAAAAGGAAATAAATTTAAGGTGAAATTATTACACTAAGATAATATAAGAATACTTTACCAAAACAAAGTAAAAGAGCAATTTCAAATGAAAGTGCTATCAGAAAAAAAAAAAAAAAAAAAATTTGCATTTAATAAACATTTACAAGGTAAGACTAATAGTATAACTAATATCAAAGCCAAATATGAAGTGCATAAAATAATGAGAAATGAAATCAACAAAATAAGGCTCAAAGCAAAAATACTGGAAGGTTACGCTAACCAACTGGAACATGACATTTATGAAGCAGAGAAACAAGTATCAAGAATGATACAAAATCAAAGAAAAAATAATTGTAAATGCATAAATATACCAATCATAGAAAGAGAACAGTTGGAAAAGTATTTTACAAAATTATATTGCTGGCTTGGTTGGCCAAGACACTAGTGTATCTGCTCTACAACCAACAGGCCACAAGTTCGAATCCTGCCATGGATGTTCATGATTGTCTTTTGGTAGAGATAAATAAATTTTTTGAAGAGTGAGAAAGTAAAAATCATTAGTTTATTACCCAGATATGATGGAAATGAATTACAGAGAAGGGCTATGATGGCAAACAATTCTATGCATATGCTGTGTATAAGGAATGGATGTGTGCAGGGAGTTTGAGGGAACATCAGATTTGTATAAGAGGGACAGCCTACACATGAATGCGTATGGTATCGGAGTCTTAATAAATTATTAATTGATATGAGACCTAACACAGAGAGTCAAGGAAACTGAATTCTGATGGGAGGAATTGTGAGAATCTGTGTGTAATAACGTTAGGAAACTTTGAGAATCACAGTTACCTAACATTACCGACAATGTTAGGTAACTGTGTTAATGGTTATTATTAAGGAAATGATTACGAAGAGAAAATTATTCTGTGTTCATCCAGTTCAGATCAAGAATGTCTGCATAAGTAAGGAACCAGATAAGAAAAGAGATTTGCAAGTTGTCGAGCTGTATCATGCAGGTAATTTATTATGTCTGTACACGAATGACAGAAGATCAGAAACAAAGGAGTAGACTTTGTTGCCTTAGTTAATATATTGGGACTTCAGATTGTAGGTATTAGTGAGACCTGTCTATCAGAAGCACGCATACTAACTGGTGTCGAGTGCATAGGGTACAATATTTTTAGGAAGGATAGACTGGATAGGAAAAGAGGGGGGGGGGGTGTGCTGCTAATTATGTCGGATGACTTGAATCCAGTTACAGTTGAGACCTATGACTGCAATACTAATAACAGTGACTTTGAAGCCATATGTTGTCTTTAATCTAACAAGATGAAATACATAGTGAGGTATTGTTACAGACCTGGTGAATCAGTTGCTAGTAACAATGTAATGCATAACCAAATAAACACAATGGTGTGAAAAGAGTAATCATAATGGGGGACTTTCATGTTGGAGGCTTAATGGATTGTATACAGCACTCGGAAATGATTAAAACAGATATTAATACTTCCTATATTTAGTCTTAGTCACTGAGACATCTCCAGGGATTACAAAAACTAATGTAATATATACACAAATGCCGCACAATACTAAGCTAACTACATGGGTGACTCTAAAGTCCTATCTAGGTGGCTCACCCTCTATGGGCGATTATAGATGGCCTACAATGTAAGATGGGATTTCTGATGATTAATGTTTCCCAAATCTTCAGAAGTTTGATGCAACTGTATTTATTTAGATTTGGTTGATTTCTGAGAGCTGTTGCAGATTCTAAAAATAGTCTCTCTTTTTTGAATTTACTGTGGTGGAGCATGGTGTTTTTTCCCCAAGAGATCCTGTGGGTTATATCCAAGACATGGTCAGCCAGGCCTGACTGACCATAGTTATGGTTGCAGATGTATGACTTATGTTCATCTAAGTGGATGGTTGCTGATCTACCTGTCTGTACAAAGTTTGCCAGCTTACAGGAACAGGGTACTTTATCAACTCCAGGCACTGAGAGAGAAGGGAGCTGATCTTTTGTAGAACGGATAAGGGTAGCAAGTTTGCAGTGGGACTTAAATGCTGTGTGAAGGTTGTACTTTTTAAAAGTCTTGGCTATTTTTTCTGATGTGCCATGGATGTAGGATATGGTGACGGCATTTCTGAACTCTTTCTGAAGAGATGGCCTGAGAATAGGGGAGGAACTAATTATTTTTTTAATACTATAATTGCTGTAGACATTGGAGAGGAAGGTGTTATGTGTGTGTGGTTTAGTTCAGTTGAAAGGACAGTTCCACTGGAACAAAGATTGTGGGCTCTCTTGGTTAGAGTTTTAATAATGCCATATTGTTGAGCGGGGTGGTGGTGGTGGGAGAATTTGTGAATGTATCTGCCTGTGTGCATAGGTTTTCTATATACAGTGAAGGAAAGTGTACTATTATGAAGGCATGTAACTAAGGTGTTTAGGAAGGGTAAACTGTTATTTTCCTTTCCCATTATAAACTGGATTATTGGAGGTAGGATGCTGAGGTGACTGAGGAAGGAATCTAATGTGTCTGGGCCATGAGGTCAAATAGAGAACAAATCATCCAACATCTTAGCCAGAAGGTTTGAGAGGGGCCGAGTCTATGGCTTGTTTTTCAAAATTTTTAATATAAAAATTGGCATGAGGGGGTGACCCTTGGTGGTTCCCTCTATCTCTTTGTAAATTTTGTTCTTCCAAGAAAAATAACCAGAATTGATGGCAAAGGAAAAGAGATCTAAGATGTCAGGAGGAAAAACTTTTCTAAGAGTGTTAAAGGTATCAATTAAGGGAATATTGGTAAACAGTGAGGAGATGTCAAAGCTTACCAATATGTCTGTGTTATTTAAAGTGAAATCCAAATTGAGTTAATATAGATTTCTGGTGAAGAATTAATAAAACATCTAACAAACCTAATCAACTTATGTATTGATAAAGGGAAAATACCTACAATCTGGAATAATGCAATATTAACATTAATTTATAAAAAAGGAGATAAAGAAGAAGTCAAAAATTACAGACCAATTAGATTATTATCAGTTCTGTATAAAATACTTACAAATGAAAGCTAGAGAAACTAAGGGAGTGAAAGAATGCAAAGATGTAGAAGCGAAAGTCAGTAATAAAGGAGTGAAAGAAAGTATGAATGAGGAAACTGAAGTAAGGTGTGGCAGAATGAGAGGTAGTGAGATTGCAGGAGTGATAGAGAATGAAATTGCAGGAGTGATAGAGAATAAAATTGCTGGAATGCAAGATTTAATGAAACAGTTATTGAATACGAAAAATGAAATGAAAATATGTGGAGTGATGTTAAACATCAAATGGAAACTAATTCAAGTGTGCAAAAGAACAGAATGAAAGAAAAAAGAGTAAAAGAGGCAATGAGTGATTCCAGGATAGCAATATATGGAGAATCCATAATGTATACTATCCATGTTGGAGAATGAGTAGGATAATTAAGGCGTTGGACATGAGCAAGAGAGTTAGTCGTGATTGTAGGGACGAATGATCTAAGTGGACATAAGAAGGATGCGAGGATGTCACGAGATATCACGAGACTATTGAGAAGATAGAAAGATAACAGCGTAACAGGAAAGGATGTCAGTGTGTTGCCGAGGTATGACAATGATGAGTTGCAACGGAGAGCCAAAATCATGAATGGTATGCTAGTTGAGCTGTGTGAGGAGAAGGGAATGAAACTGTATAAAGACGGTGTGAGCAGAGGAGTGAGGAGTAGGTTCTTAGCACAGAGTAGTTGGTGAGTGGAATGCTTTGCCTGAGTGTGTTGTGGGTGTAGACACATTGAATCAGTTTAAAGCATGGTTGGATGAGCGTTGTGTGCAATAGTTTGTACCTTCCATGATGAGTCTCTGACTGAATGGAGGTCACATGTTAATAATAATAATAAACAATAACAGAATAGCACCTATTCTAGATTTAAAACAACCAGTAGGGCAGGTTGGTTTCTGAAAAGGATTTAGTACAATCGACCATATATGTGCACTGATGCAAATCATGGACAAAAAAAAAACAACAGAATATCTAAAACCTCTGTTTAGCATTTATAGATTATGAAAAAGCCTTTGACAGCATAAAAACTTCTCAAATAAGAGAAACTACAGAAAATCAATCCATACCAAGTGAATATGTGGAATTGTTAAAAAAAAAATATATATATATATATATATATATATATATATAAATGAACAGAAACTATAAACCAACAAATAGAAAGCAACAAAATCCCTATACAAAAGGGGATAAGACAGGGATTCTTGTAGATAGACATAAGTTGGTGATACATAATTGTATCACCAACATTACAGGAAAAAGACTTTTCCCGTAATGTTCTGATGACAATAACAGAAACGAAACAGCTCGCACCCCATTAACGCTCTTCCCCCAGCCCCTGTTTCCCATATAATCCTTCCACTTCCCCAAAAAAGCACCCTTAAATATAATAATATATATATATATATATATTATTTTAAAAAACCCAGGTTTTCTAATTTATCTTCCCACCTTGCCTCAAACACCCCCTCCACTTTTCCGAACCTCCATGTTTCGGTCCTTTTTTTTTTTTTAAACAGCCAACAACAGAAGTATGGAGAACGAAGACATCCTAACATTCAAACAAGGTATGCAAAATTCCATCCTCTATTAATCTGCATATGTTTACCTTTAAAATACACTTATAATATCCTAAGAATTCTTGAGTAAAAAGCCAATGTATTTTAAAGAAGGGACACTCCTAAATGAAAACAGGCAAAAATAGCCATAAAATTAATATTTTCAATTATCTTGGATGTGAAATATCACATGAAGGAGAAAAAGACAAAATTAAAAACTTCATAGTTTTTACAGATTATAGGCCTGATAAATAGAACACTCAACCCAAATATAGTACAAAAAGAAACACGCTTGAAGATATACAATACTTGAGCAGTGCCCACATTATTATATGGTAGTGAAATTTGGGAAATAAACAAACAAGATAAACAAAGAATAAAAACAAGTGAAATGAGATTTATGAGAAGAACTGCAAAATACACATTACTCGATCACAAAAGGAACAAAGACATTTTAAAAGAACTAAAAACAAAATCAATAGAAGAAAAACTAAACAATTATGAACAAAAATGGATTGAACAAGTAAACCGAATAGCCAACACCCGATATCCTAAACAAATACTAAAATATAAGCTAACTGGAAAGAGAAGGCAGGGTAGACCTCAAAAAGGAATATTGGATGGATAATGAGACCGGAACAGACCAATATGGTCTATACCCGTAATTAGTGTTATGATGATGATGATGATGATGATATATATACAGAGTCTGTCAAAAAATATATATACACACTTTAACAGATGTAATCTATGGACTTTTTTTCAAAGTTGGATCGAATTATGATAGCAATGTGTAGTATGATGTTCTCTCAAAAGATGTCATTACTCGCACAAACTAGCATCAACACGTGACTGGTAGGACAGTCAAACAAAATGGCAGAGACACAATTGTCGATTGAGGAACACAAGACCATGTGGGATTTCAAATTTGAGAATGTTGTTGAAGTTGAATGACAATGAAGGCATGAGTTTGCAACATAATCTCCAACACGCCTGACAATTGCATATATTTGTGATAAGTTTATACACAAGTGCCCATCATATCCCTTGTGCACATCACACATGTGCCCAAGGGAAGATCCAGGAAGCCTCACACAGCAACAAGTCCTGCTTCCTCGGCTATGGTGTTGAAACAGTTTATATGCTCGCCACAGAAGTCTACCACACAATGTACATGTGAGACCTAGACATGCTATGCACATCCATTTTACCTGCCATTCATGCACTTTATGGGAATGATCAATTTCTCTTCCAACAAGATGGTGCACCACCACGCTACCACTGAGACGTGAGAGCTTACCTCGATGGAGAGTTTGCAGGGACAATGATATGATGAAGAGATGCAGTTGAGCCCCCCCCCCCATGTTCTCCTACTTATAGGGGACTCTAAAGGATGTAGTGTATCGTAGAAAACCAGCTACACTAGTGGCTCTTTGGAAAGAAATTGAAACAACATGTGCAGAAATCCCACTGGACACTTTGGCCAATGTTGCCCAAGCAGTAGGTCACCGTAATAATAAGTGTCCGGACACTAATGTAACTACTTTGAGCACCTCGTGTAATTGTAGGAGCCAAAGGTAACTTGTATTCATGCCTTGATGTCTGTATAAATTTAGTATTACAATTTTTATACAGGTTTTTCTTTAGCTGAAGTGTGTATACATTTTTTTGACAGACTCTGTATACATATATAAAGGAAAGTAATTTAAGTGCTTGTGCCATAAAACTGAACTTAATGAACATTCCTTGTATAATGTATATTTATACATTATACATATTACTATTACTGTAATACATATATTACTAATACATAAAGTAACTTATCAAAGTTACTTTAACATCTAAGCTGAAAGAGAAACCTCTTTTTCTTAATTATTACAGATAAAAGAATTTCAATATTAAAAAAAAACAAAAAAAAACCAGAAATCATAACAGTATATACATCCAGGATTAAGTTGGTGCATTCCACTTTGAAAGTATTTTAATATCAAAATGATTGCCACTGTATGTACAACTGGTAAAGCTGATGACAGGATAATATAGGTGATGTGCACCCACCACTTACAACCCTCCATGTATGATCTGCTATTCCTAAGAGATCTTCAAATGGCAGCTATACCTGATATAGTTCCTTCCATCACAAGGTTGTACATATGCATGTTAGATCCAACACCCTACGTATTAGAAGAATGCCTAGAGTTACCTCTGTTTAATCTGCTCAGACTCAAAATTTCATTGCCACACTTAGCCCCATTCATCTGCTGCTTTTATTCTCTCATTTCTGATAATCAAATCATTCCGACCTCTGAAATGTGATTTCCTGTAGTCAGCCTCTTCCTGGGCCACTTCAATGTCCAAAATTGAAATTGTCTTTCCTTTCCATTCTGCTATCAAACAATATATTTGCTGTTAGCAACTATATCAACTACTAAATTAAACTAACAAATCCACATGCCCACCAGAATATCAGATAATTCTCAACATACTGAAACATCCCTGACTTTTTCTTAACCAGCTCTTCTTCCAAATAGAGTACAGATGCCAGTTCTTTTCTTGGTAATCCAGACCATAACCTTCACTATATCCATCATTCAGTCATTCTGTCTTTATTCATTTGGCATTAACAACGATCAATTTTTCCTGATCCAAATCCTGCCTGGACTGAAGAGTAAAAACAGTTCTAACTGGAATAAATGCCTTCATTCTCCACTTCCACCCAGAATTCCTGATCACTATCCAAAGGTATGATTTAACCGTAAAAATAAAAAATAAATAAATATAAATAATAATCAAAAAAATAAATAAAAATAAAATGACAACAACTGACCAGACATCTGTTTTCCTAATCCAAATCCCCTTGCTTAGAGCAAATAGCAAAAACACTTCTAACTGGAACAAAGGCCTTTGTTGTCTTTTTCTACCTGAAAATTCCCAACCACAAAAAAAGTATAGTTCTCCAAACAAGTGTGTGCCAAGGAAGTCCCCCCCCCCCCCCACCGAATCAGCATTTTGCAAGTGGCTTGGGAATAAAAAGTAAGGTTTTAAACCTAGCTACTAACAGCAAAAAAAAAAAAAATAACTGATTGAAATCTGATTTCTAAGGAACAAATGCAGAGAACTTGCCTCCTATTAAACAAGCAGTAATGCCTTCTGTTCCATGTCAAGGCCATGGTTGCAATGATGGGCCATCTCATTCATCTCTTGATGGTACTGTTGTAACATCGTTCAAAGACAAGGCTAATTTCTGGCATCGTTCTTCTATGCCAACACCTGTACTGATGACCAAAGCAAAGTATTTTTTCCCCACATTATCAAGAGTAACTTGCAATATGCCCTCCTTAGAATGCACTTGGTTTAGTTATTTTAAAAATTATTAAGAAATCGTGACAACTTGGAGGGGAGGAGGGGGGGAATATATGAAAGTCAAGTTCATTATGTAAAAAGTGACACAGAGTCTGGTTATCATATACAAATGAGTGACACTGTCAGTGGTATACACAAATGAGCCATAGCATGACAGCAGGTTGTTTTTGTTACTTCGTTTGTTAGCAAGTGGTTTTCATGCCTGGAGGTGAGAATATCACATATTTTTGATAGCAAAGTCCTTGAATATCACTACAAGACGTTATTTAACTGATGAATGCAGATGGTGAGCCACTGTAAGATTAAATAAAGGCCTGCCAAAAGACAGAGGTAGCCAGATAGATGCATGCAAGTCATTCCATAGTTCATAGAATGTTGAACCAATTCCAACAATCACAATCAATATCTAGAGATATACATCGAAGGAAGGCTGTGGACTACAACCGCAACCTATATATCTGATTATCTGCCTGCCAAAACTGCTACTCTGAATCAGCTATGATCTGACCTAGCAATTAACTAAAGGAATATTGGTATTTGCTTCCACTGTGTGCAGAAGGCTTCATGAAGGTGGTCTGTATGCTAGGCAACTGGTAGAACATGTGTAATAATAAACAGCATATGTATAAAAATCAAAATAATAATAATCATAAATGAAACATTTCTTACAATTATACCAAGTAATAAAAATGGCATAAAATCTAAGAAGAAAGACCAATGTAAAAAGAAGTATAAAAAAAGTATTAAAATTCATAAAATATATAAAAAACAGGTTTTTATAAACATATTTACAATAAGTTAAACTAATAAGTATATAAGTTATATGAAATGGTAAAGTTTTTTAATACTCTGTAAAAATTTAAACACCAGGGTGACAGTTGATGGGTTTGATATAATATATAAAAGCCTGAGTATGTATAGAGCTCAGACAGAATTAAAATAGTGGTTAAAATAATGACTATGCTTGTTGCCAAAATGAGGGCAGTCGATTAAAATATGACTGATAGTCTGGAATAATAATAATAATAATAATAATAAAAAATACGTAGGCAAATCATCACCTCTCAATAGGAAGGAGTGCATGATACAACTATGACCTCTGCAGAGCCAGGCAATAGCAACCTCCTCTATTTGAAACTTGTGCAAGCTAGACTGCCATAATTTAATTTCAGGGTTTGGTTTGGTAGAGTACATTACTAGTCTCTCTCTGTTCCAAGATAGCTGCTACTGGGACAGAAGTTTTTGCCTGATAGTCTGTTGATAATCTGTGTATGGTACAGGCAGATTGCTGATGCTTGAGAAACAAGCTGATCTAGCTGCAGTATCTGCAACGTCATTTCCCTTAATCACAACATGGCTAGAAATCCAACAGAAGCATACATCCAAGTAGCTTCCATAAATGAAAGATGAAGTGTTGAATTTGAGAGCACTGAATTTTTCTGGAGGTCTAGACTTACTGCCTGAAGAGAACTTTGTGAGTCTGAATATATTATGCACATATGGTAGTGATGCAATATGATGTATTTTCATACATATCATGCACAGATTAGCTATAGAAGTGTTACATTCTACTAGAATTTGTGCAGTTATGTTGCCTGGAAAGATGGCAGAAGATCCCACTAGATCCTCCGATTTTCAGTCATCTGCTTAAAAGGCACAAAATCAGAGTATTCAGTTCTAACAGCTTTGAAGAGCTGGTAGATGACAGCAGGAGGAGAAAATTTTGGTAGCCAGATGAAAGAAAAGCCACATGCTGGCATGTATAAATGCCATATGGAAGTGGCATTTATATAGTGTTTGGTGGCATCAGAGCTATGTTGTCCACCACTATTTCTTTGTAGGAGAGCTTTTGTTTACAAACAAAAAGGTTTTATGGCAGTCTGTTGGGTGTTGTAAATATACTCCAATTGTGGGTAAAAGATAGTTGGCTGTGTGTGGGGTGGTCTGGCAGGGGTTTTATTTTTTGTTGTGTATGACAGACAACTGTTGGCATTGAAGCGACAAAGGTGGTTCATCTATCTTGATGTACAAACTAGGAATAGATAACATGAAATGTTCCAGTTGCAGTTCTGATGGCTTGATGGTGAATAGCATCTAGCCATCACAGTGTACTCTCCCTGGTAGAAGCATAGACTTGGGAGCCATAGTCAAGTTTTGATCTTATCAATACCCTGTACAAACGAAGCAAAGAACATCTACAGCACCCCAGGAGGTAGAAGATAGGATGCACTTACCAGAATTTATTTCATGACTGACTATGAAAGGGAGGAAACCTAGTTTGCTGTCAAATATCAGTAACAAGAACTTGGCTTCTAGTGTAACTGGGATTAGTGATTGTCCTAGCTGGAGTTCTGGGTCAGGATGAAGAATGCCTGCAGCAAAAGGTGCATACAAATGTCATCTGCTGGGAAATTGCACATATCCATTTTGAGAAATGGTCTCGTTATCGACATATAAGGCATTAATTATTGTTGGAGGAAGTTCTGTTATTGAGCTGACTTTAATTGCAAAAAAGCATGCTGCTTAAAGCAGAACCTTCTGGGACTCCATGCTCTTGGTTATAGGATTGAGAGAGGGCAATTCCGATTCAGACTTGGAAGATTTTGTCTAAGACCAAAATTATGCAAGTCATTCAGTATTCCAAATCTCCAAGCAGTGTCATATGCTTTTTCATATCAAAGAAAACCAATACTAGATACTCTCTAATGTATGCCTCCAGATGGATTCAATAATCAGTAGAGGAATGATATTTTCGAAAGCCTGATTGTGTTCTGAAATTCGGTTTTTTTTTTGAACAGGACAATGAGATTTATTTGTGAGTGCCTATGGTCTCACAGAACGTTCTACTAAGGTAGAAGTGGAGGAATTTTTTATGCTTTAGAAAAAGCAACTGACACAATGAAAAAGGAAAAGTTGGTCCTTGATGGGGATCTAAATAGCAGAGAAGGAAATGATTGCCAGATATACAAAAATATTTTGGGAAAATTTGCAGAAAAGAGCAAAGCTAATAATAATGACAAATACCTGTTGGATTTCTGCTCAGGACATGGACTGGTTATTACTAACACCATCTTCCAAAATAAGTGCACAAATTCACATGGTGAGAAGAGGCAAGGAATAAGAAAAGTCTCATTGACTATGTTATTGTTGATAATGATGTTTTCTTCCTGGTGCAGGACACCAGAGTGTACAGAGGATTTGAAATTGGAAGCAATCACTATTTAGTCTTGAGCAGGATAAAATTGAATTTCATATTGAAAAGAATAACATATAAGAAAGCGAATAAAAGTTGAGCAGCTCTCAGATGTGAACTGTAGACTAAAATACACAAAGATTATTCAAGAAAAAATGAAAGAGTTTGAGAACAGGAACCAAACCTTGGAGATTCAGCAGGAAGTCTTCAAGAAAACCCTGAGTGATTCAGCCAGAGGCATGTGGTCAGGTTGTCTGCAAGGATAGAAAAATCAGAACTCCATGGTGGACACAGGAAGTTAAAGAGGCAGTGAAGGAAAAGAAGAAAGCATATCAAAAATTCCTGGCAAACAAGTAAGCTTGTGCTCTTAGAGAATACAGAGACAAATGTAAGAAAGCCAAACACTGTGTAAAACTGGCTAAACAAAAGTCATGGGAGAGCTTTGGCAAGAACAAAGAAAATAAATATCAATAAGGTGGTAAGATATTCTGGAGGTTGCTGAAGAAGCTTAAAAATGGAGGAAATGCTGTAAAAGGAGTTAGAGATGATAAAGATGACATGAAAATAGGAGAAAAAGATATCCTTGAAGTATGGAGTAATTACTTTGAAAAATTGCTAATTGAAACAAGCAGTGACAGTGCAGTGGTAAAAAACACTCAACAGGTATACAGTCAGGAATACATATCCATACTTGAAGTAGAAAAAGCCATCAAAGGGTTGAAATGTGGAAAGGCAGCAGGAGTAGATGATATTTGACCAGAAATGCTGAAATATAGTTGGCTGCAATGCATAGTTCAAAAAGCCTGGACAGAGGGACGAATTCCTGATGATTGGAGCACAGCTCTAATAGTACCCATATATAAAAAAAGGGAAATAAAACTGAATGTAAGAATTACAGAGGCATTTAATTACTGAGTGTTCCTGGCAAGATATGCAAGTATACTTGAGAAACGGTTGAGAAGAATTGTGAAAGAAAAGCTTGGTGAAGAACAAGCTGGATTCAGGCCAAATAGAGGCTGTTGGGATCAGATCTTCACTTTATGACAAATAGTTGAGAAAGTATGGGAATATAACAAAGATCTGTATTTAAGTTTTGTTGATCTGGAAAAGGCATATGACAAGGTGCCAAGAGAGAAGCTATTCAATATACCACAGTCATATGGTGTCAATGGGACATTATATCAAGCAATACTTAGTCTTTATTTGAGTTGAAAGTCAGCAGTTGAAGGAAGTACAGGAAGATGGTTTAATGTTAAATCTGGTGTGAGACAAGGATGTACATTATCAGTGTAGATCCTTGTCTCTGTTATTCATTATCTATATGGATCACATTATAAAGGAAAGTGGTATTAAACATGATATCAGAATTGGAGATGTTAATGTCAGCTCTTCGCTTTATGTGGATGATGTTCATCATCATCATCAAATTCCTGCCACGTACCCTCAAGGGGTGTACAGGACTAACTTCCTATCTACAATTTTCCTCCAAATCAGTCTGTTACTTGTCAAGACTCCAACATTATCAGATCTTATATTTCTATCCTCTAAGGCACTTTGTACCGTATCAATCCACCTATATCTTGGTCTTCCTCTGGGTCGTTTTCCTGCCAACCTGGCAGAGAACACTTGTTTTGCTAATCTTTCCTCTCCCATTCTATTTAAGTGACCATACCACCTGAGATTAGCTCTGCTAACGCATTCCTGGATGCTGACAATGTCAAGTTCTTTCCTAATATCCTCATTTTTAATATGATATTGCCATTGATGCCATCTGTTCACGCCTCTAATCTTTCTCAAGACACTCATATCTGGGTCTCTAGTCTTTGGTCAAGTGTTTTACTTCTGACCCAGCTCTGAGATTCATAAGTTAAAACTGGTTTGAACACTGTCTTGTATATAGCTAATTTAGTGTTCCGACTAATTTCTCTCTTATTCCATATGAATTTATTCAATTGACTTCCCACCATACCAACTTTGCTGATTCTGTTGTCTATTTCTATATTTAATTTACCATCTTCAGTAAAAATCGTGCTTAAGTAGCTGAAATGTTTTACTTGTGAGACAGGTTCTCCATTCACAACACAGTTGACATTTTCAATGATTCTGCCTAATTTTCATTGTCTTTGTCTTTTTATTGCTGACCTTCATACCATATCTATTACAACAGCTATTCAATTTAGTCAGAGAATCTTGCAGACTTGTAGCAGATTTATTAAGAAGTATAACATCATCCGCATAATGCAAAGAGCTGACATTAACATCTCCAATTTTGATATCATGTTTAATACCACTTTCCTTCATAATGTGATCCATGTAGATAATGAATAACAGAGGGGATAATGTACATCCTTGTCTCACACCAGATTAAACATTAAACCATCTTCCTGTACTTCAATTCTAACTGCTGACTTACAACTCAAATAAAGACTAAGTATTGCTTGATATAATGCCCCATTGACACCATATAACTGTAGTGTATTGAATAGCTTCTCTCTTGGCATCTTGTCATATGCCTTTTCCAAATCGACAAAACTTAAATATAGATCTTTGTTATATTCCCATGCTTTCTCGACTATTTGTCATAAAGTGAAGATCTAATCCTGACAGCCTCTATTTGGACTGAATCCAGCTTGTTCTTCACCAAGCTTTTCTTTCACAATTCCTCTCAACCGTTATTCAAGTATACTTGGATAGTTCTTGCCAGGAACACTTAGTAGGGAAATACCTCTGTAATTCTCACATTCAGTTTTATTTCCCTTTTTATATATGGGTACTATGAGAGCTCTACTCCAATCATCGGGAATTCATCCCTCTGTCCAGGCTTTATGAACTATGCAGTGCAGCCACTGTAAGACTTTCATACCACCATATTTCAGCATTTCTGGTCGAATATCATCTACTCCTGCTGCCTTTCCACATTTCAAGCCTTTGATGGCTTTTTCTACTTCAAGTATGGATATGTATTCCTGACTGCATGCCTGGTCAGTGTTTTTTTATCACTGTGCTGCCATCACTGCTTGTTTCATTTAGCAGTTTTTCAAAGTATTTACTCCATACTTCAAGGATATCTTTTTCTCCCATTTTCATGCACCTTTATCATCTCTAACTCCTTTTACAGCACACTTTCCTCCATTCCTAAGCTTCTTTAACAACCTCCAGAATATTTTGCAACCTTCTTGATATTTATTTTCTATATTCTTGCCAAAGTCCTCCATTACTTTTGTTTAGCTAGTTTTACACACTGTTTACTTTTCTTACATTTGTCTCTGTATTCTGTAAGAGTAAAAGCTGACTTATTTGCCAGGAACTTTTGATATGCTTTCTTCTTTTCCTTCACTGCCTCTTTAACTTCCTGTATCCACCAGGGAGTTCTGATTTTTTTATCCTTGCACACAACCTCACCACATGCTTCTCTGGCAGTATCAATCAATGTTTTCTTCAGAGTTTGTCACTGAATCTCCAAGGTTTGATTCCTGTTCTCACACTCTTTCATTTTCTTTTCAATAATCTTTCTGTATTTTAGTCTACAGTTCACATCTGAGAGCTGCTCAACTTTTATTCGCTTTAAAACTTTCTTACATGTTATTCTTTTCAATGTGAAATTCAATTTTATCCTGCTCAAGACTAAATAGTGATCACTTCCAATTTCAAATCCTCTGTACACTCTGGTGTCCTGCACCAGGGAGAAAACATCACTATCAACAATAACATAGTCAATGAGACTTTTCTTATTCCTAGCCTCTTCTCTCCATGTGAATTTGTGCACATTTTTATGTTGGAACATGGTGTTAGTAATAACCAGTCCATGTCCTGAGCAGAAATCCAACAGATATTTGCCATTATTATTAGCTTTGCTCTTTTCTCCAAATTTTCCCAAAATATTTTTGTATGTCTCACAATCATTTCCTACTCTGCTATTTAGATCCCCAACAAGGACCAACTTTTCCTTTTTCATTGTGTCAGTTGCTTTTTCTAAAGCATCAAAAAATTCCTCCACTTCTACCTTAGTAGAACCTTCTGCGGGACCATAGGCACAAATAAGTCTCATTGTCCAGTTCCCCATTCTCATATTTGCCCACATGACTCTACTTGAGACTGACTGCCATTCAAGAAGATTAGCCTCGTATTTTGTGTTGAATACTATGGCCACTCCTTCTTTTCCTTGATTGTCATTGCCTGAATATAACATTTTGCATTTATTGCTCAGAAAGATCTCACCAGTTTTGGTCTTTATACTTCTAAATAAATCTGCTACAAGTGTGCAAGATTCCCTGACTAAATTGAATGACTGTTGTAATAAATATGGTATGAAGGTCAGCATTAGGAAGACAAAGACAATGAAAATAGGTAGAATTATTGAAAATGTCGACTATGTTGTGAACGGGGATCCTCTGGAACAAGAAAACATTTCAGCAACTTAGGCTTGATTTTTAGTGAAGATAGTAAATTAAATATGGAAATAGACAACAGAATCAACAAAGCTGGTATGGTAGGCAGTCAAATGAATAAATTCATATGGAATAAGAGAGAAATTAGTCGGAACACTAAATTAGCTGTATACAAGACAGTGTTCAAACCAGTTTTAACTTATAGATCTCAGAGCTGGGTCAGAAGTAAAACACTTGACCAAAGACTAGAGACCGCAGATATGAGAGTTCTGAGAAAGATTAGAGGCATGAACAGATGGCATCAATGGCAATATCATATTAAAAACGAGGATATTAGGAAAGAACTTGACATTGTCAGCATCCAGGAATGCATTAACAGAGCTAATCTCAGGTGGTATGGTCACTTAAACAGAATGGGTGAGGAAAGATTAGCAAAACAAGTGTTCTCTGCCAGGTTGGCAGGAAAACGACCCAGAGGAAGACCAAGCTATAGGTGGATTGATACGGTATCATCTAAGGCACTTTCATCAAAGTGCCTTAGATGATAGAAATATAAGATCTGATAATGTTGGAGTCTTGACAAGTAACAGACTGATTTGGAGGAAAATTGTAGATAGGAAGTTAGTAATGATGTAAATTTTTGATGTAGTACTATGATATCCTGTACACCCCCTGAGGGTACATGTTAGGAATTTGATGATGATGGATATCGTCAGGTCCAACAGCATTAAATAACATGTAAGCAAAGAAGCTTTCATTCCTGTTTTGTGAATGGCTTGTTATATTCTTCAGTGCATTTTAAGAAAATTGGATTTGTTTTCTGCTTTGCATTTTTCTGCAGATGTTTTTGCCCCACCTGTGTTAGCAACTGCTGTTGGATCAGCAACTGGGAAACCATTGTGTTCAAGGATAGAGGACCAGTGGATGGTATATTGTCTCTTCATTTTCCAGATTATGTCCCCAACTTCTTTAGTACTGGTTGTTCCTCTTATGCTGAATGTATACTGGATCCACTATTCCTTTTGACTCTGACACTGGATGCGTCTCACTTGAGCTCAGGCATGTTTGAAAGCAATCAGGTTAGCTGCTGTGCAACTGTCATTCTACCATGGCTTAAGGAAATGTGGAAACCAACTATATGTTTTAGGAATTTCAGTTGTGGCAGCTTGTATACTCTGTCACATGATTCACTGCTTCATGTGGAAGAGCTAACCACTAAAGAATCAAATTCTGCTGATGATGAGAAGGTGAGCCACTCACACCCTGCTGAATTTTCCATTATGGTATCTGTGATGGAGTGCATAGTTATCCAAGCAGGAAGGATATCACTCCCAAATAAATTCTAATCAGTTTTCCACTTGAAGAGCGGAAATAGGGAGGGTCAGCAGATAGTTAAGTCTATAGCAGCAAATGTTCAAGCAAGCATGTGGAAGAAAGTGTTGCTTCCTGTATTTAAGAGGGAGAGGATTGCTGCTGTTCAGCATATGCCCAACAACTCTTCCTCTGATGTTTATTCAAGAACTACCCCAAAGGGTGGTGTGTGTGTCCATTTAAATCCCCCCATTAAATGTGAAGAGTGACCACCTTTCTTACTGAGTTACTTGGACAATCTCAATTTGACCACTGTCTTCATGTATGTATTTGTTACTGAATTAAACTATTTATTTTTGTGGAGTTTCTTTTTCTTTTACATCTAATCTCATACTGCTTTTCACTGAAGCATAAAAATTCATCATACAGTTTTGAGCTATCATGATTTTTCTCTTTATTCTATAATTCCAGATCTTTTTCACTTGTACATAAATGATTTTCTCTCACTGACATGAAATAGTATTCATAGGTTTGCTGATGAAAGCACAAGATCACATTTCTCTTCTCCAGTTGACTTACACATCTCAAGACACCTTTTTCAGCTTTCAAAAAACTTTGAAAGCTGAAAAAGGTGTCTTGAAAAGATCTTGAAAAGGCACAGTTACTTCTGTCTTTACAATCTTAAGAGAAAGTGGAGGAATGATGGTGGTTAGTTCACCAGAATATTGTCAGTTAAAGTAGCCATTATGACATAAGGTAGAAATAGAGAATGTATGAGAAAGTGAACCTTTAAGAGAGGAATTATCAGTTAATTGGATTACTCTCTTTTGCATAATATTAAGGATTCTTTGGTGCACTACCCCAAATGTGTGGGTAGTTTTGTGAAATTGTTTTTGGGGTTGGACAGATTTAGGATTTATACATTAGTTAACCTTTACAACTGCTAACAATGTATAATTCTCCATGCCTATTGCTTGTTTTACCAAGTTTCACATGCACACAACTATTTCTCTAAAGCTGACATATGAAAATGAAATACAGTATTGAACATAAAGTTTTTATTTAAATGTGAAAGTTTTATTTAAATATGAAAAGTTGTGAAATGTACTATATCAGCACTGAGCATGGTAGATAATCCTGAAGAAAAAGTTCTTCAACTACAGAACTTTTTTCAAGACTTTATAGACTAATTAGCAGGGTGGTAGTATCCTATTGGATAACAAATTCATCTACAACCTGATAACAATCGCAAACATTGACACCATAATGGAATACCAATGACATGTTAGTTGGAAAACAGTTATCCACTAAGTAAATCAGCAAAGTGGAGATAATGCCATAACATGACTGAGCCACTGCAAATGAACAGTACCAGGTAAGTTCATGAAACTTGCCTGTATTATGCCAATCTTTCAATTAAGTAAAAATGTGTAAAAAAGTGAAAAGAACTCACTTAAACTTTGATATTATCTAGGTCTAGCTACTCACTGATGAGACCTCAAAAAAGGTTGAAACCGTTCTGGGTAGTGACCTCCCCTCATAATGTAAAGCAGTTCTACAACTCCTAGGAGCTGTGTGTTTTTACATTATGAGAAAATATCAAGGCTAGTGAGGGAGCTTGCTCCACCTTTGCATCGAGTTGCCTTGGTGTGGCACCACCAAGTGGTCACTTATGCTTGGATCCGCTGAAAGTTTGTCGGCATGAAACGTTTAGATCATAGTTTTCGATCTTAGTTTTGCATACTGGCTGAAAAACAATAAGGGATTTTTATCCCCTTTACATAATGATTACTTACTTCCTTCCCATGTACAATGTAGGAGGTTTAGTGCGCCTTCCACCCGTTTCCAATGTGTTAAGTGGAAAAATGCATATGCTATTGCTTCACTGTCTCCTCTTTTTAATATATGCTCTGGTGGCAAGATGAGACTTTTCATTTCTAAAAGATACTGGGGAAAAAAAAAAAAAAGATTAAAATTAATTTTTAGAGACTATATCAACTGAAAGAAAGGCACTAAAGCCATTTTTGGTAAGATTTTATTTATTATTTTTGCCATTGTACAAAACAAGTATAAACAAACAGAACAAGTTCAATTAACTGAAGAATCTGCATTCACTAGTGCTGCAATTCAAGTATCAGGACAACACCAATTTTGGTAAAACATTAATTCAGGGACAGTGCTCTATTTTTAAAAATAAAGCTTTCATTCAAGTTTTTAAAGGCACTTATGACAGAGTAATGATTATTAGACACGTATTCAAAAGAATAAAGAGAAAATTTTATTATTGCAAATATTTCACCCAGAAATTAATGGGCCATCATCAACATATGAGTATTGAGCTGAGCCATTGCCACCATATGGGCAGAATTGGGGAGAGAAATGAAGAATCGAGCAGATGTTATGGCCTTGCAGGAAAGTGGAACTGTCCAGTTCAATTTTGCAAGTATAAGGTTTTGAAATTTGGTAAGCAATGATGGGATGCAAAGTATACACTTGGTGGGAAAACTTTAAGAAGGTAGAGGAAATGAGAGATCTGGCAGTGGTGGTGGATAAAGACCTGAAATTCAGGGGCCACATTGCACAAGTTGTGAAGACATCACATCGGACAATGGCAATGATGCAGAGGACCCTGACCTGCAGAAATGAAGAGGTTATGATACCACTGTATAAGGCCTTGATCAGGCCTCATGGATTATTGTGCACAGATCTGCTCACTGGGTTTTCATAGTGGATGAGAATATGTTAGAAAGGATCCATAGAAGATTCATACAGGTTGTCAGTGGTCTTTGGAATGTGGAGTATGAGGACACATTGAGAGAATGTAAATTGCAAGGCCTTTTGAATAGGAGGGAAAGGATGATATGATTGAGATATAGAAGCTAGAATGGAAGAGATTTTTCATAAAATGGGAGAGAGGAGGATAGAAAAAGAGGCCATCACTGGAAACTGTATATAAAGAGGGTGTGAGCAGCAGGTTCTTAGGATAGAGTGGTTGGTGAGTGGAATGCATTGCCTGAGTGTGTTGTGAATGTAGACACAACGAATCATTTTAAGGCATGGTTGGATGAGCATTGTGTGGTATAGTGTGTAGCTCCCGCGATGAGTCTCTGATTCTATGGAGGTTGAATGGTAATAATAATAAATGAGATTGCCATTAAAGCTAAAACCAAAATTCAAATGGGGGGGGGGGGGAGAGAAAGGGAAGCAAAATCTCTTCTACTCAGTGCTGTTCAGAGCCTGATTTTTCTGGCCTTGCACAGTATAGATCAGATACTAACAATAATATCCTCATCCAATACTTGCCTTTTATATTGATACCAGTTTAGATTTGAGTGGGTATCTATAGTGTACTGAAGCACTTCTACATTAGCCAAACTTAAATTGGAATTACTGTCTATCCCTTAGATTTGAGAGAATCTCATCCTCATACATGAGAGTCAATAATATGCTTCTCCACCTTTTTTTTTTTTTTTTTTTTAAATATATATAATACAATGTCATTTCATCATTTTATCTAATTTTTGTTACTTTATTGTACCAGAGTTAATTATTTTAACTGTAGTTTTTAATTGCAATCTCATTTTAATTTGTAACAGCCTGTATGGTGGCATTCTGACACATGGTTCAGCTCTGTAAATAGAATTAATGTTCTCTATTATTATTATTATTATTATATGGAGTCAGCAGCCTCATCGGGAGAGGTTCATATAAATGACAATATATTATTCTGAATCTAAACATCCTTAACACTCCTGCATTAATGACATATTCTAGTAATGCATTCCGTTCACTGTCAATTCTCCATGTAAAAAATCTGCTCCTCACACCCTTCTTCACCACACTTTTGCAAAACTTCCAAGGATGGCTTCTGGTTCTTCCCTTCTCACCTTCTACTCTTTTTATAATCCCTCTGGATTAATCCAATAAAATACCCAAACTAACTTAAACATCTCTATCATATCTCTTTTACTCCTATCCATCACACTACACATTTTCTTCAACTTCTCTTCATAGAATTCCAACATTCTCAATATTGTCTTATTTATTCATCTCTGGACAATCTCTGTTTCCACCACACTGAAAACTAGTTGACCCAATCTGAGCACAATATTCCAAGTGTGGTCTGATCAGTGCTTTATACAGTGGCACAACCACCTTCTTCTCCCTACATGTATGTTAGTGTACTTCTTATCACAGTGGTGTAAACGCTGTATTTCGTAAGCCACTGTTTTCTTCACTGCGCCATTGTAAATATTATGATTCTTTATTATATGTATTCTCATTCTTTTACATATATTTTTAACTTACACACATGTAGTGCCCTCTTTCTATATCTATCCTAACTTTATCTTATTTTCTATTAACTCAAACATATATATCGCTCCACCTCTAATTTCTTTCCATTCTACCTTTGGTGATTCTATATTCTCTGCACCTGAGAACATAGGAAATTTATATAGATTTATGACTGCGTCACCTTGCCTCAATATGGTACATGAAATATAATACCTCCGGTAGACCTCAATCATGCAATATTAATTACTTCTCAGAACATTCACAGTCGTGGTCTCTTTACCTTAATTTTTCACTCTAATGGTTTCCCGCTTATAGGCTCGAATTATTTTAGATCAATGCATTGCAATAAATAAGATCAGGCGACACTCTTTTAGAAAATTCAACAAGCATATTTAACGATCACTAATTCAAGAAATGTACAATACAAAGAGAAGAGCAAGGGAACTATCTTCTGTTAATCTCAGTTCAAAATTCATGCAACTTCCTATATATCTCTTACAACAATTTCCTTTGGTTATTTTATATTTACTTTAATCAACTTAATTCTCAATATCTACTTCTATATGCATCAATATACTAACTTGACTTACATACAGCAATCAATCCTTAATAATTAAAACACAACTACCTATATATCTCTTACAACAACTTTCTTTAGTTATTCGAATAGTTTATATTACTTTCTTCAACTTAATTCTCAATATCTACTTCTATTTGCATCAATATACCAACATGACATATACAGGGTGTTCGGGATAAATTTGACATATTTATAATTAATTATATTTTTCCATAAGTTACATGTATTAACACACACTTCTCTTCATTTAAAAGTTTGGACCCTTCTTCATTCATATACAAGATGTCAGAAAGGATGGATAGCTGGAACCCACCTGAATCATGGAAGAGAATAACTTGTATCATGATGATTCGTGCCCGCCATCAAAATAAGGATATTACGACTGCTGCCCAATGCTCCCTGAATACAGTAAAAACAATCAGGCATGAACTAGAGACTTGCAATGGTGACTACGAGGATGTAGCAAGAAGAAAGATCCCTAGCAGACGATCTGATTGCGTTCGTACAGCAGAATTCCTCGCAAATCTGCAGGAACAGGTGTTGAAGAACCCTGGCATTGGAATTCGGGCTTTGTTCGTGGAGTTGCTAACTGTAGTCAAGCCCTGGATAACAAGGGTAGCCAATGGTAGGCCGTATGTATGGCAGCAGGATTTGGCCCCTTGCCACACCTCTGGGAAAAGTCAAAAATGGTTGAAAATTTCTACGACTTCACCAGTCCAAATGTTTGGCCTCCAAACTCCCCAGACCTTAACCCCATGGATTATTTTGTATGGGGCGCAGTTGAAAAAGACACCAATCGCACTTCCAGTAATACAAAAGCCCAGTTAATGGATAAAATTAAAACAGTTTTTGCGGCCCTTCCCAGGGAGACTGTAGCATCAGCTTGTTCGAGGTTCCGAAGCAGAATTGAAGCTGTGATCGATGCTAATGGTGGTTATTTTGAGTAAATCTTGTTGATAGTATTGTAATTAACTCTGCCTGTAATGTTTTTTTGTCAATTCATTAAATTTAATAGATACAAAGAAGATTTTCTTTTTCCTTACGAAACTGTCAAATTTATCCCGAACACCCTGTATATAGCAATCAATCCTTATAAATAAAACACAAGGTAATTTCCCAACATTTCTCAGCTAGCTTGTAATACTTTCCTCAGCTCAAATTTCAATATCTAGTTAAGTACATCTCTATCTATATCAAGACTTATATAACAATTAATCACATCAACAATAAAACTTAGATATTATACAAATTAGATCACTTCCCAAACTCTAATAGCTTCTCAGGAATTAGCTATACTCATATACACATGCATTATCAATTTCAATCTTAAGGAACATATCAATTATTCTCTGGCTATGACTATCCCATCTTATAAATCTTATCAGTTCATTAAAAGATCTTTCTTACACCACATAATCTCACAGGATACAATATTAGACTCACGTGAACAGACTCGACTAAGCGGAATAGGTAATGGACAGTTTCATTTCTCCTTACGTATTCGCCTCTGGACATCTATGCTTCTTGACTCGAATGGCTTACGGTTGATCGACCTCCTTCCTCAGACTTCTTCGCATCTGGGCAGAACCTCCCCTTGTTCCTTTCTTTACATGTTGATGCTGGTTGTCAATCCTCGATCGTTCCCCAAAACATGCCTTATATCCTTCTCAGTTTCCAAACCTTGGATTCAGTTTTGGAACTGCCTTGTAACATCACAAGCATGTTCTGGAACTTTCGCCAGCTTCTTCTTTCATGTTCCTAATCCGTTTTTGTCGGCCTGCGGAAGTCACGTTTGATTCCTGCCGTCCCTTTCTGCATTGACCTTGAAGGCCACCTGCGACTGAACATGTAAAGAAGAATCAAATGGCCTCCCGACTACATGGCCTTGCCCTTGGCGTTATCAATTTTACATGTTTTGTTTTTGTAAAGAGTAAGCTAATCCCCATTGTGCTGTACATATTCTGTATACAATACTAAATAATAACACAAGAGACATATTTGCAAGTTTTCTGGGTTTTTCCTTCCTGTAAAATGTTGATGCATTAACTGGATGCAAATTCGTGCTGCATCGAACTTTTAAAGTGACACTATAATGTGCAGTCTTTGCATCACTTGCAATATGCCCTGTTCTGGCTTTGCCTTATGCTGATATACTGATGGCCCATTAATTTATGGCCAAAAGTTTTGCAATAATAAAATTATCCTTTATTCTTGTGAATAAATGTGTCTAAAGTTTTCATTCCACTTTTATTACCACAGATCCTTTCAGAACATGTTAGAATATCTTTGACATTTAATTTAGAGAGTAATGTAACATTTTCCCATTTTTTGGACAAAGTTTATATTAAAATTCTCAAAACACAAAAGCATAATTCTGAAGAAGAAAACTCTCATATAAAAAAATTAAAACAGGAGTGACAGAACATTGAAAAAACAAGTTTAAATTGTATAACTTAATAGTTTAATGAGCAAAGTTTGAGTCATCAAAAAAAGATGACTCAAACCAGTAGGGAGTTATCAACAGTCAAATTATTTACACAAAAATTCACTGAACTTTCTCACCTACACCACACCTTCCTGACCAATGGCTATAATCCCCATAAGATAGATAAAATACTAAATGCTACCCAGAAATCCCCCCCCCCCACACACACACAC
This sequence comes from Typopeltis vanoorti, assembly GCF_054136105.1. Classification (NCBI taxonomy): domain Eukaryota; kingdom Metazoa; phylum Arthropoda; class Arachnida; order Uropygi; family Thelyphonidae; genus Typopeltis; species Typopeltis vanoorti. Next base: position 41,748,410 of record NC_143568.1, on the reverse strand, counting down.
TATCTACCACAGAAGACTATAACAAAACTATCATCATCCTGTACATTAAAGGCACCAACTGCACACCATATTTATGTGAAATTGACAACTCTCACCCGTTCACCTAAGGATAGATTCACTCCTTTATCACATCCAGGAGTCTATGAAGTGCCCTGTTCTTGTCATCGAGCTTACTACAGACAGACAGGAAGAACTGTGGGCATTTGCTTCAATGAACACAAAAAATATATCTGGAACTTTCGTTATGGCAGACCATGCTTTGGATATCCCAGCACACAGGATCAATTGAAAAAAACAAAAGTACTGCACAGAAGCTTTTACAAGTCAGAGAGGTTGTTCCCGGAATCAACAGAAGCCTTAAAACATACTCCAAACCTTAACAAATATGGCTGTATAAATCTACCAAAGATTTGGGAGACAATCATCCTAAGACCAAATTAATATTTATTTATTTTAATTTATTTTTTCAAAACTTTGGACTACTATATATTTTTCAAAACTTTAGACTACTGTTTTTTTTTTTTTTTTTTTTTTTTTTTTTTAAAACTTAGATGGTGCCGTATTAGGACTTTAGTCTTGTATTACAGGCTGCAATTACTTATACTAGCCCCACTGTTACACCGAATTGTGTTGTCTCGCATTTGTAATAAACTTTGTTTGTGTGCTCTGAAGATGCTGGATATAAGACCAGCGAAATATTAGCTTTTAAGTTAGTAAATAGTTATTTTCTTATCAATCTGTGTTCGCATCAATACTGTTTAAATGCAATTCGTCAAGTAAATAATCTTGCTGTCACTACACTGTCAGATGGAGCTGGAGAGTCAGAGTAATGGAAAGGGGGAGGGAGGTGCAGAGAAGCCACAATCGACAAGAATGAAATACGTCATTTATATAATATGTATATATATATAAAATAAGTTCCATACATAAAAGGTCTGATGACACAACAGTTCCATGTGTGGGTAAGTGGTTAGGGGAATTTGGTATATTTTTTTTTGAAAAGTTGAAGGCTGTAGTCATTGGGGAGGATATTTCGAAAAGAGCAAATGATGAGAAGTTGGTCCAATAAGTTAGAAGGTGAACTGCATATGGTTGTTAATGGCAGCTGCTTGCATTCATATATGAGTACAGGAAATTGCAGGGATGGTAGCAGCCATTTCAGAGGAGCAATACCCAATGAAATACCTATCGATGAGACCTAACATATATGTGGTTTAGTATAGAATACATTATATATATTTCTTGTCCCTTGCAATTTCAATTAATTTTTTATAAAACAAGCACAGAGAAACAGATCACATGTAAGAAAACACAAACCTCCCAACCTCCTTCCAGATTTACATAAGAAAAATATGCATGGTCATAGTTTCAATTTCGATGATATTCTTTTCTAACTGCACTTCCAATCAGTGAAACTCGCACTTGAGCTCATGAAGTGAATAGCGATATCTTCCTCAGAATTTTAACGTTGACTGCTGTCAACATTAAAACAGTTATGATCCAATTGCAATAGAGCAAACAGAGATGTTGAGGCAATTGATAGCACCAATAATCAAACTCAAACTGTTCAACACCTACCATAATGGAACAGCATTCTCCAAGCACCATCTTTTCTATGCCACTGATCCTTCTAATTATACTGTGGAAATTGTTTATCCCTTCAGGTTGTAAAGTGAAGTTTCTTTTCCTCTGGAATAATACTTGACCAGCCAATTGTCTTCATGCTGTTAGGTATTACAAGAACATTTCGATTTTTAGGCTTAATTTTCCAGATGAATTACAGTTTTCTGATCTAAACATCTATAAAGAAAACATTAGTGATACAACTTCTTATTGGTACAAAAATTCATTCACAATTCCACTTTAAATTCTTGTCTCTTCTAAGTTTTGTTCCTCCATAGACATCCTAAATGACTTGAATCTAAATCCCTATCTTTCTTTTCTGTTCATACTACAGCTAGGAAATAGTTATCAACATAGATATATGATTTTGCAGATATTATTCTACATGAAAGGAACAAGTGGAATAGAATAGCTTTTCTTGATCACTCTACTAGTTTGGTGAAAATTCGTGTTTCACATAGGGAATACGTGAATAAGCTAAACAAACCGGTTATAACAGGAAAATACATAATGAAATATTTAAAAATCAGGAATAACAATGGAAAGCGTGTATTTGCTACGATGGTGTTTGCTGGTTCATGGTCTGATGTAAACTACTAGTAACTGCGCCATGTTGAATTAGAGAAGACCAGACTTGATGTAGAATCATTCCTCCACCCCCCTTTTTTTTTTTAAGTTGCACTCTTGGGTATGTTTGATCAGTTCAGCCAATTCCTTGAATGCCCTTGAAAAAAATTTGTAATCTATGTGGAGCATTTCGGTTTGTTGCCATAATAATTGATGTTTGGTTATAGTTGTACATGCTGCCAGTCCAGATTTCTATTTCCTCTCAAGTCATTATGTACGTTACTCTCGCTTTGTACCGTTTTTTTTTCAGTTTATTCATGTATAAGGGTTGTTTGAGAAGTTTGGTAAAAAAATAAGTTAAATTTTTTTTTGGAAAAAATCACCTTTATTTCTCAACACAGTCTCCATCGAGGTCTACACATTTGGTCCAGTGAATTTCCAATTTTTTCATCCCATCTAAAAAGTAGGATTTGTCAAATTGTGCAAAGTAGTCATTGACAGCCTTGATGACATCCTTGTTCGAAGAAAATTTTTTCCCACTGAGCCAAATTTTTAAGTTTGGGAACAAGAAAAAGTCACTTGGGGCCAAGTCTGGAGAATACGGTGGACGTGGAACCAATTTGAACTTAAATTCATGCAATTTTGCCATTGTGACGGTGCATTGTCTTGATGAAAGAGCACTGTGCCAATCTTTGCTGTTTTTTTCTTCAGTTCTTCTTTTAAACGGTCCAACAATGACACATACGAATCCTGTTATTATCTTATCCTTTTCCAAATATCATGATAATTCCTTGGTAATCCCCAAAAAGAGTGGCCATCATCTTCCCAGCTGACAAAATGGTCTTCTCTTTTTTCGGTGCTCTTTCCCCGGGCATTATCCACTGTTTTGACTGCTGCTTGGACTCAGGTCAGGTGTGTAGTGGTGGATCCAAGTTCCGTCTACAGTCATGAATCGATGCAAAAAAAACTGCAAAATGCTATTAAATATCGCCAAACACTGTGTTGAAATGTCTTTTTGCATGCATTTTGATCGACAGTCAACAATCGCAGCACCCATCCCGCACACAGATTTTTCATGTGCAATTTTTTGTGTGGGGATGTTATACCCATTCAGCTGAGATGCCTACAATCTCAGCAATCTCACGCACTTTCACTCGACGGTCTTCCATAATGATAGCATGGATTTTGCCAATTATTTCCTTTGTAGTGACCTCAATCGAGCATCCAGAACACACTTCATCTTCAATGGGCTTATTACCTCGTTTAATCTCATTTATCCAAAAAGAAATAGTCTTTAATGCTGGTGTAGAGTCCTCATGAACTGCATCTAACTCGGCTTTGATCTGTGCAGCTGTCCACCGCTTCAAATAAAAGTGTTTTATCACTGCACGAAACTCGTTTTTCTCCATTTTTATGAAAAATGTGAACACAGTCATTTTAAATGTTTGCCAAACGAGAACTATGCATCGCACATGGTCAAAATTTTGCCACGGAATCATGAAAAAGATGATACATGCTGACACTGGTATGAATGAATGAATTGTGTCGTCTATTGGAAATTTACCAAACTTTTCAAACAACCCTTGTATTTCTCCTGATGATGTGAAACAGAAGAATTTTCAGGAAACTAGCTTAATGATCAATAAAAATTATTCTACCTCACCTGATTCTTTAATGTGGAATAATACTGGCAAAAGTATTTCTAATATGTCCTCACTCCACAGAAGCTTACACAACAATATCCATTGATAATAAAAGGCTAACAGAAAGACCATCTGTAAAAATATTTAAGTAGCTATAACAAGTCTAAATATTTTTACATAAAATTTATCAAGGTCGAGCCCAGATCTCAATGGGAATTTGTATGCGCTCTATGCCAAATAAGGGAATATTCTAGGTATAGTATTAAGGCAATACCTTGCCAATAGAAAGCAGTATCATTTTAGATTTTTGTAAAGACGTCAAACTTTGTGTGTTCTACATAGGAAGCTCAAGGTCAGTGCTCAGTAGACCGACAAAAGCTTCACACGAATGTCCGCTCCCAGAATGAATAGGATTTGGGGAGCGTAGGAGAAAAACAAAGGAAGGGTCAGTCAAAGAAAAGGATCAAGGCATTTCGCCGAAATGTTCGGGGTTCACATATCTCTGCACAAGGATTTGGAAGTGACCGAATAAAAGGCGCAGGCAAAAAGATCGCATCATCGGTTCGTGAAATTTTCGTCAAGGACCCAGAGGTCAGGATCGAGAAGTCGCCAAAGGTTGTCTGGCTGATGTAAGCCATTGAGGATGCGACATTGGTTCGAGAAATTTTCGTCAGTGATCTGAAAGAAAGATGACGAGGAGCCGATCCGCCAGGCAAAGCTGATAGTTGACGACGAATTGATGAGTCTTCGCCGGGTGCTGCTGTCAGAGGGAACACTTTGCTCTGTTAATCCAACGCGCATGCAAGCATTCCACAAGCCGATAATCTTCGCCCGAAGTGTGGCAGGACAGAGTATCCTAGAAACATCAGTAGACCCATTGCCGGCGTAAAGAGGGATTGAAGAAAACCTGACATGGAATGGAAGTCCAGTTCGAAGCCAAGTACACAGAGGATAGCAGCTATAAAGTGAGTTGACCCATTTGTTAAATTTCCTTGAGCTTTTAAGAGAACACTTATCAATGGACTGTAAGTAGAAGCTGATCTAAATAGGCATATCTAACAGTTAAAGATTATAAAGTGATTAAGTGTCAGGAAATTTTAGTTTGAAATAAGTCATAGTGTAACTGTTTGCTGAAACCTGACTATAGAATATTCCCAGCATAGAAAGGAAAGAGCAATTGTGTGTAAAAGATATTGTTTATGTGTTAGATGAGCAAGAGTTAATATTTAAGTAATAAGTACCACTGCTCAGTATAAATGATTATGTGATATTAAGAAAATTAGTTAAATATGTGATATGATTTGTGTGAGAAAATGCAGGAACTTAACTAGTCTATTTACGAGGATTTGAATTGTGATGTTTCCTTTTTATTACTGAAAATGCAGTGTAAAATTTGTCTTATGTGAATTAAATCTTTGTTGTTTAAATATTAATAGTGTTGCCTGATATTTTAATTCTTTGATGCACTGTTCTAAAAAAAACAACAACCGAGCTTGTGAGCGGGGAAGATAGATAATTAATACGAGAATTAGATAAAGGGATAGCCATGACTGTATATAAGAGTAAGGAATGATATCTACCGAAAGTAGTATTATTTAATGCCATAAAAGGATTTCCTGAGGCGCAGTCACTAATTCAAATAAATATCTAGAGATCCTTGGTATAACAAAAATAGGAATACTGGAGTTAGAAATAAGGAACAGGAGGATATAAGTTTAAAGTTAATAGAGTTGTATAAGGGAAAGAGACATAAGATAAAGAAGTGGGTATTGACGATAAGATATATAGGATATAGAAGAGAGGTATAGAAATAAATAAGATATAATATACATAAGATATATATATAATAAATAGAAGAGAGATATAAGAAATAAAATAAGAGAGATATAATAAAGTAATGACAAGATATATAAGGATAATATAAAAATAAAGGATAATAAGATATAAGAGAGATTAAAAACACCTATTTCGTTTACACATCCTTTCTAAGTGAAATTCCTGTTTTATGATCTCTTTTGACCAAATCTGTTTAATCTTGCTATTCTATTCTATCCTATCATCACACACACACAAAAAAAAAACTGATGTCTTTCAATCCAAGTACATGTTGGAAAATGTCCTCCTCACATTCTGAATGTGCAATATACAAGAGATCAGAAGAATTCATCGAAACTGAACACTAAACAATCTGCTAGTACAGGTGGTATATTTCTTATTGTTCTGAAAGTCTATGCTCCAGAAATAACTGCTGCTCTATGTTGCTTTTCAATTCTCTTTTACTCTCTAGAATTCATTGTGGCATGGAAATTAGCCTATGTCCAACCAATCCTAAGAAGGATGCCAAATTTTCATTCTTAAGGTACTGTCCAGTTTTTCTCATTTCAGTTCTTTCAAGTAACATAGAAAACTGGTAATTAATTTACGGAATTGACAACGCATATAAAGTAAATTAATTAAAGATAACTTTAATGAATCACTTCTATATTTCGGCAATGTCACATTGCCATCTTCGGGAACATAAAGATATGGTATGTGCACTAAGGAACTAACAAAGCAAATGAGGAAGAAAAAAAGAACTAATTTTGTTCCTAAAGTCCTAATGGTGCCCTCTTGCGGGCTAATTTGGTAGTCTTGGCAGTTGGGCTGAAGTTCTCAAAATGAAAGTCTCCCAAATTTGGGGCAGTTTCATGCACCCAAATTTGTTGAGGTTAGGAACGTTTTTTAGAGCTGCTGAAGATTCTTTGAATAGTCTTTCGTATTTAAACTTGCTGCGATGGATTATTTTTGTCTTCTTCCAACGAATTTTATGGTGGGTATCTAGGGCATGGTCTGCCAGCCCAGAGTGGCTGTACTGGTGAAACCGGATGTAGTTTTGGTGTTCTGAAATCCTGATATTTGTTGTTCTGCCTGTTTGGCCAAAGTAGGACAATTTGCAGCTGCAAGGGACCTGGTATACACCAGGTAGGTCTAGGGGAAGTGGTTGGTCTTTGGTAGAGCGGATAAGGGATGCCAACTTTTTTATATGGTCTGTAACAGGAAGTAAGGTCATATTTTTTGAGGATATTAGTTATTTTTTCAGAGGTGCCCTGGATGTAGGGGATAGTGATAGACTTGGTGTAGTCTTTATTGTGGAGGGGGGGGGGGGGGGTTGTGGTTTATAGGTTTTAGTATTTTTTGGATTTTTTTGGGGTTGTAGCCATTGGCTAAGAAAGTGTTGAGGATGTGGTTTAGTTCCATGGTCAGGGCCTTGTCATCTGAGCAGATTAATTTTGCCCTGTTATATAGTGTTTTTATCACCCCATATTGTTGTGAGGGGGGTGGTGGGATTGCTGGTGAATGTATCTGCCAGTGTGGGTGGGTTTTCTGTAAACAGAGAAAACCAAAGTTCCATCAAGCTGGCGGGTGATTAAAGTGTCTAGGAAGGGGAGGGTGCTGTTTTCCTCTTTTTCTAAGGTGAACTGGACTCTGGGATGTTGGTTGTTTAAGTGTGCTAGGAAGGAGTGGAGTGTATCTGAGCCACGTGGCCAAATAGCAAACACATCATCCACATAACGAAGCCAAATAGTGGGTTTTTGTGGGGCGGAGTTTAAGGCTTTCTCTTCAAATGTCTCCATAAAGAAATTGGCCAAGGGTGGGGAAAGTGGTGAACCCATGGCTGTCCCCTCTATCTGTTTGTAGAACTTTCCCTGCCAAACGAAATAGCCTGAGTTCATTGTGAACTGAAATAGGGCTGAGATATCGGGAGGAAACTTGGCTTGGATGAGCTCAAAGGTTTCTTTGAGTGGGATATTAGTGAATAGGGAGGAGACGTCAAAACTGACCATTATGTCAGTGTGTTGGAGTGTGAGGTTTTCTATACTGGCTTTAAAGTGGGCTGAGTTTTTTATGTGTGATGGTGTGTTGCCAGTGTAGTGTGTGAGCGTTTTGGCTAAATGTTTGGCTAATTTATATGTGGGGGAATCAATGCCATCCACTATGGGACGTAATGGCACATTTTGTTTATGTATTTTTGGGAATCCATATAATCGGGGGGGTCTAGATTATTAATTACCAGTTTTGTCTAACCAACGTATAAGTCTTACTACTAGTAACATAGAAAACCATTAATTAATAAAACCAATAAAAAACCAAAAATTAATTACCAGTTATGTCTAACCAACGTATAAGTCTTACTACTAGTAACATAGAAAACCATTAACACCTAAATCTGTTATCTAAAAATCTCTCAACTGAACACTATCATATAACTTCTCTTCTTACTTCTGTACATAGATCACCCATCTTTCATGAGATAGTCAAGATTACTGCTGTGCTAAGATATTCAAATTTGGTTTAATTCACCAAATATGGTTTATTTTGAATTTGCTTCACTATGAAGGTAGGCTATAATAAGAAGACTATTAGATCTAACAACTAAATCACTAGAAATTGGATTAGACATTAATTCTGAGAAAACCAAAATAATGACAAACCGAAAAGGATACGATGAAAGAGACAATGTTAAGGTAAACAATAAAGAAATTAAAATAGTAGATGAGCATGTATAATTAGGAAATTGTTAACAATGAAGAAACAAGCAGTCATGGAAGAAGTGAAAAGAAGAATAGAATGGAATGGGCAGCTTTTGGAAAATGGAAGAGATTTTTAAACAGCAAAATAAAACCTGAGAAAAGAGCACGATTGTTCAACCAATGTGTATTGCCTACATATGACATACAGAACAGAAACCTGGCCAATCAAAGAGGAAATAATAGATAAAAGACAAAAAACAAAGCAAAATGGAAAGATGTCTGCTACTTAGAGATAAAATCAAAAATGAAGAAATAAGAGCTAAAAAGCTAAAACAAAATTTTTAGATACTGGAGAAAATATACTTCGAAAGAAATAGAAATGAGAGGGAGCCATTGCAAGACTCAAGCACAATAGATACTCAAGGACAAAAGTTTTACTGGAATGGTGGCCATATGAAAGTAAAAGATCAGCTGGAAGACCTGAAAGAAGATGGCCAGATGATATAAGTAAAATGACTGGAACTCTTTGGCACAAACAAGCTCAGGATAGAAACAGATGTAAAGAATTGGGAGACACGTATAGCCAAAAGTGTCTATCATTATACGGGCACCTCCCTATCTTGTGAGACCCAATCTATCATACCTTTCCTTGAACCCATTAACAGAAAAAGCAGTCATAACTGACTGTTGCAATCCATTCCACTCATTTACCATTCTCCAAGCAAAAAATCTAGTCCTCACACTCCCCTACTGACTACACCTTTATTCAACTTCCAGGAATGATCTCTTGTTCTGGTACCTCTAGCCAAATGCTGAAACATTTCCCCTCCATCTATCCTATAAAATCCTTTAAGCAACTTAAATGTTTCTATCATATCTCTTCCTTTTCTCCTATCAATCAACTTTTGCAATCCATACACCTTCAATCTATCCTCATAGGGCACATTTCACAGTCCATAAACCATCTTGGTCACTCACCTCTAAATCCTCTCCACTGCTTCCACATCCCCAAGAAACCCAGGGGACCAGACTTGAGCATATCAAGGCCTTATAAAGAGGAATTACAACTTCCTTATCTCTACTTGTTAATGTGTTCTTCACTAGCCAAGTAATCTTATGTGCTACCTTAGCAATATGTCCTCTAAACTTTAACTCTCTGTTTACCACCACCACTAAATCTCTAGCTTCATCAATTTCCTGGAGTACAGTGCCATCAATGTGATAAACAGATTGTAATCTATTTATACCAAAGTGCATAACTTTACATATCTCGACATTAAACTGACACCCATTAACTTTTGCCTATACTGACAGCCTATTTAAATTGTCCTGCAAGCTCTCCACACCACCTTGATTAACTATTACTACCGAATTTCGGTTCATCAGCAAACAACTGAATATTTGTTTTCAGGTTATTTCCTATATAATTTATGTAAAATTAAACAGCAATGGTCCCAGCACTGAACCTTGCAGCACACCACCAGTCACCTGCTTTCATCTTGATTCTGCCCTCCATATACCACTTTTTTACATCTGTCCAGCAGCTACCATTTTATCCACTTAACCAGTGTCATATCCATCCCCATTTGTTTTAATTTGTGTAACAGTGTTTCATGTGGTATTCTTTCAAATGCCATTGCAAAATCCAGCAAAATTATTGTGTAGCCATTTCCTTTTTCCAACTCAGCTGTTACTCTATTATAAAAAGTTAGTAAATTACTAAGGCATGACTGATCTTTCACAAACCCATGTTGCCCCCTCAATACAGTATCATATTTTTATCTACCCATTTTTGAATTCTCTTTTTTTTTTTAAATCAATTTTTCTAATACTTTTACCACCATACTGATTGACCTATAATTTGCTAATGTAGTCTTAGAACCTCCCTTATGCAAAGGAATAATTTTGCCCTCTTTCCACTCCCTTGGAACTCTCCCAGAGCTGAGACTTAAACAGCTTAGACAAAGGCACTTGAACATTCTCGCAAAACCCTAGCTGATATCCCATCTAATCCCACAGCTGATTTACATTGAGATTCTGCAATATCGTAAGGACCTCCAATTCATTTACCCTTCTGTTCCCACATTAGTATCTGTCACATAGGTTAAAGCAGTAACCTTACTAGGAAGATATATGCTTGCAAAGTAGTCACTCAATAACTCAACTATTTTGTGATCATCATCACTTATCAAAGTTAATCTTCTATAGTCATTCTTCCTCTTACTTGCCACATAATGAAAGAACTCTTTGGGATTTCGTTTAGCTTGCTCAGCTAAATTCTTCTCATAATCTTATTTTGCCTTCCTTGCCATGTTAGTCACCTTTCTTGCCTGAGCCTTATACTCTTCATGAGTTTGCTGTCACCTTTCTCTTTATATACCTTCCACAGCATTTTCTTCTTCTGCAGCTTGTTCTTAATCCTCCTTACCCGAGGTATACAATTTAATACTGCTTCTTCGAGATGATTTAACTATATCCCATGCACTGTATTGCATGGGATATAGTGTTTACCTTGTAGTGTTTTATGCCATGGTACAGATTTAAGCTTATTCCTAAGCATGTCATCATTACTTGCCTTGTAGTTCCACAAATATTCCTCATGTTTTACAATTTTCCAAGTCAAGCCTGCATGGTCACTTTCACTAATTGGAGGCAATGTTGTCAACTTAGTTATGGATAGCTCATCTGATCCTATGACCAAGTCCAATACTCTCTCCCACCCTTAGTTCCCTCCATCACATGCTGCCTTAAGTAATTATCTCTCAGCAGGCGTATAAATTCTATTTCCTTTCTGCCATGTGATCTTTCTTCCCTCCAGTTTATATCCCTCTAGTCAACGTCCCCCATAATCACTTGACCTGTATTCATTGTACTAATTTGTCAATGCATGTCTTCCAGATCATCTGTGGAATTCACTGGCCTATAGCAACAACCAACTATATATTTTATCTTACTGATCTTAATCTCACACCAGATTGTTTCAAATGAACAGCCACCCTCCTGTCTGTCTCCTATTCTTTTTGGTTGCAATTCATCTGCCATCATCAAAAGTACTCCTCCCCACATCCTGACTTCCCTGAAAATACTAAACCCTTCACATTCAATCCCTATAACTACATCATCTGCTGTTAGCCAAGTCTCACTAATGCCTGTAACTTTTGGCAAGATTGCACTAATCAATGCCAAAAACTTGTCCCTGATACTTCTGGCATTAGTATATAGAAATGACAACATCCTTTTATTCCTCCACCCACCTTTACTTTCTGAATTGACTATCCTATTCAATATTTTTGCTTGAGAGACTAAGATTCCTCACTGGGTCAATCTCACACTAACTTGCCTCATGGGTGCCTTCACACAAACTCACTTGCTTCCAAGCCTAATTGCTTAAGTTTCCCTGAATTTGCATGTCAGCATACTTGGTAAACAAAGCTCTCTCTCTCTATAATAAATTTAGTTTAATCCTTTATCCAAGTGTGAGCCAACAAAGTTTGCACCTGAATATATCTTCAGGACAGAGGTAAGGTAGTACAACACCAGGCAACTTGTAGCAAAGGTGGCCAAGGCTACCATCACTCCTATCTCAGTATCTCCCATGATGCAAAACACACTCCTTGCAGATATGTATAATGTTATGCATTAAGGGAAGGGCCACTACCCATACCAGTTTCGACCTTTATTGAGGTCTCGTCAGTGGAAGCTAGGCCCTGAAGTGGAGATACCAGGCAGAAGCAATGGAGAGGTCATCTTTACCTATAGGAGTTGCCATAAGGTGTGCCACCTTATTATTAAATTACTCTGGATTTAGAGAAAGATGCAAACTTTCAACATCTTTCTCTAAATCCAGAGTAATTTAATAATTTATTTAAGAATTTATCTTGTAGTACAATAACTAAACATATAAACTTCTTCTCGTGGAAAGGCTTAGACGTGGGTTATGCTAAATAGCTTAAGGAAATTACAACGTACAATAGAATATACATTAAAATAAATTTTAATACACTTCCAATATTTCGGCAATGTCACGTTGCCATTTTCACAGGAACTTAGAAACAAGACATGTGCATGCAAGGACAAGACACAGTAAATGAGGATGAAGCATGAAGCTATTCTTTCTCCTAAAAGTCCTGATGGTGTCCCCTAGCAGGCAATGTAGGTTTTCTTGGCCGTTTGGGCTGAAGGTCTCCTGATGTAGGTTTCCCAAATTTGGGGCAGTCAGTCTCATGCAACAAAATTTGTTGAGATTTGGATTGTTTCTTAGGGCTGAGGCTGATTACATGAAAAGCCTTTCGTATTTGAATTTACTACAGTGTATTATTGTGGCTTTTTTCCACCATATTCTATGGTAGGTAACCAGAGCATGGTCAGCAAGACCAAAGTGGCTGTATTGGTGAAACCGGATATAGTCCTTGTGTTCTGAAATTCTGATATTTGCTGTCCTGCCTGTTTGGCCAAAGTAGGACAGCTTACAGCTGGCAAGGGACCCGGAATATATACACCAGGTAGGTCTAAGGGAGGAGGTTGGTCTTTAATGGAGTGTATAAGGGATGCCAATTTTCTATATGGTCTGTAACAAGAAGTCAAGTCACGTTTTTTTTAGGATTGTTGTAATTTTTTTCGAGGTGCCTTGGATATAGGGAATGGTGATGGATTTAGAGTAATCCTTGTTGTGAAGTGGGGGGGGGGGTGTGGTTTATTGGTTTCAATATTTTTTGGATTTTTTTTTGGGGGGAGGTAGCCATTGGCTGAGAAAGTGTTGAGAATGTGGTTAGGGCATTGTCATTTGAACAGATAGGTTTACCCCTGTTGTGTAGTGTCTTAATGACTCCATATTGTTGTGTGTGTGAGGGGGGGATTGTTGGTGGATGTATCTGCCTGTGTGGGTGGGTTTTCTATCAACCGAGAAAACCATGGTTCTATTAGGCTGGCAGGTGACTAGTGTGTCTAAGAAGGGAAGGCGGTTGTTTTTATATTCTTCTAGGGTGAATTTGATTCTGGGGTGTTGATTGTTCAAGTGTGTTAGGAAGGAGAGGAGTACATCAGAGCCATGTGGCCAAATAGCGAACACAGCAACATAGCGAAGCCATATGGTTGGTTTTTGTAGGGCAGAGTTTAAGGCTTTCTCTTCAAAAGTCTCCATAAAAAAGTTGGCCAAGGGTGAGGAGAGTAGTGAACCTATGGCTGTCCCCTCTATTTGTTTGTAGAATTTTCCTCGCCAAACAAAATAGCCCGAGTTCATTGTGAACTGAAATAGGGCTGTGATATTGGGAGGAAATTTAGCTTGGATTAGCTCAAAGGATTCTTTGAGTGGGACATTTGTGAATAAGGAGGAGACATCAAAACTGACCATTAAGTCAGTGTGTGTTGGAGTGCAAAGTTTTCTATGATGGCTTTGAAGTGGGCTGAGCATTTTATGTGTGAAGGTGTGTTGCCAGTATAGTGTGTGAGAGCTTTGGTCAAATGTTTAGCTAGTTTGTATGTGAAGGAATCAATGCCATCCACTATGGGACGTAATGGCACATTTTCTTTATGTATTTTTGGGAGTCCATATATATATATGGGGGGGGGGGGTTATGGAGTTGAACGGTTTTAATTTGTTAGTGACTTCTACAGGCCACCCACACAGGCAGATACATCCACCAACAATACCCCCCCCCCCACAACAATATGGAGTCATTAAGACACTACACAACAGGGCTAAACTTATCTGTTCAAATGACAATGCCCTAACCACAGAACTAAACCACATCTCAACACTTTCTCAGCAAATGGCTACCTCCCCCAAAAAAATATTGAAACAAATAAACCACAACCCCCCTCCCCCTTCACAACAAGGATTACTCTAAATCCATCACCATTCCCTATATCTGAGGCACCTCGAAAAAAATTACAAAAATCCTAAAAAAACATAACTTGACTTCTTGTTACAGACCATATAGAAAATTGGCATCCTTACTTATCCACTCCACTAAAAACCAACCTCCTCCCCTAGACCTACCTGGTATATATTCCAGGTCCCTTGCAGCTGTAAGCTGTCCTACTTTGGCCAAACAGGCAGGACAGCAAATATCAGAATTTCAGAACACAAAGACTACATCCGGTTTCACCAATATAGCCGCTCTGGTCTTGCAGACCATGCTCTGGATACCTGCCATAGAATACGGTGGAAGAAATATACCGTAGTAAATTCAAATACGAAAGGCTATTCGTGGAATCAGCCATAGCCCTAAGAAACAATCCAAACCTCAACAAATTTGGTTGCATGAGACTGCCCCAAATTTGGGAAACCTACATCATAAGACCTTCAGCCCAAATGGCCAAGAATACCTACATTGCCCGCTAAAGGGCACTATCAGGCCTTTTAGGAGAAATAATAGCTTCCTGCTTCGTTCTTATTTACTGTGTATTGTGCTTGCATGCACGTGTCTTGTTTCTAAGTTCCTGTGAAAATGGCAACGTGACGTTGCCGAAATATTGGAAGTATTAAAATTTATTTTAATGTATATTCTATTGTACGTTATAATTTCCTTAAGCTATTTAGTAAACATATAAACAGAATTCTAGTCTAGCCATGGGCAGTCCTCTTTTGCCAGTTTTAGTAAATCTTTATATGGAAGCATTCGTAAAAAAGGCCCTAGAACACCACCACAAACTAAAATTATGGAAAAGGTATGTTGATGATATATGCTTGGTCTAGAACCTTCACTTTTGAATTTCAATGAATGCTTCAATTGCCAACATCCTAAAATAAAATTTTACCTATGAATTAGAATCTAATGGCTCACTCTAATTTCTGGATCATCAACAAAAGAATATGGTAAATTAGAAGTCTATTTCAAAAACCTCCACATACTGCCAGATATCTACATGCCTCTTCATCATTACAGACTTCAAAAACTGGGCATTATATCAACACTAGGAGTAAAAGCAAGTTGCCTTATTGTTGACAAGGATGAACTAGCTAGAGAACTCCAACCTTCTGAAAAATGCTTCTCTACAAAATGGTTATATGGAGTGCATTGGCTCAAGACTGCTTAGCAAATGTGCAATTCAAGATAATACTTCTAATGATGAGGAAAGCAGAGGCTTTATTACATTCCTACATAGTAGCTATATTTCAACAGAACTTGCAAAAATACTTAGAGAACATAAAATCAAAACAGTATTCACCCCATTTATCAGGATGAGATCACTACTTCAATCCATAAAACCTCGATATGACCCACTAAAATATTCAGGTGGTTACTGACTATTCAGAACATTATACTATGGTCAGACAGAAAAATCTATCAAAATGCACTGAAGAACACATCAGAGATACTCAACACCAGAGAAGCAAAGCCTCAGCTTTGTCATCACATGTGCTCTCTTCAGCTAACCCATAAGATGCTTTCACAATGAAAGGTCAAGTGTTATTGGATAAGTCTGAACTATTATACTACCGCTATAACATAACCGAGAGAAGAATTTGGGAATCCTTAGAAATGGCATTGAATCCAGAACACCTATATATAAACCCAGTGGTGTGTTGGTAAATTTTTAACAACTGGCTCGCTTTATGAAAAATTTGATTCTTCACAAAGTTCTATTGTATCTTCAGATGTCTTTGTTTCTGCTTCTTCAAATTTTGTCCTTGTTAATGTTTAAGAAGTTTCATTCTATTTCATTTTTTCAACTAAAGGCTATCTGCTTTTTCGACCGCAAAACTCTAACCCTGATTAAAATTATTTTAATTATAAAAAAAAAGAAAAAACTGAAATAAAAACATACATTAAAGAAAATTTTCCTATATCACCTACAATTTATCTATTATCAAATGAAATCCTGAACATAAAGAAATGTAACACTAATATTACCACTTGTAGTCGATCAAATGACCAGTAACTGTGGCCATCGCGACAATTTTTGTATTTATCAATAGTGCAACAATGTTGCATTTCCAAGAACTTAATGTTGCAAGTTCTTGGAAATTCGCCGAAAAATAAGGCATTATTGTTTATTCAAATACCCAATTCGGGAGTTTTGATAATGTGTTTGTGTTTTAATGAATACAGACATTGTTTACTAAATAAAATTGTTTCCAAATTCCCGTTCGTAAATTGAGTTTGTGTTTTGTGAATTCTCCTTTATGCATTTATTTTTGATAATAATAATATATGTAAGGTAAGTGTTTATTATACAATTTCAAAATATTTACGAGAAAGAGTATATACCACCATTCTTTCATAAAGAATTTTAATAACCGGCTCGCCCAACTTAAAAACATTAACAACCAGCTCGCACGAGCCGGTCCTAACACACCACTGTATAAACCCTAGTATCAACTTTTTAGAAAACATCGTAGCTAATGCCAGGATGTTTTCTGACATCCTAGCCAAACACATTTATGTGAATGTGTATACACACTCAATAATGCAACACATAATTAGAAATTTTTAAAATCATTCTTCTATAGCTACATAGTGGTTGTCACCTTGTTAATATTTTACTTTTAGCTTTCATTTTTACACCTGAAGAAGTCCTAGGCAATTAGGATGAAATGTGTTTGATTAAAGGAATTATTAATATCTTATTCCAGTTTTCTGCCTTATAAAGACACACACGCATGTATATTACTATAGGAAAGTGTATGCTGATTATGAAAATGTTACCAAATTAAAAAAAAAAGTTATTCTTGGAAAACAAAGATATATACAGTAAACCCTTGCTGAATGCGGGGGCTATGTCATTAATACATTGCGTGCACAGCAAAATCGCGTTACGCAAAGTTAACTTTCTATGGAAAAAAATGTGTTAGCTTTGTTCAAATTAAGAAGGTATGCATGTATAATTTAAACTAACCTAAATATTGTTGTAATTAAAAGGAAAAAATGAAACAAATGTTAATTGAAAGGATTTTTACTACTGCTTAATAAGCAGGTACATGATACAATTATTTTTTTAAAAAGCTAGTGATTTTTGCTTGGGACAATGACTGACACAACTCTTTAATAAAAGTTTCATGGTAAGGAGCGCAGAGTTTTTCAATGCCTTTCATAAAGTGTCCTCTTCTTTCTTCATTTGGGTCAATCTCCATTGCAAAATCAGACAGTTCCTGTGCCTTTTTTAATAATTCGTTTAACTTCTTGCAAGTTAAAGGCGCTTTATCTTCTTCTTCACTATCGACTAGTGTTACAAGATCATCCAATTCTTCATTCGTCATTTCTCGATTAAAATTAATTCTTTGATTTCTCCTTCTTCAATATCTGAAAATCCTTCGCCGCCAATTGTTTTTGCAATTTGCGATTTCTTTGGCTTCATTTTCAATCGATGGAAATCCTTTAAAATTGTTGACAACTTCTGGCCAGAGCTGATGCCAGCAAGCATTCAATATTGATGAATTCACTTGTTCCCATGCGAGTTTAATCATTTCTATGCAGTGGCTTATGTTGAATCGCTTCAAAAATGCCATTAGCATGTTGTGCTTTCCTTCGTCTAGTGCTTTATTTGCAGAGGTGTAAACATGCCTGACATAATAGGCTTTGAATGTTTTTATGATCTCTTGGATGGATTAAGGAAGTGGTGTTAGGAATAAAACCTCTACATTTGGATGCAATGTTGTGAGGACTTCAGCATCGTGTCCTGGAGAATTAGGAGAACTTCAAAGCACAGGTTTTTCTGTTCTAAGTAATGTTTGATTTCTTTAACGAATGAATTTTCAAACCAGTTATTAAAGAGGGCTTTTGTTACCCAAGCTTTTCTATTCCATTTCCAGACAACGCGCAATTGCTCAAAATTTTCCCCTCCAATGCACGAGGCGTTTTAGATCGATAAATGAGCAGAGGCTTGCACTTGAAGTCACCTGATGCATTTCCACAAAAAAGCAAAGTGAGTCTATCCTTAAAAGCTTTAAAACCTGGGGAAACCTTTTGTGTCTTTATGATGTAGGTTTGTTGTCCCATTCACTTATAAAATAGGCCCATCTCATCCACACTGAAAACTTGTTGCGGAACATAACCCCTCTCTTCAATGAATTTCAAAAATTGGGGTTTGAATTTCTCTGCTGCTTCTTTATCTGCAGAGCCAGTTTCTCCCTGAAGCTTTACATTGTGCAAATTAAAACAACTCAAAGTTTTCAAGCCAACCTTTGCTTGCTTGAAAGTCAATTTTCTCTGACGATTGTCATACTGAATTTTTGAAATTAAAAGAAATACAAATGCAAAAGGAGAAGAGGATAAACACTGATAAACACGTGATTACAGCTCTGCTAACGCGAGTGAAATGATCGCAACTCGACCTGGGTTACTCAGCTAGTAGGCAGCGCCAAGCAGGGTTGCCGGCCGACGCGCTGCAGCGTACCGAGTATGAATGAAATTCCAGTGTTGGACAAATTAAATGGAAACAATTAAGATAACGTGCATGTGCAAAATTGCGTTCTGCAAATCTGCGCTCGGCAAGAATTTACTGTATACACAAATAAAAAAATACACAATGACAAGCACTAATTACACAGGATGATTTCTCTAACCCTCAGAGTTAATGTCACATGATTGTCATACGTACATTAGCTTCTTGCTATGTCCTGATAAATCATGTGAACATATATTATACAGTTGACCCTTGAAGAACACAGGTTGAACAGCGGCATTACAGTTGTATGTTTTTTTTTTTTTTTAATAAATATATTGGAAATTTTTTTGGAGATTTGCAACAATTTAAAAAACTCTCAGATGAACTGGAAATATCGAATAAATTAAGAAAAAGTTATATATGTCATGAATGTATACAATAAATGTAGATAATAGTCTATTTTATCATTTATTATCATAAATTATACAAAAATCTATTATAAAAAGTTAAAATTTATCAAAACTTAAGCACATAAACACTTACAGACTGTACATGGCCATTTGTAGTCTAGAGAAATATAAACAAATGTAAGGATGCAGTATTAAATCATACCTGCACAAAATTAACTGTTATTAGTTTAACTATTTATATTAATAAATAGTTAAATTAATTAATATGAAACAAAAATTTTATAACGATTTATTCATTAGTGTACAGGCTAGGGCTACCGCAAAGCAATCATATTGCTGTTTCATTATCAATGCACGAATCGTTATACCTTTAAATAAATATCAATTTCTCTTTCATATTATCTTTTCATTTTTCATGTCTAGCATTAGTAATACGTATAACATCTATAGTGTTTTGTATCATATAAGACAATACTGATTTTGAATATAGGCACTGACAGACATATGATTCATCTTGTATACAGACAACGTAAACTTACAGTATCGATAAATACAGCACAGTACTGTAAATGTATTTTCACTTCCTTATGATTTTCTTTTCTTTAACTAACTTTATTGTAAGAATATAGTATATAATACATACCACACAAAATAGCATGCATGGTTGGCCGAGTGGTTAGCATATCCACTCTCCATCCGAAGGGCTGCGGGTTCGAGTTCTGCTGTGGGCATGGATGTTTGTGATTGTCTGTGAAAATACTAGTGGTGATGGTTGGCGGTAGTGTAGATGATGAAGGTAGTTGCTGTTACTGGTGTGGTGGAGACGGAGAGTTGTAGAGTGGGTGCCCTCCCTTGATGAGTCTTTGGACTCCCTGGAGGTTACATAATAATAATAATAATAATAATAATAAATATATGAAAATCAACTGTTTATGTTATCAGTAAGGCTTCTGGTCAACAGTAGGTTATTAGTGGTCAAGTTTTATGGCGGAATCAAAAGTTATACGCAGATTTTCGAACAAAGTGGGGAGTCGGCACCTGTAACTCCCACATTGTTCAAGGGTCAACTGTAATTTGATGAACTTGCTCCTACCTGATCATAATCTGTTACTGGAGTGGTGGAGATGGAGAGTTGTAGAGTGGGTGCCCTCCCTCGATGAGACTCTGAACTCCCTGGATGTTACATAATAATAATAATAAATATATGAAAATCGACTGTTTATGTTATCAGTAAGGCTTCTGGTCAACAGTAAGTTATTAGTGGTTAAGTTTTAGGGTGGAATCAAAAGTTATATGCAGATTTTCGAACAAAGTGGGGAGTTGGCACCCGTAACTCCCACATTATTCAAGGGTCAACTGTAATTTGATGAACTTTCTCCTACCTGATCATTTAATAAGCTAGCAACAATATATACAAACTGTTATTCTTATTTCATTCAATGAATTTCCTTCTCTCCCATTTTTTCCTCAGCCAGGACGATCAAATCAATACATGCATAGTAGGAAATTGAATGATATATAATTCATTTCATATGATAATTTATTACATCGCAACAATACCCGAACTATAAATTACTGGATACCTGTAACAAATCTACATTCATGCCTATTGTTTTCTTCCTTAAATGTGCCAAGCATACACAAATGGTTTGTCATATTAATGTGGATTGAATTATTATTTGCTATACTTTTAGTCAGTAAAATCTACCACTCAAATATATTAATTTCTATTGATCATTGATTATTTATATATATCCTGAAAGAAATGTTCTTTCCCTTCTAGCTTCTCTGGAAATCATGCATTACAGTTTATTTCCATCTGTTTGCCTGTCAAGTGGGCATATGCCTGCATGATATACAAACAGAAAGCACATAATTATATAGGTCTATAATAATAACATTCTGCTAGATATCATCCTGACCAAATCCAAACCACCCAAAAGCAATATTCCACATAAATAAATTATAGACAAACAAACTTATTGTTTTAATACTGACCATATTGTAATACGTACAAACATCTTGCATTCTTTGCCTACCAGTTTTGCTAGCAAACTGTCTAGCTTTTTCAAGGCTTTGACAGAAAAGCATAAAAAACTAGTAAATGCAAATTGAAAGAAACAAAAAAACATTGTAAAAAATCTAGTAGCTAAGGTTACGTGTTCACATGTGACAGAGACTGAGAGGACTTATTGTTCTTATTCATTATCACGCATGCATGCTTGTTGTAAACGCCTAATGTGATTACTGGCTAGCTGTAGTTCAGATGGATTTAGAGAGAGGATCAGGTTTTTCCACAAACTGTTCAGAATAGTATCCTGATTTCTGTTGAGGTTTCCGCTGGCTATTAACACCATTGTGGCTTCCTTGAATAAACGATGTCTGTAGTCGTCATCTAAATATGGCATGGAGCTGTTTTGTCACTCTTATCATGTGGTTAGACGTACAGAAATGATGTGCTAAGCAGGAAGAAATACTTCTGTTGTGGTTTACATCACCAACATGTTCTTTTTGTCTGATCTCTAAACTCCGTGAAATTTGTCCGATGTAGGCAAGACCACAGGAGCAAGGAATGTAATATACTCCTGGATATTTATAGAATGGCACCTTATCTTTAGGGGATTCTAAAACCTGTCTGATGCTGGTGGTTGGTTTGAAGACCACTTTGATGTTGTAGGCTCTTAGTATTCTGGCTATTTAATTAAAAAATTGACCTGATGAAAGGGATCACTACAGTAGAAATGTGCTGGGAGCTTGATTCTTCTTGTCTGGGGTTGTGACCGTATAGATATTTTTTGATGATGTTCGGAGGATATCCATTTTGTGATAACGTATAGGCTATTAGTGAGAGTTCAGTCTGTGTATCCTCCTCTTCTGATATAAACTTTCGGGCTCTATTTTTCAACATGTGGATAATGTTCAGTTTGTGTGTCCTGTGATGCTTTGAAGTATAATGAAGATATCTTCCAGTGTCTGCAGGCTTTCTGTAAATAGATAATTTGACACTATTTGATTGTCTATTTATCAAGATGTCTAAAAAATGCAGTTGGCTGTTGTTTTCCACTTCTAGAGTGAATTTTATCTTGTTATGTATTGAATTGATTTTATTCACAAACGATTTTAGGTTTTCTAAGCTGTCTTGCAATATAATGAAAATATCATCTACATATCTCCACCATATAGAGGGTCTAGTGGAGATTGTGGAGAGAATTTCTTTTTCAAGTTCTTCCATGAAAAGGTCTGCACAAGATGGTGATAGCAGACTTCCCATTGCTAGGCCTTCTAATTGTTGGTGTGTTGTTAACCTTGAAGAAATTAGACTGAAGGCAGTATCTTAACATCTGTGTGATGTCTAGCAGAAAGAGGTCTTGAATGATGTTTATTACCTCTTCTAATGGGACATTGGTGAAGAGGGATACAACATCTAGACTGACTAGCATGTCTGTTGGTGCAATCTTAATGGCTTGGAGTTTATTTACAAAGTGCTGATATAGTTATTGTTGATATAGGATTCTGTTGATCTTATTTTATTATTTAATACATTTGCAAGATGCTTGGCCAAAAGGTAAGTTGGGGATGATCTTCCATCAACGACTGGATGAAGAGGTATATCTTTTTATGTATTTTAGGTGTTTCATATAATCTGGGAGTGATGGGATGTGAGACTTTTAGTGTTCTCTTCACTTCTTCTGGCCAAATGTTACAATATCTGATTAGTTGGTTTGTTTCATTATGATTTTTTTATCCCCAACTTACATTTTGGACAAGCATCTTGCAAACTTATTACATAATAAAATAAGATCAACAGAATCCTATATCAATAATAGTCAGCACTTTGTAAATAAACTCCAAGCCATTAAGATTTCACCAATAGACAAGCTAGCCAGTCTAGATGTTGTATCCCTCTTCACCAATGTACCAGTAGAAGAGGTAATAAACACCATTCAAGACCTTTTTCCTCTAGACATCACATGTTTAGACAATGTTTAGATGCTGCCTTCAGTATAATTTCTTCAAGGTAACAACACTATATATACCAACAATTAGAAGACCTAGCAATGGGAAGCCTGCTATCACCATCTTGCACAGACCTTTTCATGGAAAAACTTGAAAAAGAAATTCTCATCACAATCTCCCCTAGACCATCTATATGGTGGAGATGTGTAGATGATATTTTCATTATATGGCAAGACAGCTTAGAAAACCTAAAATCGTTTGTGAATAAAATCAGCTCAATACATAACAAGATAAAATTCACTCTGGAAGTGGAAAACAACAGCCAACTGCAATTTTTAGACATCTTGATAAATAGACAATCAAATAGTGTCAAATTATCTATTTACAGAAAGCCTACAGACACTGGAAGATATCTTCATTATACTTCAAAGAATCACAGGACACACAAACCGAACATTATCCACATGTTGAAAAATAGAGCCCGAAAGTTTATATCAGAAGAGGAGGATACACAGACTGAACTCTCACTAATAGCCTATACATTATCACAAAATGGATATCCTCCGAACATCATCAAAAAATATCTATACGGTCACAACCCCAGACAAGAAGAATCAAGCTCCCAGCACATTTCTACTGTAGTGATCCCTTTCATCAGGTCAATTTTTTAATTAAATAGCCAGAATACTAAGAGCCTACAACATCAGAGTGGTCTTCAAACCAACCACCAGCATCAGACAGGTTTTAGAATCCCCTAAAGATAAGGTGCCATTCTATAAATATCCAGGAGTATATTACATTCCTTGCTCCTGTGGTCTTGCCTACATCGGACAAATTTCACGGAGTTTAGAGATCAGACAAAAAGAACATGTTGGTCATGTAAACCACAACAGAAGTATTTCTTCCTGCTTAGCACATCATTTCTGTACGTCTAACCACATGATAGAGTATAATAAAATTAGTTTAATCCTTTCTTTTTTTTTTAATCCACGCTCTTAGTATTCTGGCTATTTAATAAGAAATTGACCTGATAAAAGGGATCACTACAGTAGAAATGTGCTGGGAGCTTGATTCTTCTTGTCTGGGGTTGTGACCGTATAGATATTTTTTGATGATGTTTGGAGGATATCCCTTTTGTGATAATGTGTAGGCTATTAGTGAGAGTTCAGTCTGTGTATCCTCCTCTTCTGATATAAACTTTCGGGCTCTATTTTTCAACATGTGGATAATTTTTTTTTTAATCCTATAAACTTTCAACACATGATAGAGTGACAAAACAGCTCCATGCCATATTTGGATGATGACTACAGACATTGTTTATTCAAGGAAGCCACAATAGTGTTAATAACCAGCGGAAACCTCAACAGAAATCAGGGTACTATTCTGAACAGTTTGTGGAAAAACCTGATCCTCTCTCTAAATCCATCTGAACTACAGCTAGCCAGTAATCACATTACACATTTACAACAAACACGAATGCATGATAATGAATAAGAACAATAAGTCCTCTCAGTCTCTGTCACATGTGAACATGTAACCTTAGCTACTAGATTGTTTACAACGTTTTTTTGTTCCTTTCAATTTGCATTTACTAGTTTTTTATGCTTTTCCATCAAAGCCTTGAAAAAGCTAGACAGCTTGCTAGCAAAAGCGGTAGGCAAAGAATGTAAGATGTTTGTACGCATTACAATATGGTCAGTATTAAAACAATAAGTTTGTATGTTTACTTTTCAAATGACAAAATATGCTTAATATAAATAAATTATAGCCTTAAAAAAGTTATACAGTAACAAGAACATTATTATAACCAAAGCAGATAAAGGAAATACTACTGTTATAATGAATCAAACAGTGTATGATAACAAAAATACATAATTTTCTGCAAAATCATTTTGTATACAAAATTACAGATCAAGATCCTATGAATACACAAAAGAAATAAAGTACTTAAATTAATGAAGAGGGTCACACCTTGGCTCAAAGCTACTGTTAAAAAGTTCAAGCCTGTAAAGTGACTCAGAAAATATGGAACACCAAAAATCTTAATCTGATTATTTCTCCTGCTCCCCACCCTATTCCCAATGCTCAAATGTAAAACTTGCTCTTGTGATAAATAATTCTTCCTCTTCTGTATTCACTTTAAAACTATATTAAAAAAGGAAATCCTAAAAAGTTCAGACAAATGATTATCTTTCATATCATTTTATTATTTATTATTGTACCATTAAATGAGACCTTTGATTTGATGAATTCGCATTTCTCCTCCAGACATATCTGAATTATTTGAGTTCACAATACAGGCTGCTAATTTCACATAGCAAGGAAAAATATACAAGCAAGTGAATGAGACAGCAATGGGTTCCCCCCATTTAGTTAATTTATAAATAGAACACTTAACAGAACCAATCCATCAACACAATCACCTTCAAACCAATGGTATGGCTGCATGGCGTAGATGATGTGTTTGTTCTTCAGTCAGAGGTCCTAACACACTTTTAGTGCATTTAAACAGCCAACAGAAAATATAAATCTTGTTGCATGCACTTACTAGCTCCTGTCTCAGTCACAACTGAGTTACTATTAGAGTTGAAAGGAACAAAATGAATAGCTTCTATAATGCAAAAATAAATGACAGTGTTATTTAAAAAACCAGTTGATAGATCACCATCAAGAACTTTGAGATTAGCATGTAATCAGAGTATTATGATTCAGATAACACCATAAACTTTTACAAGTTTCAAGAAACAGACAATCAAATTTAAATCTGCAGGAATGAAGAATTTTGGTTGGTTCCAAAGAACTGTATCTAGTGGCAAGGAAGGCCAGACTTTAACAGTCCTAATGTTTCTTAGTGTTTTCAAGATTGACTGATTACGACATTTAAAAAACTGTTTCTTAATTTGATGCAATTGATCTATTAATAAGGACAGGCTTTTTTTGATAAATTTTATGTGCAGTATGTGATTTGATGGTCTCTTTGATTTTGTCAGCATTGCAACATTGTTAAGAAACAAATCCACTATATAAACTATTTAAAAAAAAAAAATGCAGCTTAACCAAATCTTCTAACAACTTCTGGAAGCTTTTCTATAAACAGAAAATTCAATACTGCCTGTAGAAGTAAGGATTATTAAAGTATCCTAAAGAGAAAAGCTGTTGTTAGATTCAAATTGCTAGAAATTATAATTTGGTCTCTCAGTGGGATCAATCTATAGAGATATCATCCAAAAATCAAAGCCAGAAATGAGGGTGAAAGGCAGTGGAAGAGAAGAGTTAGTTTTCTAGATGTTCCATAAAATAATCAGCTGAAGCTGGTAAGATGGAAGAGTATGTTATTTAATATTGAAATACAGAAGTAATTGTTTGTTCCTTTGAACTCTAATAGTGCATTCTCCTATTAACTGAGCTGGGACTGAGACATGAGCTAGGAAATGCATGTTATGTGACTCATATCAACTGATTGTGTTTTGAATGTAATTAACCAATCTTTTTTTTCCATCTGACTATACCCAAGGAACACTAGACAAAATATAATGGATTTTTAATACATTCAATATATTTCTTATATTTCATGACAGTTAACACATTATCATAAACAGATGTGTTAACTATCATCATGAATAGATAATAATACACAACACAATCTTGGTGCGCTTCTTACTGAGGGGTAATTTATAATTACTCCTCAATAAGTTGTAAGGGTTATTTGTAATTTACAATACATACATGGCATGCCTGAAAAAAATTAATGTCAACAACAAAATGATACAATGCTAATAAATAAGAGGTTAGAAGTGCAGAATATTCATTCACAATTGAAGAAATTCACCCAAGTTTCCTGGCTTTCAGATTATCTCTACATGTACAAACTAAGGTGGTATACAAATATCACATCAGTGTCAATTTTGTGCAAGGTATTTTGCATTGGGTATGATGTGGTAGAATTGCGAACAATGATTATTTAATAAGAACTCAACCACTTTCTTTACCTGTTTTATCCCAGATGTTTTTCTGTATCTCCACAAAAAGAAATCTAGAGAGAGACCATTCTACGAGATTCATATATCTGGAAATCAGTCATTCAGACAGGCTTTCACAGGGCTAGCATAATGTAACAAGGCTCTGTAATACTCGAAGAAGTACGCTTGTGGTAGTATCTGAAGGGCTGCATACTTATTATGCTCAGCTATGTTGTCACTGTATTATGTTGGCTTCCACAATAAAAGAATAGCCCAATCACAGAACTGAAGTCCGGACATACCTACTTGCTCAACTTGACTATTTCCTTCATTTTCCATTCTAATGTATGGATTTTACTTCCTGAATTGCATCGTTGTTTAAGTGTACCTTATCAGAAATGTACAAAGCATCCCTATTAGACCTGTGCAAACATTCTAGCTGATTTTATCTTTTTCTTCTAAATTTTGCACCAAGAATGTTGTAATCTCTAAATCACAGTCACAGTGAAGAATTTATGGAAACAAACACACACACACATGTTGGAGTGATTACTTTACATATAATTAAGAAAATACAATAAAACTCGACATTTTGACTTCTGTATTGAGGTCATCAGCAGGAAAACATACACATACACAATTTACATGACACTACATAAAAGTAAGATAAATTGAAATGCTTTGTTAATTGTTTATCCTAGCCTGACTTCTGGTGAAAACAAAATATATAAAATACATGCAAAATATTAACAAAATAAAATAAATTTTTATGCATATCAGTATAATAATATACAGATGATAGGAAAAAAAAATCTTTAAATAAATAAAAATAGTTTCATAGCAGAACTACATTAAACACATCCCTACAGTCCTCTTATATTAATATTTTATTATGTTGGCATTCTGCAATCAATTTTCTGGATGCTATTTTGGTTGCAGATGGCTCCACCAGATTTTTGTAATTACTAATCCATCATTCTTGTTTTGATTCAGCATCTCACAAGCTTCCTTGAACTTTCTTTCAGATCAGGTTTTGGTGCGATATAGGAACTTGGTGTCTTTCCAGTTGATTCTGTGACATGTTTGAAGTGCATGTTCTGACATGCCTGTTTTACCATAGTGGAGGAATTGAATATAGCATTTATGTTCATCTTTTCTTATTGGGATGGTGTGCCATGTTTCCCCTATGTAGGGTAAATTGCAGGTGCACTGAATTTTGTAAAACCCTGGGTGGGCAAGGTAGGGAAGGGGATCTTTGGATGAACTGAGTTTTGCAGGAAATTTGAAGGTTACATTAATGTTGTATTTATGTAGTATTCTATATTTTTTCTGATATTCCCTTAATGTATGGTATGGCGATGACATTCTCGTAATATTTTTTACTTTTAATAGTACTATTGTGGAGGATCTTGTAAACTGTTTTTTGTTGTAGTCATTTTTTCATAAACATTTGGCTAATAATTTCATATTCTTTGTTCAGTGCCTGCTCATTGGAGCAAATTGTTAGGGCTCTATGTTCGAGGGTGCTAATGATCCTTAGTTTTTGTGTTGAATTTTTATGTATGTGTAGGTTTTCAGTAGACTATGAAGGAAAGGCAGTATGAGGGAAGACATGTGACAAGTGTGTCACATGTCTTCTCTCTAGAAAAGGAAGAGAGCTATTGTTTTCAGTCTCAATGGTAAATGGGATATGTTTGTGTTGTTTGTGCAGGTGGCTTAGGAATGTATTTAATGTTTTGTGGCCATGGGGCCAAATGGTGAAAATATTAACATATCTGAGCCAGACCTTGGGCTTTAAGCTTGCTGAATCTAGAGCTTGTTGCTCAAAGTCTTCCAAGTAAAAGTTAGCTATGGAGGAAGGATTGAGCCCATGGCCATACCTTCTTTTTGTAAACAGAAATTATTCTGCCACAAGAAATATCTGAAGTGAAGTATGTGGGTAATGAAGCATGTGATATCAGGCAGAAATATGTTCTATATGAGAAGAATGGTATCACTGATCGGGACACTCGCTGACTAATAAATCTTCGTTGTTGAGCGTGATGTTTCTAATTTTGTTTATGAAGTGTTGTGTATTTTTTTTATATAGGAGGGGGAATGACCTACAACTTCTTGAGTGTAGCTGCTAGTTTCTTGGTTAGGTGATAATTGGAGTTGTCAAATCCTTCAACTATCAGACATAGTTGCATGTTCGTTTTATGTATTTTAGGCAGACCATAAATTCTAGGAGAGCAGGTATAATGCAGCAATAGCTTTTTAACTGTTTCCTCTGGCCACATGATCACTGACTTGATTAATTTTGTTGTTTTCTTTTTGATGTGGTATGTAGGATTGTAGTTAACCAATTGATATGTGTTGCAGTCAGATACCAATAGGTTTATTGTTTCAAGGTATGCTATCTGATCAAGAATTATGGTAACATTGCCTTTATCTGCCATGGTAATTTTTTAGAGATTTAAGGGCTAATTTTTCTACTTTGATTATACTGCAACTTAGCTGCTTATTAGAATTTAGTATGTTGGATGTTTCATCTGCATTTTATCGGCTATATTGGAGGGGAGGATTTTAGATCTCTTTCAATGTGGTATATGAAGTCTAGTTTGTTTACTGACCTTGATGCAATAGTGTAGTTTAAGTCTTAACAAAGGAGAAGCAAGAGTTCTCCTTTGTTAAGTGTTGATAACTTGGACATGGTCTGTTGGTTTCTCCTAACTTTGCTTGTTTGTGATTGGTTGCTACTCTGGGCATGGCATCCAGATTGTCTGTTGCTTTCTTGTTGTTTCAAGCTTTTGAACTTCTACATTGGTTTTTCTTTGTTTTTATATAACATGTGCTTTGCAGCGCAGTCTGTGATCCTCTGAGGTCTGGTTAGCCTAGTGGCTGTGCGCTTCGCAACCATATGCCTGGGGAACGAGTGTCCTAGGTTCGATTCCCATTGGAGATGTTAGGAGCTGAAGGATCTTCCTCAGCCATAGCCAAGTTAGCTGATCTTGGGCATGGACAGTAGGGTTTTTTCCCCTGTTTATCCTGGGTTTTTTAATCCTGCAAAGCAGGCAAACTGGCCTTGAGAACTCAACACTATGGACATAGAATACACCGGAGCGTAGGGCTGACCACCTTATCCTGTGAACGGTTTGAGGTGCGATGATTAATAAACCCTCGACACCGCAACGTAAAAGAGGGTAAAAGAAAGACGAGATAGCTCCAATTTTAGTTGTAGAATGCTATTTTGGATAATTGATTATTCTTATTTTTTTACTTTTATATTTTTTCACCATATTGTCACATAAGTGACACTATACTGTGTCACCAACCTGGTTGGCGGCGTGATTAGCATATCTGCTCTCCATCCAAAAGGCTGTGGGTTTGAATCGCACCGTGGGCATGGATGTTTGTGATTGTATGTGAAAGTACTAGTGGTGTGATGGTGGTGGACAGTAGATGACGTTGGAGTAGATGATGCAATTGGTGGATAAGGTTGAGTGGTGAAGACAGAGTTGTAGAGTAGATGCCCACCCTTGATGAGTCTTAGACTCCCTGGAGGTGTCAAATAATAATAATAATACTTCATTTTTCAATACTTGAAAAAAAATCTAAGGAAGTTTTAAACAAATGTCTCTTGGCATGTCAACTGACCTCCATTAGGGAAGTCGGTTGAGGAAGTGCCTGGTTGATGGTATGATCACATACCAACTACATGGTTCGCAATCATTTGCATTGTTTAAATTGAAATAGTTCGAACAAGTTCTCAGATAAGTTTCAGTATCATCTGCATCGTAATGGTCTTTAGCGTTTTGCCACCCACGCATGAGTCTAATCATGTTCTGTGTCTCATGCATTGTCGTCTTGACATGGAGTCCCATGTATGACTAAAATAACAAGTATAGAACTGGATTTCACCAAACTAACATCTTTCCAATAGAAACAACTTTAGTGGTCTCATTAAACATTTTTTTTTTTTATTACTGAAATATTAAATTTCATAATTTTTGTTTCTACTCTTATGTATATTTTATTTGTATAACTTAAGAGGCAAGCCTAATCATCTTAAGGTTACTAGCATGACGATAGCATACCTATCGTAATGCTAGTAACTTGAAATGGGGAAACATGTTACTTTCAGGTCTCAACAAAATCCAAACTGGACAGAAAACATGGAAAAGGTTAAGAAACTTTGAAAAAAAAAAAAAAAAAACATGGTGAAATATGCAGCATGGAACATTAGAAGCACATAAAGAAGAAGAATTAGATAAAATTTTCAATTATGAAAATATAGAAATTGCAGTTCTTACAGAAACAAAAAAGAAACTTAAAGGAACAAAAGAAACACCTAATTAACTTATCAAATAAAAGTGGACAAACAAATGCATGCAAAAGCTAGTGTAATGATTTGTATCCATAAAATTAAAGCAAAAACAACTTGTTATACATACCAGAATGAAATATTCCAAGTGCAATTAAAATTAAAAAATTACTTTCACAAACAGTTACAAGGAATATTTGAAAAATTAAATAAAACAGGCCATATAATTATAGTCAGAATAGGAATGAGAAAAAAATCAATAATAATATAGCAAAATTTGGAGAACCAACAGTAAACAAAAATGGAAAGCAACTCATTGATTGTATAATATATAATAATTTAAAAATAATGAATACATTCTACAAACATAAAAATACACATAAATATACATGGTCTGCAAGAGCAAAAATCAATAATAGACTACTTTATAGCAAATCTCTTCCTAGATGTTAAAGTCAGAAGAGGGTTAGAAATTGACACAGATCACTATTTAGTGAAGGCAAAACTCAGGTTTCCACCAAACTGGTTACAAAAAAAAAAACAAAAAAAAAAAAAAAAACTAGAAAAACAAAATAAGACTACTAAATGATTCAAGTATAGGAAATTTATAACAACAGAGGATTAATAACTACTTAATAGAAATACAAGAAAATGAAGACATCGAGAAAGAATGGAATAATACAACAGAAATTATTACATCAGCAGCATATGAAAGTCTGGGAACACACAAAAAAATATCATAAAAATAAAAAATGACATATATTGGACAATGAAATAAAAACAATAACTGAAAAATAAAAAGTTGGCCTTTAAAAGATGGTTAAGTAGCAAATACAGATAAATACAGTAATTTATCATATTACTGTATTTATCATATACACAGCTTGGAAAGAAGTCAATAGATCCCACAATGTGAGAAATAAGCATCTGTGGTGCCCACCTTAATAAGATGTAGAACCTCCTTTCACTACAATGACTGCAGCAATCCCACGGAACATATTTTCCACAAGCATATGGTAGCGATCAATCGGAATTTTGTAGGCATGTAATGACATTCTGGAGTGATGTGGGGATGGCGTCCCTTGACCTCATCTGATGCTCCAGTCATCCCATAGATGTTTAATATGGTTGAGATCAGAGATCCGGAGGTCAGACCTCTGATCTGATCCAAGTGTGGCGATGTTCATGTCCACAAACCATGCAGTTACAGCAGCAGCTTTATGGCGTGCATTTTCTTGCTGAAAGAGACAATGGTCAGACTACAGAAATACTACAAAGTAAGAAGCATTGCATTGTCCAGATATCTCTCAGAGTTCAATGTTTGTGACCCAAACAGAGGTCCGAGGCTATACCAGACAAGCCATCCCAAATTTCATAGCTGGGGTTACACACTGTGGTAAGAGACATTCACTAGTCATCCACCACACTCGCACCCATCCATCTGCTCGGTAGAGGGTGTAACATGATTTATCATTCCATCACACAGATTTCCAAGGTTCTACATCTCATTGTACATGCTCTTTGCAACACTGAAGATGACACTGCATATCGATTCTGGTGAAGTGGGAGCTTGCATATTGGTATCCTACCATGGAAACCTATGTTGTGAGCCTCGGTTCTGAATGTTTTTGTGAAGATTCATGTTCCAGTCGATGCTTGGAACACTGCATTCAATGTGTCGGATGACAAATAGCAGTTTTTAAATATTATCCTTTGTAACACCCTATGGTCACATTCAGAGAGTAGACAATGTTGTAGGTTTTCCACTGTGGTTGTCAACAGGGAGTCAACTGCACTTGAAGTTGACGCCCTGTACTTCCATCCTATCGCAATGCCACTTTCAAACTCCATCAGTTCCCTTCTCACAACCATTTCTCCCTGACATAGCTGCACTGACTTGGGAGCATCATATTCATCATATTTATACTCGCTACAGAAACATGATTCATTATATGTCACAATGCACACCTTGTCCATGGTGGTGTCCATTGACTTCTTTCCAAGCAATGTAATTGGCATATCATTTCAGCATAAAGTATATTAAGTTATACTAGCTGGAATCAAGATATATATATATACACACACACACACACACACACAATACAACCTTTGGAACATGTGGATTAAATTCAACTGCTCTATGAATTGCTTCCACAGCATTCATTTCTGCAGTACTCAGGCCCCTTTTAGAAGCAACATCTGGAGAAAATCTAGAGAGAAAAAGAGTTATAATTTTAAACGCATTATTTCTGGGAGTAGTAATAAATAACATGGAATATCCTTGAAAATGTAAGATCACATAAAAAAAATTACACTAATAATAATTATATCCATACTTATCTTACATTAATTACATAGTACTGAGCATGTTAAATCCTCAATCCTATTCAACATTTATATAAACAGAATCCTAAAAGAATGGAAAACAACCGTCAAAGATGGAGTTAAACTAACAAATAATATACAGCTAAATACAATACTTTATGCAGATGATCAAGTACTAATTCCAAATTCAGAAGATAAACTCCAAATTGCAACTAACCATCCAAATAAAATAGCAAAAAAAATTTTAAATGAAAATCTCTGAAACAAAAACTATGGCAATGTTTCAAACATCATTCAAAAAAGTCAAAATTATGCTTAACAATAAAATAATAGAACAAGTGACAGAATTCAGATACTTGGGAAATATAATCTTGCAATACAATACTGATTTACAATTGGAAGCAAGACTACAAATTTACAATAGAATGAATGGCATAATTAAAAGAAATTTTGGAAAAACAAATGACCATAGAAATTCTCAATTAAGATTACATAACATGACCTCTAAACTATCTCTCAAATTTGGAAGTGAAACTTGGATTCTAAAACAAAGAAACAAACAAAGATTAGAAGCAGCACAGATGAAGTTTCTAAGACCTCACCTGGGACTCACTAGGTTAGATAAAAAGAAAAACACAGAAATAAGAGAACAATTAGATACAAAAAACATTGCACAAGAAATAGAAAAATACCAGCAAAATCGGCTACACTACATAACAAGAATGAATAACAATAGGATATCTAAATTAGCATTAGAATATAAAATACAGATAGAAGAGACCGTGGACGTCCAAGATTAAGATGGAAAGATCAATCTCATCTGCAAAGCAGGAACATGACATAAAAAAGCCTATACCTGAATTGCTCAGACAACAATGACGAAATGTTACCAAAACTAAATTCACTAAAAATAATCTGTAAATTCAAGAATTTACATGAGGTTTTTGTGGTTCTGTGGGAAGTTTTCAATATTGAGACCACATTGTAATATAAATAAGAAATTTATTAAAAATAAGCAATTAAAACCACCCGACACATTTTGTGCATCGTAAGACTTACATCATCAGGGGTAGTGTTAAATAAAAGTTTTACACAACAAAAGACTATTAACAATTAATTACACATATTAGATGTTTTTGATATCTTCACAACTGTTAAATAAATTGGTATTCTGGTTTATCAATTATATTTAACAATTGTGAAATTATCAAAAACATCTAATGTGTAGTTAAATGTTAATAGGCTTTTGTTGCAAAAAAGGTTTATGTGCCACTACCCCTGATGATGCAAATCCTTTTGTCTATCAAACTCACTCCATACATCAATAAACTGCACACAATTCTCTCATTGACTGAATGGCAATTATAGTCCTTCTCCTCAGCTCTGTCCTATCATACTCAGGTAGCAGATTCACAATTTTTACTTTCTTGCTCTTCATTTTTGCTTCCACTAACAACTCTTTTATGTCTTCTCTCAATGCATATTTCTCACCTTTGAAATCATTTGTGCCAGCCAATATGATCAACTTGTTTGCTCCATTCTTCTGCATACTTACAGCATCACTAACATCCTTTTGTTGAATTTTTAATTAGTAAAATTCATTAGGAATTTATTCAATCACAATTTAACAAGTTAAACCCTGAAAGGATATGCTTATATTGAAAGTTTATTTTTCACTTGGTCAGACTATAATAAATTTGGTTTAATCCTTTATCCAAGTGTGTGCAAACAAAGTTTGTGCCTGAAAGTATCTTCAGGACTGGGGTAAAGTGGTACAACACCGGGCAACTCGTTGCAAAGGTGGAGCAAGCTAAGATCACTCTTATCTCAGTATCTCCCATAATGCAAAACACATCTCCTTGCAGATATGTTATGCATTAAGGGAAGGCCACTACCCAGACTAGTGTTAGGAGTTTTGGTAGCTTGCTCCACCTTTGCAACGAGTTGCCTGGTGTTGTACCACTTTACCCCAGTCCCGAAGATACTTTCAGGAGCACACTTGGATAAAGGATTAAACCAAATTTATTATAGTCTGACCAAGTGAAAAATAAACTTTCAACATCTTTCTCTAAATCCAGAGTAATTTAATAAAAAGGTGGCACACCGTTTGGCAGCTCCTACAGGAGGAGATAACCTTGCTAATGCTTCTGCCTTGGTATCTCCACTTGGGCCTGGCTCCCACTGAAGAGAGCTCAATAAAGGTCGAAACTAGTCTGGGTAGTGGCCCTTCCCTTAATGCATAACATTATACATATCCGCAAGGAGATGTGTTTTGCATTATGGGAGATACTGAGATAGGAGTGTTGGTAGCTTGCTCCACCTTTGCAATGAGTTGCCCGGTGTTGTACTACTTTACCCCAGTCCCGAAGATACTTTCAGGCACAAACTTTGTTTGCACACACTTGGATAAAGGATTAAACCAAATTTATGATATGCTTATATCCTAGTATATATTATATATATGTTGACAAATATAGGATACAGTGATTAAGAAGAAAAATTGTGCATATTTCAGTGTAAAAGAATTTCTACTAGATTGTATATTTGATAGTGAAGTTTGGTAAATTTTATATTACTTGTTAAGATTGATACACAAAGAATTGCTGTATAAATTGCATGTAACAAAGTGAGAACACAATGTCATAGCACAAGGGCAAACCATCGGATTAAGAAGTTGCCCCAAGCAGTCTCACGCTCATACGGCACGTGGAGACCTAAGCTGTTCGGAGAAGCTGCTACGGAAGCGAGACCCACGTGTACAAATAAAAACATGACAGATGAACAACTTGGGTTACAGAGAGTACCAGGAGGAGGTTAGTATTCGTGTGTAGAGGCTTAAGTGCTGTGAGGACATCATGTTGAAGGCTTAATGGATTTTTTACAACACTCAGAAAGGATTAAAACAGAATTTAATACTTACATTTCGTCCTAGTCACTAGGACGTCTACGGGGATTACAAAAACAACTAATGTAACATTAACACAAATATCATAGAATACTAAGCCCAACAACATGAGTGACACAAAAGTCCTATCTAGGTGGAGTGCCCTCTAAGGGACCTCTGGTGATGAGTGTTTCCCAAATCTTCGGAAGCTTAATGCAACCGTATTTATTAAGATTTGGTTGATTTCTGAGAGCTGCTGCTTCTAAGAATAGTCTCTCTTTCTTGAATTTGCTGTGGTGGAGCATGGTGGTTTTCTTCCATGATACCCTGTGGGTGGTGTCCAAGACATGGTCAGCCAAGCCTGAATGACCATAGTTGTGTTTACAGATGTAAGACTTGTGTTCTTCCAGGCGGATGGATGCTGATCTGCCTTTCTGTCCAAAGTATGCCAGCTTACAGGAACAGGGTACTTTGTAAACTCCAGGCAGAGAGAGAGAGAGAGAGAGAGGAGGGAGCTGATCTTTCGTAGAACGGATAAGGGTGGCAAGTTTGCAGTTGGGCTTATATGCTGTGTGTAGGTTGTACTTTTTTAGAATTTTGGCTATTATTTTGGATGTAGGGTATGGTGATGGCATTTTTAAAATCTTGTTGACGAGAAGAACGGGGAATGGGGGAGGAACTGATTATTTTTTTGATACCGTGATTGCTACGACGATGCCATCAGCGCCCTTTGCCTCGGCCATAATTTTGCTGTCGCTCCGAAGGAAGTGCCAGTGCTTGATGTAATGGTTGACATCAAACGTGGAATCGGTCGCTTACCGTCAGAAATAGCCAACAACATCAGACTTGACGTAGCCAACATCCTCGCTCATTCTTCGCCTCCAAAAAGTAATTTATCGTATGCCCAACGCACGGCTCTCCTGAAATTACGGAAAGAAAAAAGTATCGTCATCACCAGAGCGGATAAGGGTAATGCCACAGTCGTTCTTAATACCAGTGAATACAATCGTAAAATTAATATTATCCTCTGCAATCGTGCTACCTACATCCTGCTAGAACACAATCCCACAAAAACACAAGTTAAGAAATTAAAAATCTCACTTAAAAAAGTATCTTCCTGGCCCCCTGACATCACGAAAAAACTGGAACCTTCCCGCTCCTGTCCCCACCGAATATACAGTTTACCAAAAATCCACAAACCCATTTCCCCACTCAGACCTATAGTAGAAGCCACCAATGCACCTTGCTACAGACTGTCTAAACAGCTGCCCAACTCTCTGACCCCCCCCCCCCCTCACTGGAAGGTCCACTTCCTATATAAAAAACTCGACCCACTTTAAAGCCCTCATAGAAAATTTAACCTTGAATAACGCAGACATATTGGTAAGCTTTGATATCTCCTCTTTGTTTACCAATATTCCCTTAACTGACACCCATCTCTCTTAGAAAACGTTTTTCTGTCTGACATCTTAGATTTCTTTTCCTTTGCCATTAACTCTGGATATTTTTCTTGGAAGAACAAAATCTACAAGCAGATAGAGGGAACCACCATGGGTCCCCCCCCTCACCAATTTCTATATGAGAGATTTCGAAAAACGAGCCAGACAGCCCAACTCAAACCTTCTATCTGGCTAAGATATGTAGATGATGTGTTCTCTATTTGGCCTCATGACCTGACACGTTAAACTCCTTCCTCAGTCATCTCAATAGCCTACATCCAAGAATCCAGTTTACTATGGAAAAGGAAAAGAACGATTGTTTACCTTTCCTAGACACCTTAGTTACATGCCTGCCCAATGATACACTTGCCTTCGCTGTATACAGAAAACCCACACACACAGGCAGATACATTCAAACTTTCCCACCACCCCTCTGAACAATATGGCATTATTAAAACTCTTACCAAGAGAGCCCACAATCTTTGTTCCAGTGGAACCGCCCTCACTACTGAGCTTAACCACATACACAGCACTTTCCCCTCCAAAAATAATCAGTTCCTCCCCCATTCTTCTCTTCAACAAGATTTTAAAAATGCCATCACCATACCCTACATCCGTGGCACATCCAAAAAATAGCCAAGATTCTAAAAAAGTACAACCTACACATGGCATATAAGCCCTACCGCAAACTTGCTACCCTTATCCGTTCTACGAAAGATCAGCTCCCTCCTCTCTCTCTGCCTGGAGTTTACAAAATACCCTGTTCCTGTAAGCTGGCATACTTTGGACGGACAGGCAGATCAGCATCCATCTGCCTGGAGGAACACAAGTCTTACATCTGTAAACACAACTATGGTCATTCAGGCTTGGCTGACCATGTCTTGGACACCACCCACAGGGTATCATGGAAGAAAACCACCATGCTCCACCTCAGCAAATTCAAGAAAGAGAGACTATTCTTAGAAGCAGCAGCAGCTCTCAGAAATCAACCAAATCTTAATAAATACGGTTGCATTAAGCTTCCGAAGATTTGGGAAACACTAATCACCAGAGGTCCCACCTTACATTCCAGGCCACCTACAACAATTTAGAGGGCGCTCAAACTAGATAGGACTTTAGTGTCACCCACGTGGTTGGGGTTAGTATTGTATGATATTTGTGTTAATGTTACATTCGTTGTTTTTGTAATCCCCTTAGATGTCCTAGTGACTAGGACGAAATATAGGAAGTATTAAATTCTATTTTAATCCTTTCTGAGTGTTGTAAAAAATCTATTAAGCCTCCAACATGAGGTTAGTATGAAAGGGTAAGGAACCCCTTACGAGGCTTTTTTATGGTTTTTTTCTTCTCGATCATCTGGACATGTAGTTCGCGGGGGAGTTCTGCTCTCACTCCCAGTAATAGGAGTCGGACATACCGCATAGTAGTTGAAAGGGTTGCAGATCTCAAGCCCTATGATGAAAGGATAGACGTTTTACACATATAGTAAGCAACTCATGGGAAAGCTCAGCAACTCGGTAGCATGCTATGCAGAATCACCATTCACCAAGAATGTTCTTGAGATAAGCTCGATATATTAACAACGTGTGGACCAACCAACGATCACAGGAATCCCAGCCATAAAACCGGCAGAATGGAAATTGTTAAAAGAACAAGAATCAAGAATTGAAGGGACAAGCATAAAGGATCATCGAGTACGGTATTGTAACCTTTTTGTTAAGTAAGGTGTGTGAGGAAGAGAAATTAACTGTAAATTAAGAATTAAGGACTCGGATTAGAATAAGACAGGACTATAGTGCTTTGATAACAGTTAGACAAAAGAAAAAGGAATGTTCTTTACATGTGCTGATTGATAATTATGTCTTAAGAGGTATCGAAGTGTCTTTGAGTAATTTAGTCAAAGTTTGAAGTTTCATTTTGTTTTATGATCTAAGAATGCTAGATTATGATTCTTTTAGAGAAGTGTTTCTATAATATTCATATTTGTTTAAAATGTATGTAAGATAATTTGTTTAACATTCTAATAGCGATGATGATGATGAACAGCCTATTTTTCTATCCACTTTAGGGTGAAAGCCTCTCCCATTGCAGGAGGTTTGGGTCTACTACTCCCATGGTGACCCAGTCCATATTGGGAGAGTATATATCTATACTTAGGTGAAGGAATGTATGAAGGTGGAAGACAATCACAAACATCCATGCCTACGCGGGATTCGAACCAGCAGCCTATTGGCTGGAGAGCGGATACACTAACCACTCGGCTAACCAGGCTGGCATTCTAATAGTAATGATTGATTATTCTTTACACTTTATGACAACAAATATGTTAATAAACCTTTTGATATTTTTAATTTGATTGCCTGTGTCTAAGAATCCGATGCACCACTCATAAATTATTCGAATCTAAGCGGGAGGGAATAAACGATATTTAAGGTCACGACTGCAAACAAAGGTCAATAGTGGGTACATCTGCAAGTTCACTTCTTGATTGAGAAACTATTTTCTTAATCTAAGGGTTCTGGGTGGCGCAGCAATAAAAAACAAATTTTCCCAGAATTTTAAGAGAGGCAAATGTCAGAGGCTTTGTTACCTAGGAATTGGCTCGTCCCTGAGACAATTCCTTTGTGTTCTCAATAGTACCACGTGACATCCAAGGAGAGGTATACTATACAACATATAGATATATAATAAGAATTATTGCTGCGCCACCCAGAACCTTTAGATTAAGAAACGAATTTCTCAATCAAGAAATGAATTTGCAGATGCCAGCCTGGCTGGCCGAGCGGTTAGCGTACCGCTCTCCAGCCTAAAGGCTGTGAGTTCGAATCCCTCCGTGGGCATGGATGTTTGTGATTGTCTCTGGAAATACCAGTGGTGTGGTTGGCGGTAGATGACGTTAGTGTAGTTGTAGTCAGTTGGTGGATTGAGTGGGAGAGCAGGTGTCTTCCCCTCCTTCAATGAGGCTTTGGACTCCCTGGAGGTGCAAAAAATAATATACATGTACCCACTATTGACCTTTGTTTGCAGTCGTGACCTTAACTATCGTTTATTCCCTCCTGCTTAGATTCGAATAATTTATGAGTGGTGCATCGGATTCTTAGACACAGGTTCCCCCTTCCTCTTAAAATTTTTTCAAAAAAAAAATTTTCTTTTGTGTCCCTCCTTTCAATTCCCGGGAGGGCGGGGGGGTCTCCACCAAAATCTTTGTTCTTTATTCTGTCATTAGCCATTACCAAGCCTTTCGATTTCTTTCCTTCTGTCTTTACTCTTGTTTCGTACTGTGAATAGCTTTGATTATAAAAATAGCGTGTGTTCTTGGTTGTTTTTAATTTTATGTGAATTGCTGTGAACAAGTTTTATCTCTCGAGTCTCTCCTCTTCCCCTTACTGGTAGGAATATAATTAAC
Source organism: Typopeltis vanoorti (assembly GCF_054136105.1). NCBI lineage: Eukaryota > Metazoa > Arthropoda > Arachnida > Uropygi > Thelyphonidae > Typopeltis > Typopeltis vanoorti. The sequence continues at coordinate 41,707,054 of NC_143568.1, read as the reverse complement.
TTCTAGCACAGTAGGCTGAATCTTATTCAAGTTCATGTTTTTATCAACAATACTATCTGATGTTCCTCCGATTAGTGAAACATTGTCTGTTGGATGACCTGTCTCTTTTGACAAAAGGGCCTCCTCTATGTTCTATTTGTCACATATCAAGTTATCGTCAGATCTATCAGTCTGTTCTTCGTTATTTCGTCTCTGAGACTTAGATCTGAATAAGTCCTTGCCTTCCTTGTAAGATCGTGTTTTGCAATCTTCGCGGGTGACTCGCCTTCTTCCAAGAAGACATATCTCCCTCCTTGCATAATTACACTCAAAGTTATACCTTGTCAGAAAATCATTCCCTAGAATCAGCTTTATGTGTGGGAGAGAAGTTCTGGACAAAACCAGAAACTCATGCCAAACACACAGCTTGAACTCAGATAAGTACACCTTTAGATTCACTAACTTGGTCGCATGAGTTGTGGAGGCTGTAATTCCAGATATTCTCACGGAGTTCTTGAGATACGTAATCTTTCCTTTTACACAGGGCTCCAACAATCTAAAATAATCCCCTGAAATGATGGAGGTCTGTGACCCAGTGTCCATTAAAGCGTTACAATACCTTCCATAGACACTACCTTTTACCATCATTTCATAGGATTGCCCTTTTACTCTTTGCCATCTGCTCCAAGTTCTATTTGCGTATATATGTGATCTAGGCTCCCCATTGTAATTCCTATTAGAACGCTTCTAACCGCTGAAACAATTGCAGGCACGATGCCAGACCTTGTCACAATTATAACATCTGGGTGGCCCTCTCCTATCACTTTGATTACTGGTTCTTCTAAAATCTGATGGATGTTCTGTCATTTCCTTGACTGACGGTATCCAGTCGGTCAAGAAGGGGACCTTTGTAATCTCTCAACCTCTTCACGAATTAGCCTAGTAATATCTTCAATCGTGTTACTAGTCGGCTCTGGGGTCGTCATGGATATTGTTTACAGTTGCTTCATTACCGCGTCTAATCGTTCCATGATAGGTTGCTGGAGACGTTTGACTTCCTGCTTAACTATAGATCTAATATTGCATGTTTCAGGTAAGGTTTCTGTCAACTTATTGATTGTTTCAACACCATTACCTTCATTCCCCTTTTTAAACTTGGATCTTTCCTTTTTCTCCCTACATTCTTTCTCCTGTTCGTGTTGTCTTATTGGGTTGCGATCTTCTTCAACAAAGTTAACAAAACCGGTAGCAGTTGCAGGACGGATGTCCCCAAGCATCTGCTCCCTTTCCTTGACAGCATTGTAGCACTCATCCAGATTTGATACTCCTTTGTTGAATGCTGTCTCTCTTAACTCCTGTCTTACTCCTTGTCTGAATTGTTGGAAGACAGCCCAGTCCAAGTGGGGTCTTTCCTCACTGGAGACATTCAATGTACTTGCCACAGTAAGAAATCTATTCTGAAAGTCAGAAACACTCTCACTGTCCTTTTGATCACATCTCTGGAGCTTCCATAAGTTAGGCCACAAACTTCTCAATTTTGAGAATTGAGATATTAGGACCTCCTTAAACTTAGAATACTCCAGGGTCTCTTTTAGAATGGGAGAGGTGCACAGGAAGGTTCTGGCTTTCCCTACCAGCTTGCTACAGAGTAGGACCAGTAACTGAAAGTCTGTCCATCCTCCAGCCTTTCTTAGCTCTTCAATATAACAAAAGAATGCTATGACGTCATCCGTTTCTTCCCCCGAGAATTGAGGGAATATCTGTTGTGGGTTAATGCATCTAAAAAACTCAGTATTGTTCATTCCTGAGCCACTAGTAAGAGTGGACATGCTTGTATCTAACTTTACACTGTACTATACTAAACTTATTCTTAATTACTCAAAATTAACCTTTGCTCTTTAATTTGCTGGTCAGAATCCGAAACCTACTCACTGTGAACTGTCTAAGAATTTGATTTAATTGCACAATTGACATCCTACCAGCTGCACCATTTATGTTATATCCTAATTTTCTTATTATATATCTATATGTTGTATAGTATACCTCTCCTTGGATGTCACGCGGTACTATTGAGAACACAAAGGAATTGCCTCAGGGACGAGCCAATTCCTAGGTAACCAAGCCTCTGAAATCTGCCTCTCTTAAAGTTCTGGGAAAATTTGTTTTTTATTGCTGCACCACCCAGAACCCTTAGATTAAGAAAAGAGTTTCTCAATCAAGAAGTGAACTTGCAGATGTACCCACTATTGACCTTTGTTTGCAGTCGTGACCTTAAATATCGTTTATTCCCTCCCGCTTAGATTCGAATAATTTATGAGTGGTGCATCGGATTCTTAGACACAGGCAATCAAATTAAAAATAGCAAAAGGTTTATTTAACATATTTGTTGTCATAAAGTGTAAAGAATAATCAATCATTATTATTAGAATGTTAAACAAATTATCTTACATACATTTTAAACAAATATGAATATCATACAAACACTTCTCTAAAAGAATCATAATCTAGCATTCTTAGATCATAAAACAAAATGAAACTTCAAACTTTGACTAAATTACTGAAATAAAGACACTTCAATACCTCTTAAGACATAATTATCAATCAGCACATGTAAAGAACATTCCTTTTCCTTTTGTCTAACTGTTATCAAAGCATGTAGAAAGTTTTTTAGCTTGGATATAATATAAGTTAAAGATACCAAGCTAGCTTGGTATCTTTAACATATATTATACCCAAGGTAAAAAACTTTCTACATCTATCTCTCATCCTCAGATTTTTATTTAATAAGGTCAAAGTACCTTATGGTAACTTGTTTTGGTAAAATACTTATAAGCTCTGTATTACCCAACCTTGGTATTTCTAAGCCTGGCTCCCACTGATGAGACCTCAATAAAGGTCGAAACCAGTCTGGGTAGTGGCCCCTTGCCTTTAATGCATAGCATCATACATCTCCTCAAGGAGATGTGCTTTGCATTAAGGGTAAATATTAAGAATAATGATCAGAGCTTATTCCATCTTTACCACGAGTTGCCTAAGACTTGCACTACTTGCAGGAGCAAACTTGACTTACTTGGAAAATAGCTTGGTATCTTTAACATATGTTATCAAAGCACTATAGTCCTGTCTTATTCTAACCAGCATCATTAATTCTTAATTTACAATTAATTTCTTTTCCTCACACACATTACTTAACAAAAAGGTTACAATACCATACTCAATGATCCTTTATACTTGTCCCTTCGATTCTTGATTCTTTTTCTTTTAACTATTTCTTTTCCATTGGTTTTACGGCTGGGATTCCTGCGATCATTGGTTGGTCCACACGTTGCTAGCATATCGAGCCCATGTCAAGAACTACACATACAGACGATCGAGAAGAGAAAACCACAAAAAAGCCTTGTGGGAGGTTCCTAATCCTTTTATACTAACCCACTACCGGTACTCTCTGTAACCCAAGTTGTTCACCCGTCACATTTTTATTTGTACACGTGGGTCTCGCTTCCATGGTGTCTTCTCCGAACAGCTTAGGTCTCCATGTGCCGTATGTGCACGAGACCCATTGGGGCAACTTCTTAATCTGATGGTTTGCCCTTGTACTATGACCTTGTGTTCTCACTTTGTTACATGCAATTTATACAGCAATTCTTTGTGTATCAATCTTAACAAGTAATATAAAATTTACCAAACTTCACTATCAAATATTACAATCTAGTAGAAATTCTTTTACACTGAAATATACACAATTTTTCTTCTTAATCACTGTATCCTATATTTGTCAAGATACATATAATATATACTAGGATGTAAGCATATCTTTTCAGGGTTTAACTTGTTAAATTGTGATTGAATAAATTCCTAATGAATTTTATTCATTCAAAATTCAACACTTTATCTTTGTGGCTGAAAACATGTTTTCATCACTTTCTCATTAAGTACACTTTATCATTGAATACCTGTAGAATACTAATCTCTTTTCACCCAGTCTCTCACATTTTTATGCTTTTCTCATTCAGTCATTCTTTCATGCTCCATCCTTCCTTACCACTCACCCATTGTTTCTCCAATCGCTTCAGCTCACATTTTGTCCTGTATAGTGTCTATGTAAGCATGCAATTTCTTTCTGCCTTAGCATTTCATCATCCACATTACTTTTAACCACTTCCTTCAAACTCTCAGTCACATTTTGTGCACTGTCACTCACTGCTTCCACTACTGCATTCTCCACGACACTGTGATAATCCTTGCCTTATATCCTTATTATCGGTCACAATGTGTAGCTTCCAATTTTGATCCCTGCTGCTAACTTATGTATGAAAATCTTTCAAACTTGGGCTCTGAATGTAGTCTCTGAAACGAAAGTCTGATAGTATTCTTATTATGAGGGAGGCCACATGCTACCAGCACCAGCTATTATACTTGTTCTTGTATTCATTCACACACACACCATCCATTGGCAATCAATTCCAGTCACACACCACTCTATGAAATTAAAATATAGCTGATGCCTTCTTAGAGCATTAATTCTCAACTTCCAAGGATGCCCTCTTATCCTTTTCCTGCCCTCCATAAAATGAAACATTCCTCTATTGATATTCTGCATGAACCTTTCAAAGTTTGTAAGTCTCAATCATACCCCCCCCTTTTCTCCTGTTTTCAAATTCTCAATCTTGTCTTTGTAATGACCAACATCCTGATGTAATTTTCAACATTCTCCTTTGCACTCTCTCCACTGTATCAGAATCACCACAGAAACCAAGTACAGTCGGGTCTCTTTTTATGAGGTAGATACGTTCCACAGAAAACTGCATATAAAAAATCGCACAAAAAAGGCCTAACTTATGTTGAAAAATTAGGGATACGTTCCATAATTTTCTAAAACCGAAGCAATGAATTAAAATAAACCTAAAATCGCATAAAAATACGAAAATTCAGGAAAATAAGAATGCCTACGTTTGTTTTAAAAGCTTTATTCATTTAATTTTATTGAAAAGTAACAATTTTTTTTTTTTACATTTTGTCATCAGAATTATCATCGCTATTAGACAATATTCAGCAATGCTTGCGAACTGATGCAAAATCACTTTCATCACCAGAAGAGATAGTCAGCGCATCAGATCTGTATGGTAAAGTCAATGGTTCTTCACAAAGAGAATTAGCTTCACCCTCGTTCTGTGCTGATTTTTTTCTTCTGACAATGTAATCAGTGATTAAACTTTGCGATGATGATTTTATAGCTCACGATATCCAGACATACAGTTCTTCAGCTCACGTTGGAATTTAAAGGCTCATTCAGAATTTGTGTCATTAACAAGAAAATGATTTTCCAATTTATTGCACAGTTCAAGACCTTCTCGAATTATATTTGCAGTGAGGGAGACAGGTTTTTCTTCCACTTCACAATCGTTTTCTGGATCTTTGATGATATCTAAAGTTAATCGATATCCAATAATATCATCGTCACTTAAGGCATTATCCACAAGCAATTCGTCTACATCATTCTGGCTAAATTTATTAAAACCTTCCCCACCAATTTCACCAATTGCCAAAGTAATGATTTCAGCCGATAATGTAGACGTTTGCATGGTTGCACTGTTTGCAACACATCTAGGCGAAGCTGCTTTCCAGCAGGCATTTAAAGTTTGTGGTCTTATTTCAGCAATAGCAGATGCAACATGATTTAAGCAGTCCAAAATAGAAAATTTTTTCCAAACATCAGTTACTGTTAATGATTCATAATCTAGTTTATCCAATATAAATTTAAAAGAGTGCTTAACGTAATATTTTTTAAAAGTAGCAATTATGCCTTGATCTAATGGCTGAATAATGCTTGTTGTATTGGGTGGAAAAAACACTACCTGACATTTGGATGTTCTAAAACGGATGACTTTGTGCACTGTCAACAATTAATAAAACTTTAAAGTCTCTTATTGAAGGTGTTTTAGACGCAACAGCACAGGAGAGAAAAAGTCTGCATTCACTCATAAGTACTTATATTATAAATTTTTGGTGATCAGAAGAATGGGATATGTCAATGAAAATCAGCACAAATTAATTTAATAATGTCTATGTTTAATTAATTATTAATCAACAAACAATGGATAATTAATAATTAATTACAAATTATTAATTACAAATTAATTATTACCAATAAATCAGCTAAATTAACAATTATCAATTAATATGTTACAAAATAACCATGTGTTCCATGAAAATTGCAGGATTTGTGAAGTGTTCCATTGTAGGAAAAGTTTGGGAAATGCTGGATTACCCTATTATCGCAATGGATTCTCTTTCTGATGACATGCGCAGAAGTGTCGAAAGATCTCGTAACAGTGGATGTACTATACCGCATAAAAAGAGTGTATAGTCCAAGTGGGGTCTTTTTCAAGAGCTTGTGAAGAAGGTTTGTATCAGGATTGCAATTATCTTCTGCCTCTGAGTTGTATTTGCAATCTTTGCTATACAGCCCTTGACTTTCAACTTCCTATCTACTAAAACTCCTTCTAGCAAAATTTCGCTATATAGTATGACATTGGATATCTCATCACACCAAAGTGCATGACTTGACATTTCTGTGTGTTATATGCCATCCAGTCTTTTGACTCTCGGTGATCTTGTGAGCAAAGGCTTTCCATCTTGCTTGGCCTCTTGTTCCTTCCTTTCTTTTAGCAATTGTAAGTTCAAATTGGCAAGTTCCTTTATGTTGTCAATCCAACTCTTTTGTGGTCTTCCTTTTCTCATTACCTAAATCTTCCCCAACATAATTGTCTTTTCCAATGAATCATCAGCTCACATAATATGTCCAAAATACATCAACTTCTGTTTAAGCAGTCATCGCCTCCAAGGAGCAGTCCATAAGACTTTTACATTTACTGACAGACATTTTCACTGAACTAACATTGAACTGATAGCCATTTTCACATGCCCACAATTCCAGCCTATTCAAATAATTTTCTAAGTACTGTATTATCAGTCACATTCATGATTATCTTACTTATCTTGGCATTACAATCAAATAGTTGTATGTTGCTAGTCAAATCCTTCCCAGTGTCATTAATGTATAGATTGAATAACAATGGACCAAAGACTGATCCTTGCTGTACATTACTGGTTATCTTAAATTTTGGAGACTCACATTCCCCATATACCATTTTTTGATATTCGCCAGTCATCCAACCTCAATATAATAATGTCTTGGGCATTTAGTATCATGGCTCTAAGCCATGATACTAAATCCCTTAGTTCTATTGCTTCTTATCAATATACATTCAAGAACCAGTTTTGTTTTCAAAACAGAAGACTTGAGCTCTTTCTTGATACTCTGACATCACAAGGCAGTTTAGATGGGGGAGGAAAGTTTGGCATATTACAAGTGGCTTGAGATCAAACTCCAGTTTTGCACTTGGCTTATATATGTGGCTCAAAACATTAGCAGCAAAAACTTCATCAGCAAATTGAAATCAAAATAGTCATAATGTTTATAAATACTTGTCTCCTCCTGAAATGTCAGGTGACCTTCATGATCTCTCACTAATGCCACAGGGCATAACTTGAAGGAGTTTTGCACTTGGCTTATATATGTGGCTCAAAACATTAGCAGCAAAAACTTCATCAGCAAATTGAAATCAAAATAGTCATAATGTTTATAAATACTTGTCTCCTCCTGAAATGTCAGGTGACCTTCATGATCTCTCACTAATGCCACAGGGCATAACTTCTGCTGTTCCATGTCACAGCCTTTCTGATATTCATATTGCACTCAAAGACGAGGCTGAACATTTGACGTTATTCTTCCACTTCAACTCCTGCACTAATGATTAAGTACTGTGCACTTTGCCAACACAGTTCTCACTGTACCTCTTCTGCTTTCATCAGAAACACTTTGGAGAGATTTAACAGCTTGGATGCCAAGAAACGTCTTGATCATGATGGTAACCCCTCTCCCAACAGACTCAAAACTTCTTTTACAGAATTAATGCTCATTCCATTTTGTCTTTATTATCTCTCATACTATTCCAGCATCAATCTATCTTACAGCATGGAAGCAAGTCAATATTTAGCCCATCCTTAAAGTGGAAATAATAGTCAGCCATCAAACCACTGTCCTCAGTTCAGTTCTCTTGAAAATAATGGAGAAAGTCATTAACAGCCAATTTCTTCAGACTTTAGGCCCAACAATTAATCAGTGTTCAGAAATATGGACTCCACTATTCTCAATTCACAGCAAACTTTTCTATGAATATCATCTGCCGCTTAGCACAAGATGGAAAGGTCTAGAAATCATACAGTGACTCTTGAAATGTCCAGGGTATTAACTGAAAGCTTGGTGCAAAGTCTTACTAAACTATAATCATATGGTCTATTGTCCAAATTTAATATGGTTTAACAGCTTTTGTTGCTTTGGCTGTAATTTCACACCACTACTACTTCCACTATTCTTTGTAACTGAAGAGAAAATCTGCAATTTTTTTGATCTGAGTGTTCACTAGGCACTGTGATAGGCTTCCTTTCTTCTGATTTCTTACCAGATATGACACTCCATCCCTTTTTTTTTAATATATGACAAACTTTATGGTGCTCAAATATCCCAAGCTACAAGATTCTTCATAAGCAATCTCCATATCAGATCCCAGGAGGTGAGAACAACCTTGCCAACTTCAATACTAATAAAACAGAGTCCCCTTATTTCATACCATAAATATCACATTTCACCTCCTTTAAATTTTGATAATGCAGTTGAATCATCATTATGATAAACTACCAGAAAATCCTAAAACTCCATACATAGAATTCTGTGCTAAAAGGAAATTAACTAAAGCAAACTATCTTCTATAAAAAACCGTCTCATGTAGTCGCTATAAGATGTATTGTATAAGAAGCTGACAGTCTCTAACCTCTCCTAGCATAACTACATTACATCCACTGTCTCAAAAAAAAGTGTTCTTTTCAAGACCATTACTTCTAACGCATACAATTTCCAAAAACTGCAAATGCCAAATATAATCTACCTAAGAAAACTGTTATGTTTGGGGGTGAGCCACGAAAAACCTCCCTAAAAGTAGTTGTTTGAAATCTAGAAGAAAATAATCCAGATAACAGATGACTTTTTCACCACCTGATTACTTAAAACTCACTTCAATCACTTTTGCAGATATTTGTGTTTCAGTCTAGAAGAGACTCTTCTATAAGCATTTTAATGGGTGTTGTTCTGCTGAACTAGCTACAACTACTCCTTTACTTTTCCTCAAATCTGTAAACACAGGAGCAGCTGCTGATCAACATTTACTCAGTGTCTTGCTTCTTATTATTATTATGTAACACCTCCAGAGAGTCCAAAGACTCATCAAGGGAAAGCACTTACTCTACAATTGCCTCCACCACTCATAATCCACCAATTACTACAAACGCAACTACCATCATCATCATCTACACCAATGCCATCTAAGGCTCATCACCACCATCAGTATTTTCAGAGACAATCACAAACATCCATGCCCATGGTGGGATTCAAACCCGCAGCCTTCTGACTCGAGAGCAGACACGCTGACCAGACCACTCGGCCAATTAGGCCGGCAACTAGACTTGAACTTGAAGTCTATCTTCAGGCGGTTTAGTGCTGAGGAGTGCAAAACACCACTTCCACTGAGCTACACAGGCTCTTTGAAAATATACAACTGCCATGACCAGGATTCGAACCCGGGTTATTGTGGCCCACAACACAATATCCTAACCATTAGACAATCACAGCTCACTTCTTTTATCCCATCTCTCTCTCTCTCTCTTTTTTTTTTTTTTTTTTGGGGGGGGAGGGGTCCTCAGTTTCCATAAGTGCCTGCAACCTTCACTCGTTCAGAAAACATACCAACACCCTTTCTTTATTGCAATCAAGTCCATATACAGTACTGATATTATAGATTTTGTAACCTTCAGAGAGAGAGAGAGGGGGGGGGGGGGGGGAGGGAGAGAGAGAGAGAGAGAGAGAGAGAGAGAGAGAGAGAGAGAGCATGACCAAGTAGAAAATTAGCTTCATCAGTTTATAAGGTTATGACGTAACATTTCCTAGCTAATTTATAAATAGTTATAAATTACGGGTAGATGCACACGTGAAACAACTGGCAAACGCTACATTGTCAGATGTGTTTCTCATTGAGATCTTGACCCTAAACCCAAGACTTATAAGTATACAAATCAAGGTGTAGCTTGTAAGTGGTTTTTCACATCATATATTGCTCTTGCTTTCTGAAAGGAAGAATATAACTCTAAGACAATACAAACTGAGAAGAGGGATAATATGTTATTTATATAAGGCTTATGAATGCTACTTCTAATAACAGGAATTCCACTAATTAGTACACTTTTGTTGGAAGTTTTTTTGCTTGGTTATACTATACATTAAAGATACCAAGAAATTATATACTTGGTTTAATCCTTTATCCAAGTGTAAGCAAACAAAGTTTGCACCTGAAGTATTTTCAGGACTGGGGAAACTCATGGTAAAGGTGGTGTCGACTTCACATCACTTGCCTTAGCATCCCATAATGCAAAGCACATCTCCTTGCAGACATGTATAATACTATGCATTATGGGAAGGGTTATTACCCAGAGCAGTTTCGAGCTTTATTGGGGTCTCTTCTGTGGGACCCAGACCCAGAGGTGATACTAAGGTTGAAGTAATGCAGAAGTCATATTTTCATATACAAGTTGCCAAAAGGTGTCACACCTTATTATTAAATTACTTTGGGATTAGAGAAAGGTTATTGGAAGTTTTTTCACTTGGTTATACTATAAATTAAATATAACAAGAAATTGGTTTAATCTTTTATCCAAGAGGTGATACTAAGGTTGAAGTAATGCAGAAGTCATATTTTCATATACAAGTTGCCAAAAGGTGTCACACCTTATTATTAAATTACTTTGGGATTAGAGAAAGGTTATTGGAAGTTTTTTCACTTGGTTATACTATAAATTAAATATAACAAGAAATTGGTTTAATCTTTTATCCAAGTGTAAGCAAACAAAGTTTGTGCCTGAAGTATTTTCAGTCATACCACCTTTACCACGAGTTGCCCAAGTCCTGAAAATACTTCAGGCGCAAACTTTGTTTGATTACACTTGGATAAAGGATTAAACCAAGTATATAATTTCTTGTTATCTTTAATTTATAGTATAACCAAGTAAAAAAACTTCACAACCTTTCTCTAATCCAGAGTAATTTAATAATAAGGTGTGACGCCTTTTGGCCACTGGTATATGAAAATATGACTTCTGCATTACTTCAACCTTAGTATCACCTCTGGCTCCCACCGAAGAGATCTCAGCTTTAGGCAAGATAAGTACTTTGGTTTTCTTTAGTTCATTTTTCACTTTGATTTTATTTTACTGGTGCTAATGATGGTTTCACACCGACTAGCACTGGTCTTTAATGAAATAAATATTAACATTGCTGGTAGTGCAGTTAATATCTGCATTACGGGATTACTTTTAGCGGTATCACGGCTGCCATTTTATAGTAGCTCAAATAACACATTTGCTGGTGGTGTAGAATTATTTCTGTATCACGGGATTATTTTATTGTCAGTCTTACGAGTGAAAGGTTTTTTTTCTTATATAATCAAATGCAGAGATTAGTCTTTTACCCACTTAAGACAAGATTTATTCTTTTACCCCTTATGGCAGATGGAAATATTTAATTACAGTTAAAGATGTAGAAATGAGGGACAAACTATTACAGGGTTGTACTTTTGAGGGGCACAGTTATTCCTGTAATGGTCGGGAGCCAGGTAAAAACAGTAAAAATCAAAAGATTTCCGATGGAATATATGTAGAACAGTAATGAAATTCTTATACAGACATTTTCAAAATGGGGTAAGATTAGTAATATATGAAAGTGTTTATCAAGTGAAGATCCAAATTGGTTTTCTGGTGATGTTACTTTCACAATGAATATGAAGACTCCTGTACCATATTTTGTCAACATCGGTACAACCCAAGTTATGGTAAACTATCCCGGAGTACAATGGCAATGCAATAACTATCCCTGAGTACAAATGCCAGCTACACTTGGCAAAATCACAAAAAGTGCATGACTAAATCAGCTAGAAATTAGTCCCAAAATTCAAGATCTGCAGGAACAACTTTCCCAGTGAAATCCTGATGGAACATCAGTTGAAATTACCAATAATGAACCTAACGTAACAACTGAACAGGTACAAAATGAAATGCAAAAACATGCAACTGTTCTACAAGGAGAAACTGGAAAAGAAACAGAAAAGGAAGTAAGACAACTGAAAGAACTTAATATGCAGACAAGATCATCAAAAAGGAAAGATTAATTAATTAAAAAAATTGAAGATAAACAAAAAAAAAAACTTAAAAAGGAACTACATCTAAAAGAAAAAGAAGTAATAAAAAATGTAAACATGGAGAAGGCTGTAGATCATCAAATGAAAACTCTTCAAGCACTCAGAAGATTTAATGGATTATGAAGAACTAACTCATGCTAATAAAGAGAAAGCAAGAGATACAATTAAAGAAAATATAATAAAGTTTACTGATTCAAAGTTCTCTCAGTATAGTTATCACCTATATGAAAAGAAAATAACCAGCTTTCAAATCAAGAATGATATGCATGAAATTGAAATAATGGAAAGCAACTGTAAAAAAACTGGTAAACAGTTTACAAGAAGCAGGTTATGCAATTGCTCCTTCACAGATTGAAGATCTCATTGGGTTCATCCAAAATTTAAAAGTTAAAGACTTACCAGTGACACTTCAATAATCATAGCATCTCCTCATTAAATGTATGAGGATTCCACAGGCAAATTAAACAAGAAACTATATGAAAACTTATGCTACACCATAATATCAGATTTCTGTTTCTCCAAGAAACATAGTTTTGCAGATATAAAGATATAAAAAGTTTAACAGGGCTGGAGTAGGAGTTCTTATTCTTGCCCCCCCCCCCCCCCCTGGGTCATTCTGTAATATTCAAAGGGATGCAGCAGGGAAAATCTTGACAACAGATTGGAAATACTGTGGTGTGTAATAAGGTTTATAAATGTTTATGCTCTATCCAATGGAACAGTTAGACGAAAATTCTTCCAGGAATTGGAGCCATATTTGTACAGTGCCCACTACATCATAGCAGCTGGAGATTGGAATTGTATTGAAAACACCACATCAGACAAAATAGAAGGACACCCCAGGAGTGTCCTTCTATTTTGGAAAGATAGGATATGCATAGTTAAAAACATGTCTTGACACTGTTCAGTTAGTAGACATATGGAGGATTCGCAATCCTAATCTCCAGGGATACATGTACATGAATCAAGGTATTGGCACTCGTATTGATATCTCTTCTAATTCAGATAAAACATCTTGACAACAACGTGTCAGATCAGATCATAATCTAGTTCTACTTAAGTTCAACTGTATGGAAAAAGTAGAGATCTCTTCTAGCCCATGGAGACTTCCACCAAATTTTCAGTTCTATGTTAATCTGTATGTTAATGAAACAAGTAGAAGAAAAAAATTTGAAAATAACAATACAGCTACACTTACTGTTTGAAGACAATACTACTACTTTTGGAAATTATAACTCTTGGAACATTAATGGCTTTCCTATTCATATCCAAGATAGACTTGACAGACTCATTACAGCACCTGAAGTTACCACAGCCTATAAAGAATGCTAAACAAGGAAATCACCAGGACTTGATGGTCTAGGAATAGAACTTTATCGCAAGGCCTGGGATTTTATTCTTCCCATTCTAGTTACACAATTTAATTCCTTTCTCTCATCAGGACACATACCAAGTAAACTTGTAGCAAGCCATACTGTCCCCATCACTAAACCTAATAGAGATTACACCTTAATCAGCAGCCCTATTTCTCTATCTGATACCGACTACAAGATAATTTTTCGCATTATCAATGACAGGCTTTATATTTATATATAGCTATACCCTCAGTATTAATCTGGTCTACCTACTCACTGATGAGACCCCAATGAGGGTTGAAACCAGTCTGGGTAGTGACCTTCCACCATAATGTATAACATCATACATCTCCTAGGAGATGTGTTTTACATTATGGGAAATACTAAGAATAGTGATCAGAGCTTTATCCACCTTTGCCATAGTTTGTACTACGTGCTTTAGCTTACGCTAGTATCCGCCAATACTTTTATAGTTTACTATATTCGGCATGAAACTCTTTGATTCCGATCTTTGAGTTTCTTATTCGACTTTGAAATAATGTGGGATTTAATACCCTTCATTTAAATAAATTTAGTTTAATCCTTTATCCAAGTGTAAGCAAACAAAGTTTGTGCCTGAAGTATCTTCAGGACTGAGGCACCTTAAGGTGAGACACCTTTTGGCAACTCGTATAGGTACATATGACTTCTCCATTGCTTCCACCTTAGTATCACCACCTCTGGGTCTGGCTCCCACTGACGAGACCTCAATAAAGGTCGAAAGCAGTCTGGACGGTGGTCCTTCCGTTAATGCATAGGATTATACATGTCCGCAAGGAGATGTGCTTTGCATTATGGTAGATACAAGGAGAGATGACTCCACCTTTACCACGAGTTGCCTCAGTCCTGAAGATACTTCAGGCGCAAACTGTTTGCTTACACTTGGATAAAGGATTAAACTAAATTTATTATAGATAGATGAGAAGTGGTTGTACTCAACTGCCATTTGAGCAGGAGGCAAGTTTTCTGAACTTGATCCTCACCTATGCAGGCTGGATGAGATTCTACAGTTCTCATTTCAAGTCACTTGCAATACTCCTTCCTTACTATCTTGCTACATCTTCAGGAGAACCAAGGTTTGAACCACTCAAAACTGTTACAGAGAAATTAGTTATGGTTAATTAATTCCTAGAATTCTAGCAAAGCAGTATTTGTATCATTAAATGTCAGAAGCAATGCATTTCTATGGTGCTGAACATTACATAACATGTAAAAGATATCTCTATCTCCCCCATCTGGTTAAGATTTGCCATGCATACTTCTCTCAATGAATTTTATCAGAAGCAAAATCACTTCATGCCATTGATTTTGCTTGATTATATCAACGAAAGTCATTCCCAGGAACAAGCAAAAGAAGAATTAGGTTAATCTTCACAATCTACAAAGCTGAAGCAAAACAGAATAGGAAATTGTTAATTTGTGTTTTCAATCCTGCCAACAATGAAACAATAAGCATGACATGTTTTTTCCGACTTGTTCTGTAATATTTAAGTACACAGAAAATGAATGAGACACTAAGGAAGTGTTTCCCAAAGCTAACTTCAAAAAAAGAGCGTTTGTGTGCAGTTGTGGATTAAGGATAGTAGGGGCCCCTAGGCAAATTATGTTTGCCCCCCCCCCCCCAATAAATAAATAAAATAAAATAAAAGTTAGGTGCAAATAAATTAAATTTTGTACTTTTGAACTTCTGGATTTTTCTGCCTGTTAAAGGGTTAAAGGATGATAAATAATAAAACTTTTTATTTATTTATTTTATTTTATCACTTTATTTATTTAAAAAAACTTTGTAAATTGTAAAAATTTTACAAAGTTTTTTTTTTACTTGCACTACGCTCAAATAATGAAAACACGAAAAGTCACACTAAAAAGTTATTTTTGAAACAAATAACTCTTACACGATTCAATAACAAATGAAGTTAAGGAGCAACCAGGCGAAACTTCCTATCTCAGCAATGCAATCAGTTTTCGTGACCTCGAAGCTGTCAACAGCGGCGTGCACCGACATTCGTAATGCAGTTTAATTTAAAGCGTAGATAACGTGCGCTGTTCAAAATATAAAATACGAAGCTTGTCAACTAGCGCCGACATTGGTATTGTGGCATTATTTAAAGCGTAGATAGTGTGCGCTGTTCAAAATACGTATTAAAACGTAATAATTGTTTTGAAAAAATTTTCGCTTAAAATAATCAAGATTTTTATGATGTTTACTGAAAACAATCTATTTTTATAGAAAAATGTTTTGGCTTTGGGGGCCCCCAAAGCTTGAGGCCCCTAGGGACGTGCCTCATTGCCTTAATGGGTTATCTGCCACTGTTTGTGTGTCATCAGTAGTTATCGTCTTGGAGAAATCAGTGAGGGACTACATACAGCATTGGGCAGATGATGGTAATGTTATCTGTGAGAATCAACATGGATTTGTTAAGAAGTGCTCTTGCTTTAGTAATATATGATTGCCTTTAATAATAAAGTGACGAGAGCAGTTGATGAGGGAAAGGCTTATTATTATTACCACCCCAAGACCTCATGGAGTCAAAGACTCATCTGGGAGGTCCTTTTATCACACACGCAGCTCATCATACCATGTTTTAAACACATTCAAACTCTTTGCAGACACCACATTCTCAGGCAAGGCATTCCAATCATTCACAACTCTGCACGAAAAAACCTGCCTCTTACTCTCCTACTCAAACCCTCTTTATACAGTTTCCAGGGATGACCTCTGGTTCTCCCACTCTCTGTAAAACTTCTCCAGCATTGATCCTATAATCATACCAACATATCTATAAGGGGTTGTTATAGATATGACAGGATTCTATCATATCTCCCCTCTTCCTCCTGTCCACCAGACTCTGCAAATTACATCTTCTCAATCTCCTCATACTCGATATTCCAGAGGTCAGAAACTACATTAATCAGTCGCCTTTGGACCCTTTCCAACATCTCTTCATCTTTCTGAAAACCAGGTGACCAAATCTGGGCACAATAGTCCATGTGTGGCCTAATCAAAGCCTTATACAACAGAACAAGAATCTCCCTACTTCTACACATCAGTGTCCTCCGCATCATTCCCAGAAGCCTTTGTGTTGTCTTCACAATTTTGGCGATGTGTCCTCTAAATTTTAGATCCTTATCCACTATCACCCCCAGATCTCTTATTTCCTCTACCTCCAACAATATATTCTCACCAAGCATAAATTCTGCATCCCATCTTTCTTTTTCCAAATTTTAAAACCTTACATTTTGCAACATTGAATTCACATCCCCATTTCCGTGCCCAATTACTCGTTCTATTCAAGTCTTCCTGTAAGGCCACAACATCTTCACTACACTTCATGGTTCGTCCCAACTTTGCATCATCTACAAACAACTGAATATCTCCATCCAAATCTTCACATATATCATTAATATACAAGTTAAACAGTAATGGACCTAAAACAGACCCCTGAGGCACTCCACTAGTGACTTTCCTTTTTCTGGATATCGCTCCCCCATACACAACTTGTTGATACCTATCAGATAGCCAGTCTCCAATCCAATGCACCAATCTAATATCCAATCCCATCTGCTCTAGTTTGACTGTCAACCTATCATGAGGTACTCTATCAAAAGCCTTTGCGAAATCCAAGTATATTACTGTGTATCCTTTTCCTCTGTCCAAGGAAGCAGTCACTTTATTGTAATAAGTAAGTGGATTACTAAAACATGACCACCCTTTAGCAAATCCATGCTGTCCATGAAAGATAATACCATTGTTATCAACTCAACTCTGGATCTTAGTTCTCACAAGCTTCTCCAACAACTTAACCACAAAACTTGATACACAGATAGGCTTATAGTTTGATGCTTGAGTTCGATCACCTCCTTTATGAAGTGGCACAATCTTGTCCTCCTTAGGAACTTGACTGAGTGCAAGACTCATATTAAAAATTTATGTCAAGGCAGGTGTCAACATACTTATACTGCTATTTTTTATTTTTATTTTATTTTTTTTTGGATTTTGCAAAGGCATTTGACAGGGTGCCACATGATAAATTGATATTTAAGTTGCAGCACATGGGTTTAAATGTCGGGTTAGTCAACTGGATTCAGGATTGGCTGGCTAATAGGTATCAGATTGTTGTGTATGGTGGGGCAATATCAAGGAAGCAGAAGGTTGCAAGTGGGGTTCCACAGAGCTCAGTACTGGGACCTGTATTGTTCAACCGTTATATTAATAACACTGTCAATGGATTGCAATGGGATATTCAGTTGTTTGTGGATGATATGAAGCTGGGAAGGGTTATCAGTAATAGTGCAGATCTGGCAGCCCTGCAAGAGGATTTGAATAAACTAGGCAGATGGGCAAATGAATGGGGGTTTCAGTTTAATGCAGCAAAATGTAAGGTCTTGAAGTTTGGGATACATCGATGGGAGGCTGCATACTCAATTGGAGGAGCTGTACTGGAGGAAGAAGGGGGAGACAAGAGATCTGGGGGATGGGTGATGATTGATAGAAAACTGAAATTCAGGGAGCATATTGCAAAGGTGGTGAAGGTAACCCAACAGATTGCTGCAATACTGAGAAGGATGCTGACTTGCAGAGATAAGAGTTATCATTCCGTTGTATGAGACCCTGATCAGACCACACTTAGACTATTGTTCTCAAATTTGGTCCCCAGGATTTGAAGGGAATAATTTAACTGTGGAAAGGGTATACAGAGACAGATAACAGAACTGTACATATCAGTTATGAGGATCGGCTGAGGGAATGTGGACTGTAGAATTTGATGGAAAGAAGGAGAGGCAATATGATCGACTTTTAAACTGATGAGAGGCAGTACAGGGTGGACTTTGGGGGTGTTCTTTCGCTTGGTGGAACAGGAAGGAGTGATGAAGAGGGGCCATCCCTGGAAGCTAAGAAAGGAAACTGTGAGCAAGAGGGTGAGGAGTGGTTTCTTTGTGTGTGTGTGTCCGCGTGTGAGGGGGTGGAGTGGCTGAACAGTGAAATGCATTGCCTGAGAGTGGTGAGAGCAAGAACGGTCAATGAGTTCAAGGAGTGGTATGATAGACTGTGTTTCCTAAGAAGGGCCTCCCACGATGAGTCTCTTCACTCCATGGAGGCCTGAATAATAAATGAACTTACAATTTCAGTGCATCACTTTTCACTATTTCAGCCAGTGGGCATTAGTCCATATTATCCTTTCTTGTTTGAAAGTAATTTGAAATCTATGTTTAGAGCACAAATAAATGACTCTGTTTTATTGTGATGATGGGTATGAATGGAACATTTCTTTATTACCTAGAATGGCCAACTACTGTAGTAAAAATCAAGTCATGATACGGTGACCTCTCAATTAACTAACAAATACATTTGTTTGTCAGTGAATTGATGGTATAGTAGTAGTATGGAGTCAGCTGGCAGGTTTAACCTATTCAAGAATTAGCCAAATGAAAGTCTGATATATGGTCAGTTAATAGAGTACACACTGCATTTTAATCTTTGTTATATTTTACTCTGCAATTCATTCTCTAATTCCCCCAATTTACTCATTATTATTATTATTATTATTATTATTATTACTTTTCACATTGAACTATGAGTATAGTAAATTTATAGAGATAAGTTTGTTATAATGGATAGACTGCTATAATAAATATAGTTTAATCCTTTATTCAAGTGTGAGCAAACAAAGTTTGCGCCTGAAAGTATCTTCAGGACTGGGGTAAGGTGGTACAACACTGGGCAACTCATTGCAAAGGTGGAGCAAGCTAACATCACTCCTATCTCAGTATCTCCCATAATGCAAAACACATCTCCTTGCAGATATGTATAAATGTTATGCATTAAGGGAAGGGCCACTACCCAGACTAGTTTTGACCTTTATTGAGGTCTCTTCAGTGGGAGCCAGGCATCCGCAAGGAGATGTGTTTTGCATTATGGGAGATACTGAGATAGGAGTGATGTTTTCTTGCTCCACCTTTGCAATGAGTTTCCCGGTGTTGTACCACCTTACCCCAGTCCTGAAGATACTTTCAGGTGCAAACTTTGTTTGCTCACACCTGGATAAAGGATTAAACTAAATTTATTATAGTCTCACCAAGTGAAAAATAAACTTTCAACATCTTTCTCTAAATCCAGAGTAATTTAATAAAAAGGTGCACACAGCTTTGGCAACTCCTATAGGTAGAGATGACCTTGCTAATGCTTCTGCCTGGTATCTCCACTTGGGCCTGGCTCCCGTTGAAGAGACCTCAATAAAGGTTGAAAGTAGTCTGGGTAGTGGCCCTTCCCTTAATGCATAACATTATTCATATCCGCAAGGAGATGTGTTTCGAATTATGGGAGATATTGAGATAGGAGTGATGTTAGCTTGCTCCACCTTTGCAATGAGTTGCCCGGTGTTGTACCACCTTACCCCAGTCCTGAAGATACTTTCAGGTGCAAACTTTGTTTGCTCACACCTGGATAAAGGATTAAACTAAATTTATTATAGTCTAACCAAGTGAAAAATAAACTTTCAAGGATAGACTGCTACAGTAAATTTTTTTCTAATAGCACCATGTCTATGCTGCTTGGTTGGGACTTTTCTGCATTTTATATTGGGAAAGTAAGATAATTGTTTCTGCTATAGTGAGAGATGACTGCTTATTATCATATTTTCTTTTATGTATATAGAAAGGATATTTTATTTTTAACTTTGTATGATTTATGCTTTAGTTACCCTATAGGTGAATAGTGAGTTATTCTGAATGCTTATGCTAGCTAGTTAATTATGAACTATTAGAAATTTACAAAAAGAGAGGTATAATTATATTTACTAAACTTATCACTGTTGATGACAAATTGGCTTTCAATAAATGCATTTTTGATTATTTGCTGTTCGATGAATTGCTTTTCGAGAAACTGCCTTTCAATTAATTGTGTTTTCAATTAACTGATTTTCGATGAGCTGTCTTTCAAGTTATGGTTTATTGAATAAATTGTTTTTTCGATAATCTGCCTTTTGGTAAATTGTCTTACAGTGAATTTTCTGTATATCACAAACATCATCACATCCAGATAGTCTGAAATCAAGTTGCATTTTATCTTCCCCTGCACCGCAAACTTAAAATCATTGTACTGGCTGAGAAAAACATAAGCATCAAGAAATTTTGTGTATTATGTGCACAGGGAAATAACCTATTCAATTCCAAAAAAAACTAAAAAGTCAACCAATCCTGAGAGACTGCTGTGCAATCATATACACAACCTTCTTCCACCTCAATCTCTGGGAATCTCTTTTCTTGATGAACATAAAGGGGTTGATTTTTGATTTGATTTTTATGGAACAAAGACATCAAACTGCACCAGGAATACAGATTACAACAGTATATATGGTAAACAGTTAGTAGGACAATCACAAAGATCTATTCCCTTGGCGGGAGAGAGGATATGCTAACTACTCGGCAAATCATGCCAGTATGCAAAAGGACTTTATTAAAAATTTATACCACTGTGATATCTACTGAATAGTTTTCTTGATAACTCTTTTCTAGACGTGCTTTTATGTTTTATTCCATGAAACAGTATCACAGAGATAGTGATCTCTGATATTATTATTCTTTGCTCTTGTGATATGAAGAGGCTCAATGCCATGAAAAAATGTTATTCAAAATTTCCAGAGTTACTCAATATTCCAAAGATTCCAGTTCTTGAAGCAGTATTTAGACATAGGATCATTCTCATTCTCAAAATAATTAAGTATATCGTAATTATGGATAATGGCTTGAAATGCAAAATGTCCAGAAAACCAATTTACTTTATTAAGTGGTTTAAAGACACGGATTTGCGTTCAGAAGTGTTCAATATTTTTGCAAATCTACACTTGTTTGTTGAAGATCGGCAGAAGACTGTGTAGATAGCTCTATCAATGTTTCAGTGTCCCTCATTAGCCTGATCTCTTTTCATGTTTCCCTGTTACACTTATTCCAACAGCACTGTTGGAATAAGCGTAGATTGCAGTTTGGTTGACTAGTAGTCCAATGCACAATGACACTATCAGATCAAAACTTAACCATTTTGGCATGATCAAGTTGGTGTTTTTTGTAAAAATCTTTGATGGCAAATACTGCTGTATCACATTGATGTAGTTGAACAATACAATACCCCCAAAAGATGTTTTATATTGCGATGTGTGGTCACATAAAGTTAAATTTGATAAAATAATAATCTGCTAACGCCTTTTATTAAGCAAAGCCTTTCCAATCAGAAACAGCTGGCCCAAGAGTATCACTATTCATTTTGATAAATTATGGAGACTACAACCATGTCAAGAATAATTATTTTAATTTCCTGATGTTTCGACCTTTATATCAAGGTCATCATAAACAAACACACAAAGACAAACTACATTACATTTCCAACAGTATGTCAAAGTGACAATGATTAGATCAACCATAATTCTAGTGGCCTGACTCTACTGAAAAAAGTACATCAAAGCCATATCCTATTTATTTATAACATGGTCAGAAAACAAATTAATATTATTAAGCGAAGCCTTGCCAATCAGAAACAGCTAGCCCAAGAGTATCACTATTCATTTTGATAAATTATGGAGACTACAGCCATGTCAAGAATAATTATTTTAATTTCCCTATGTTTCGACCTTTATATCAAGGTCATTATAAACAAACACACAAAGACAAGCTACATTACATTTCCAACAGTATGCCAAAGTATCAATGATTAGATCAACCATTATTCTAGTGGCCTGACTCTACTGAAAAAACTGCATCAAAGTCTTGTCCTATTTATTTATAACATGGTCAGAAAACAAATTAATATTAATATTTTTATTATAGCAATAGTCGTGGCTTAATCAATAAAAGGCTAAGATCCTGGATTACTACAGTCCTATTTATAATGAACTTTAGAAGAAAAGAGTTATGTGGGTAGGATATGTGCCACCCGTATTCTTAGGATTTTTAGACCATTATTTTTGTTAAAATTAGGGTAGTTGATTATTATTTAAGAGGTCTCTTTAATTTGCTTTCATACCATGTTTTGGTGTGAGGTAACGAACAGATGCCTTTCCAGTCAATTCTGTGTAGAGCATTCAGGGTATGATCAGAAAGGCCTGATTTACTATAGTTATTAAACTGATTGTGATTTATCTAATCGACAATCTTAGGTGTTAATAAATACCTTTTTTATAAATTAGTTCATTTAGTATTGTTAATACCATTAAAATCAGTTAAGAATAATATCATTTATGTTCTGTTTCAGATAGGAATTGTGCATCCAGTTTCACTTATATAAAGCAAATTACAGGTGCATTGGATAGAGTATACTCCAGAGTAGATCAGGAGAGGAAGTGAATCCTTCGAGGATTTGAATAAGTTTTTAAATTTTGCATGAGGTTTAAATGTGGCAATAAGGTTGTATTTCTATAGTATTCTGTTTATTTTATCTGACATCCCTTTAATGTATGGAATGGTTACAGTTTTAGTGTAATCTAATTTATTTTTATTATTAGCTACAGTATTATTAGCTACAGTTGGCTAAAATATTGGCTACAGTCAAAAATACTATCAACAAAATTCTTCTTGCGAAGAATTTTGTTGATAGTATTTTTGCTGTAGCCAATTTTTTGGAAGTTACTGCTGATAACTTTTAATTCATGCTTAAGTGCTTGCTCATCAGTATATACACTATTATTAGCTACAGTTGGCTAAAATATTGGCTACAGTCAAAAATACTATCAACAAAATTCTTCACAAGAAGAATTTTGTTGATAGTATTTTTGCTGTAGCCAATTTTTTGGAAGTTACTGCTGAACTAAAGTTAGGAAAGATTAGCTGATTTGTAAAGTACTATCTCCCATAAAGGGGATAGAAGTAAGCCGTTGGATCTGTTTAAGTTAGGAGAATGAAGGAGAGTTTCACATGTTTCTTTATAAAGGCGTTCCATGAGAAACTGACTTTTGTGAAGAACTCTTGTCTTTCTCCAATGAACTCTGTGTCTAGTGAAGATGGCATGTTCTGCAAGTCCAGACTTTTCAGGTTTAAAGTATTCAATATAAGATTGGTGTTCTTCTAGCCGAATAGAGGCAGATCTTCACGTTTGTTCGAAATAAATCCACAACAGCACGGAATCTGGTAGACACCTGGATGATTAAGATATAGAAGCTTGTCCTTAGGAGAAGTGAGAAAGGTGGAGATTTTTATATATGGTCTAAAGGCAACAAAAATATTCAGTGGTTTTAAAACTTTTGCTATACATTTACTGATGCCTTGTACGTAAGGGATAGTAATGCATGTTATTTCTTCTGTATTTGAAGAGGAAGACATTAAAACTACCCAAAGTTCTTTTAATGAAGCAATTCTTACAACCATTAGATAGAAAGGAGGAAGTTATATTGTAGTTCTTTCTGTAAAAGATCGTCTGAAGAACAAAAGGAGTGGGCCCCATGAACCAGTGTTTTAACAGTTCCTGCCTTTTGACTGGGATGGTGATGAGATTCCGCATGGATATAATGGCCTGTATGAGTCTTCTTTTTATAAACTGAGAAATGTAGGTTATCATGTTGGTGAAGAATTAGAAGATCTAAAAAGGCTAACTGCTTATTTGATTCTACTTCTAGGGTAAACTTGATCCTAGGATGAAATGCATTTAACTTAGTGAGAAATTGTTGAAGTTCATCTGAAGAGCCATTCCATAGAGCAAAAATGTCATCGACATATCTGAACCGATGAGTAGGTCTGGGAGAAACGTTGTCAAAGATACGTTGTTCAAAATGTTTCATAAAGAAATTGGAGATAGCAGGAGAAAGAGGATTATCCATTGCTGTTCCTTCAATTTGTTGATACAACTTATTTTTAAAGGAAAAATAACCAGAATTTATTACAAAATCAAATACGTTTACAATGTCTGAAGGAAATTCCTGTTGTAGTAATTCAATGCTTTCCGAAAGAGGCACAATTGTAAATAAAGAAACAACATCTAAACTGATCGTGATATCAGAAACGTCCAAATGAAGATCTGAAATTTTATTTTTGAAATCCAAAGTATTTTTTATATAAGTATCAGTTCTTCTAGTTGAAGAGGAGAGTAATTTTGATAAAAATTTAGAGATTTTGTAAGTGGGGCAACCTATACAATCTACGACTGGTCTTAACGGAATGCCTGGTTTATGAACTTTTGGAAGACCATACAATCTAGGTGGACGACCGAAGAAGGTTTTAAGTTTTTTCTTTTGATCTTCATTCCATGTAGATACATTATCTATAAGAGAATTAAGTCTCCTCAATTGACTCGGGGTAGGATTCGATGTAAGAGGCCTATAAGTTGAACAGTCGTGAAGTAAAAGAGACATTTTTCTCTCATATTCCTTCCTATCTTGAATCACTACAGCCTTCCCCTTATCAGCTTTCGTAATAATTAAATTATTGTTATTCTTCAGTGATTTCAATGCTTTAAACTCAGAGTAAGAAAGATTATAACAAAGAGGCTTGGCATGAAAAAGAATTTGTGCACATTCAAAACGTAATCTGTTGGCTGTTTTTTGGGATAAGGATCGAATACCCATGTCTATGTTATGAAAAAAAAAATCCAGAAGTGGCACCTTATTCGATGTAACAGTGAAATCATGTCCTTTTGAGAAAACAAAACGTTCACAGTCTGTTAATGGACGTCTGGAAATATTTATAACTACTTTATCTATATCAATAGTATTATTACTGGATCTAGGTATGCTGACCAGTGATTCAAATTTGCGTTTAAGCTTGTCACGAGAGTCATTAAAGACCTTTAGGTAAGAACTCAAAGATACACATTACAGTATTAAAAGTTACAACCGTTAAAACAGATTACAGAGCATTATTTATATCTATAATTTCTCTATTTAAGAGGGCAAGAGATTTTTTAGCTTCGTGCAGCTGATTATTTAAAAGAGACTTACTAGCTTTGAAGTAGATCCGATGAGCTTTTGGGGACCTAAAAACTTGTTTTATTTTACAACAGGTTGGAATAACCTGGGCCATCTTACATCGTTTAAGGAATATTAATCTGTTGATGCATTTGGCCTTCTTTACCAATACTTTATCTAGCAGATTGTTTGGAAATAGACTCTCCATGAATTCTAGCAATATGTTTTAAAAGAGGTATACCGTGAGTAGACATATCAATACAAAATTAATAACGGAAAAAACTCATGTTCAAAGATTATTTAATAGTATAATTTTCTTTTGAAACACCGAATAAGGTGCCACTTATGGATTTTTTTTTCATAACATAGAGAGGGGTATTCGATCCTTATCCCAAAAAACAGCCAACAGATTACGTTTTGAATGTGCACAAATTCTTTTTCATGCCAAGCCTCCTCGTCCTAATCTTTCTTACTCTGAGTTTAAAGCATTGAAATCATTGAAGAATAACAATAATTTAATTATTACGAAAGCTGATAAGGGGAAGGCTGTAGTGATTCAAGATAGGAAGGAATATGAGAGAAAAATGTTTCTTTTACTTCGCGACTGTTCAACTCATAGGCCTCTTACATCGGATCCTACCCGGAGTCAATTGAGGAGACTTAATTCTCTTATAGATAATGTATCTACATGGAATGAAGATCAAAAGAAAAAACTTAAAACTTTCTTCGGTCGTCCACCTAGATTGTATGGTCTTCCAAAAGTTCATAAACCAGGCATTCCGTTAAGACCAGTCGTAGATTGTATAGGTTGCCCCACTTACAAAATCTCTAAATTTTTATCAAAATTACTCTCCTCTTCAAGTAGAAGAACTGATACTTATTTCTGATATGATCAGTTTAGATGTTGTTTCTTTATTTACAAATGTGCCTCTTTCAGAAAGCATTGAATTACTACAACAGGAATTTCCTTCAGACATTGTAAACATATTTGATTTTGTAATAAATTCTGGTTATTTTTCCTTTAAAAATAAGTTGTATCAACAAATTGAAGGAACAGCAATGGGTAATCCTCTTTCTCCTGCTATCTCCAATTTCTTTATGGAATATTTTGAACAACGTATCTTTGACAACATTTCTCCCAGACCTACTCATCGGTTCAGATATGTATGTCGATGACATTTTTGCTCTATGGAATGGCTCTTCAGATGAACTTCAACAATTTCTCACTAAGTTAAATGCATTTCATCCTAGGATCAAGTTTACCCTAGAAGTAGAATCAAATAAGCAGTTAGCCTTTTTAGATCTTCTAATTCTTCACCAACATGATAACCTACATTTCTCAGTTTATAAAAAGAAGACTCATACAGGCCATTATATCCATGCAGAATCTCATCACCATCCCAGTCAAAAGGCAGGAACTGTTAAAACACTGGTTCATGGGGCCCACTCCTTTTGTTCTTCAGACGATCTTTTACAGAAAGAACTACAATATAACTTCCTCCTTTCTATCTAATGGTTGTAAGAATTGCTTCATTAAAAGAACTTTGGGTAGTTTTAATGTCTTCCTCTTCAAATACAGAAGAAATAACATGCATTACTATCCCTTACGTACAAGGCATCAGTAAATGTATAGCAAAAGTTTTAAAACCACTGAATATTTTTGATGCCTTTAGACCATATAGAAAAATCTCCACCTTTCTCACTTCTCCTAAGGACAAGCTTCTACATCTTAATCATCCAGGTGTCTACCAGATTCCGTGCTGTTGTGGATTTATTTCGGACAAACGTGAAGATCTGCCTCTATTCGGCTAGAAGAACACCAATCTTATATTGAATACTTTAAACCTGAAAAGTCTGGACTTGCAGAACATGCCATCTTCACTAGACACAGAGTTCATTGGAGAAAGACAAGTTCTTCACAAAAGTCAGTTTCTTATGGAACGCCTTTATAAAGAAACATGTGAAACTCTACTTCATTCTCCTAACTTAAACAGATCCGATGGCTTACGTCTATCCTCTTTATAGGAGATAGTACTTTACAAATCAGCTAATCTTTCCTAACTTTTTGTATTAATTTTTTATATTTTTTTATTTATTATTTTTATTTATTTTATTTATTTTTTTTTTTTTTAAGGAAATTTATTGACCTTTTTAGTTATCTTACACCAGCTACTTAGGTGGCGCTTTTTGGAATTGTCAGTTATTGTTTAATTTGAGCTTAATGTATTGAAGATGCCTGTGACACACAGGCGAAAATTATACTATTAAATAATCTTTGTACGTGAGTTTTTTCCGTTATTAATTTTGTATCGATATGTCTACTCACGGTATACTTCTTTTAAAACTTACTATATTATACACCTCCTATGGCCTTCCATAAGAAGATGCCTGGTCGTTGATGTTACAAAACACCAAAACCTAGATACTCAAAAGGCTTCTGTTGTAACTAATACTTGTCTTATATCATTATTATACTTGGCTGGCATCTACTCCACATTGTATAAGAAGCTCACAGTCAGCCAATTCCAAAAAAACGGAGATAAATACTAGCCATTAAACTATCAATCTACTCCTTTCACCCAATGAAGGTCAACCACTTCAATGACTAGAAAACTTGTACAAATTAAAGATGGAAACTAAAACTTATGTGGAAATAAATTTAGTTGATGATGTATGTCTTGGTATCTATCTTTAGTACACCAACAATGAACATGATTAAAATGCAAATAACAGAAGTATTTTAAAAAGCACCACTACTACAGCATAAATAAGATAGCAAATGGTAAACAAATTCCTAATAAAAGAAATAAGTAAAATTAAACGCATGGAAAGGCTTATGTGTTCGTCAGACATTTTTGTAATAGATTTCACGGTATGATATGAACACAGAAGGATAAGAAAATAACTATTTATTAACTTAAAAGCTAATATTTCGCTGGTATTATATCCAGCATTTTCAGAGCACACAACAAAGTTTGTTTCAAATGCAAAACAGTGTAACAGTGGGGCTAGTAAAAGTAATTGCAGCGTGCAACACAAGACTAAAGTCCTAATATGGCACCATCTAAGTTTTAAAAAAAAAAAATTCAAAGTTTTGAAATAGTAGTCCAAATGATAGTCTTAGAAGGTTTGAAAAAATGAAATAAAATAAAAGTAATAAATATTAATTTGGTCTTAAGATGACTGTCTCCCAAATCTTTGGTAGATTTATACAGCCATACTTGTTAAGGTTTGGAGTATGTTTTAAGGCTTCTGTTGATTCCAAGCTTCTACAAGTCAGAGAGGTTGTTCCTGGAATCAACAGAAGCCTTAAAACATACTCCAAACCTTAACAAGTATGGATGTATAAATCTACCAAAGATTTGGGAGACAGTCATCTTGAGACCAAATTAATATTTATTTCATTTTTTTTTTTAACCTGGATGGCGCCATATTAGGACTTTAGTCTTGTGTTGCACGCTGTAATTACTTTTACTAGCCCCACTGTTACACCGGATTGTAGTTGTTTTGCATTTGTAACAAACTTTGTGTTGTGTGCTCTGAAGATGTTGGATATAATACCAGCAAAATATTAGCTTTTAAATTAATAAATAGTTATTTTCTTATCCATCTGCATTCATATCAAACCGTGAAATCTATTATAAAAAAGTAAAATGAAAATCAATAAAAACATTAAAACGTACTCACACACAAATATAATAAGATAACAATTAGGAATTTACAGAAGAATGATATAACAAATTCCATATAGGGGATAATCAAAAGCTATTAGATCTGTTTCAGTTTGGATAATGTAGAAATGTATCACATTCTTTTTGTGTAACCATTCTAAGAGGATCTACTTTTGTGTAGAATCTTGGTTTTCTTTTCTTTTCTTCAAAAGTACCCTATGTTTGGTCAAGATAGCATTGTTCAGCTAGGCTAGAATGCCCAAGTTTATGTTACTGGATATAAGATTTACGTTCGTCATGATAGATGGCTGCAGATCAACCAGACAGTGAAGTAAGGCAAACTACAGCAAAGGATCTGGCGGAAAACTGAAAAGCTGACTGGAAAAAGTTTATCTTTAGGTGAGAAAAAGAAGGGTTTGTTTCTTAGAAATCTTCATGACAGGGCAAAAGGACACTGCAATGTCAAGAGATCTAAGAACTTTAGTAATACATTTGAAAATTCCTTTAATATATGGAAGTGGTATCTGAGAGATTTCTTCCAGAGATATAGAGACTGGAAGTCTAAAGCTGTTAAATGATTTATCGATAAAGGACTCCTTAAAACCATTTTTTACAAAGGTGGATTTGAAATTCAATTCTTGATGTATAAGGCTCTTCAGTAAGGCAAACTATGAGCATGTAATGGTTCTGACTTTATGACTAGGATGATATGAGAAATAGCATGAATATAATGATCAGTATTTTGACAATCAAGATAATGCCTCATTTAAGCACTTTTTCAAAGATTCCCATGCATTGCTGATATTTTTTCACATTCAGTAACTGATACCATGAGACCAAAGATAGTATTCTCCTAAGTTGATAATAATTTCCAGATTTGTAGTTCAGCATGTAACCTGTTTTACTCAGAGCAACAATACAATTAGATACGTCCCAAGAAAGCACAGCATGATCACTGTCACCAATTGGTGGTAAACAGCAATATTCTTAACAGAGACCTATGAGCAAATCCAACACTCTTTGACTCGAGTTCTTTCTTTCACATGCTACTTGAGAAAATTGTTTCGCAACAATTCAATAAATTCCTCTTCTTTCTTATCGTGAGATTTCTCTTCTATCCAATCAATATTTGGAAAATTAAAGTGGCCCATAATGATCACTCGTTTGGTACCCATAAGGCTAAATTAGCGATGTGTTTTTTGTCCCTGCAACTGAGCCACCAGGTCTGTAGCAACACCCCACCATATATTTCATTCTGTTAACCACCACTTCACACCAGATAGACTCAAAACTCATTGCTATATGAGACATTGTTATCATCATTGTTTTCTTGTGTTTCTACCCTAAATGGACTTAAGTCATCTGATATCAATAGAAGTACTTTTCTGTCATTCCTAAAAATAGTATACCCATTACACTTGATCCCACCTACCATATCTGCTTCTGATAGTCAGGTTTCAATAATGCCAACAATCTAGGCCACACTGTATTCAATAAAGCAACAAACTCAACCCCTTCGTTTCTGATGCTTTTGATATTTGTGGATACAATAAATTACCGCCTAGCCTATTCTTATAATTAGATATGTAACCTATTTGGTCATGTTCTAGAATTTCCTCTTTTTCCTACCCAGACATACTTAAAAGATCTGAACCCAAAACATATTGTTCCACCCCTTCGCCACATACATAACCATGTTGAAAGACATTCATACCTTTATCACATTTGCATACCAGTTTGCATGCTTAATCTCATGAAATTTATGTTAGTGCCTCCTACCATGATGACTGCCATTGATTAATTACCTACCCTTATAACTATCTGTGGTCTGTATATAATAGTACTCGGAAAAATGTATGAGATGACCCTAGTGGATGCATCTGCAGTCTCACTGGAAAATGAGACTGCAGATTTCTAATTCTAATGTGGCTGGAGAGAATCCAGCACAACCAAAAACATCAAAAATAAGGATCTTTATTTCACACAATAAAGACTAGATGAACACTAGATGTAGGGTTGTACACAAGAGGAAATGGCCTGTAAAGAACTCAATGAGTCTGTAAATTATAATTTTTGGTACCTATGTGTTCAAGTTCAAGCTGAATGGCATGGAAGCCAAGCAGTATAATTACTACATTCAAGAGATCTGATTCAATATAATGATGACAGGACACACAGCAGTACAATCAACAGAGGATGCAGATCTCAAATTATCAGTATAGAGATAGGTAAGAAATCTGAGTGATCTGTTCTATATGTATTAAAAACTGCAAGATGAAGTACTTCCTTAGTTAACAGAGTAAGAGATTGCACGAGGGAGTGCAAACCTGCTATAGAGGAATGCTGTTATATTCGGTGCATGTAATGTCATCAACATTGCATGATCTCTTTCACATATATGCATCAAACGGACAATGGCAGGCTAATGTAATTTTGAGTTTCCCAATGTACAGTAAATACTAGTCCATGTAGGATGTTTGGAAGAAACTGTTTTTAAGGCATAGTTATGCCTCTGTACCCCCATTCTGTGAAGGATAGAGAACAAATATTCAGTGCTCTGTAAAATATGAGTTGAGAACTTGGCTTCTGTTGATAATGAGATGATATAGTTTGTCCCATTTTTAACTTTGGTCCCAGGTGAATAGTGCATTTTTGGAAGAAGTGTGCATACAGTTTTTTTCCTACTGAAAACTTAAATCCATTACTATGATTCCCAAACAGATATTATGGATTACTTGTTGAAGTTGCCTTGCAATGATCCTTGTGTTACAAAAATGACAGCAAATTGTGAAGCCTTCAACATATAGGGTATTGCCTACTATGGGAGATTGTTCAGTGACTGAGTTTACTTTGACAGCAAAGAGTGTCAAGACTTAAGACAGCCATGGGAAACACCTTCTTCTAGGTAAAATTGACAGGAAAATGCACTTCCCACTTGGACTTGGAAGAGAAATTTTTTAATATAAATAGAACATCTATTTACACCCAACCTTAAGGATAATCAGGTGTTCAGAAAACTTCATTTTGGAAGCACTGAAGTTGACTAGGTTGCTTTCACTGCAATCAAGGATATTCAAGAAACTTATGACAGATGATCTTGAAGTTTGAGCACTGTAGAATTTGTCATAAGTGTAGGACGAGTAGAGTGGGCTATCATCAGAATAGGGTTTGCAGTCTATGACAGCAGCTGGTTTATATAAATTAGGAAGAGAGTGGGTGAAATGATAAAGCCCTAAGGGACATTGGCATCGACAGAAAAGTTAGAGGAGAGAACATCATTCACCATTACACATAGAGATAGATCTGAGAAAAAACTGGCAATTCATTTACACAAGGATGAACATAGTCCAAATAATGGTAACTTGTTGGAAAGCCCTCGATGCCAAACTATCAAAAGCTCTGGAGATGACAAGAGCAACAACACAGGTTTCTCTGAACTTTTCCATGGAATGGGTTTACATTTAAGTGACATAGACCAGGAAATCTTCTGTGGATCTAGACTGGCAAAATCCATACTAGTGGTCACTAATTAGACAGCAGTTCTCAAGGTGTTGAAGAAGTTGATTGTCGATGACCTTCTCCACTATTACTTTAAACAGAACTGATGCGAAAGCAATAGGTCAATTGCTTGATGATAAATATTCATCTCCTTTTTCAGGAACTGATTGTATATGAGCTTTCATCCATGCTGAAGCATGGATGCCAGCTTAATGAATAGATGAGAGAAAACAGATGTTAGAGCAGGAGTACATCTCTTGAGCACAATGGGTGGAAACAAACTAGTGTTTGTTTCCATCCATTTCCACCATCCAACCAGTGTTTGACAAACACTAGTTTAAAAAATACCAGACTTTGCGAAGAAGGATGTCCAAGAATGGTAAACTACCAGCATTTTCTTTTTCCATGGTGAATTGAATTTAATGGTTACAGCCCTCATCAAATCAGCAGATAACTGACTCCTATCTTTCACCACTTAAGGATTCTTCTACAAAAAGTAGAGTTCCAAATCCCTTCTATTTCTAGTATCTCTGAACTTATTGGTAGAATTTTGAAGTATCACCTTATTCCCATGTATTTTCTCTATCAACAAAATTTCTTGTCTGTTACTATCTACAAAAGATAATCTGTTGCCTCTATCATTAGCTGGTATTTATTATTATTACTACGGGCTACTCCAGGGAGTCCTTAGACTCATCGAGGGTATTTAATATTTAATATTTATGTAATATTTATGTGTATTTATGTAATATTATGTAATATTTAACAGATACCTTGTGAATGTAATTTGACATAGACCATTCTGTGGAAAAAAGAATTAATGAACATCAATATTACATTAAATATGTGAAAACTTAAAAGTCTGGTCTGGCACAGCATAGTATTGACACTAAACAGAGTATCCAGTGGGATGAAGCGTCTCTTCTCCACAGAAGTAGTTTTAAATATGAATACCTTTTTAAAGAAAGTTGTGAAGCCCTTTTACATCAGCCTGAGAGGAATCAGAATGATAGTCCCTCTCTCTTCCCCCCCCCCAAAAGTTTGGGAGATTCATATTATGTGAACATCAAAAATAAAGTAGTTTTCATATTAGTTATTAATATATTAATTTATCTTGCAACAACAGTTTTTAATTGGTAAACCAAATGTTCTAGGAACCTTGTTTTCCTGTTCTTTGATTTACTTGTTTCCACACACTCATGATGTACTGTTATTTTCAGTATGAAATAACTGTACTTTCATTAAAGTTTATTACTATGGACCACTGCAAACCTCAAGGACTCACTTTAGTGAGTACAATGCAAACCCGAGGTACCAGATGCTGGACCATGCCTTACTCTATGTAATATACATCTGTTATATTATTCTGTAGACTGGTCACTCCCCTTCTTTCTCCTCTTCTTGCTCCTTCCCCCTGATGCTATTAGAGTATTCGAGGGCTAGGGGTGAATCTTTCCTATCTTGCTAAGTCATTTCATCTTATGCAGCCACCGAAGGAGGCAAACTAGCCTCAATAGATGCCGGTCCCAAGCCCGGATAAATGGCGAGGGTTGATGTCAGGAAGGGCATCCGGTCGTAAAACTTCACTGCCAGCTCTAGCTATGATATGAGTCAAAGAGAAAATGATATAAGGGCTAGGGCATAACCCTTAAGCGATGCACAGCCACATCGCCCTACAGCTGTGAGAAGTGGACGAGGGCTACCGCATCAAGGGCAGGTGCAGTTAAAGAAGCGAGCCCAGCAGGTAGAGAGGATGTTGCAAGTGGGAACATTGAATATTGGAAGCATGACTGGAAGGGGAAGAGAGGTGGCAGACATGAAGAGGAAGAGGAAGTTGGACATTTTATGTGTGCAGGAGACAAGGTAGAAAGGGGAAAAGGCAAAGGAACTGGGAGATGGATATAAATTGTTCTACTCTGGAGTGAATAAAGAGGGAAGAAATGGTGTAGGAATTGTGGTGTGTGGCAGAATGAAGGGCGAAGTACTGGAAGTGGGTAGAAGGAACGACAGGATCATGCGAATGAAATTGGGTCTTAGAGAAGAGCGGGTGGTCATATTATGTGTATATGCTCCACAAGTTGGCTGTACAGCAGAGGAGAAAGATGAGTTCTGGAACGTGTTAGATGAAGAAATGAGGGAACTGGAAGAAAACGAGATGGTGATTGTCGGAGGAGACTTGAACGGACACATAGGGAGACAGAATAGAGACTGTGAAAGGGTGCATGGTGGCCACGGAGTAGGAATGATGAACCAGGAAGGAGAGAGGGTTGTGGACTTTGCAGTAGTGTTTGATCTGGCAATTGTGAACTCGTTTTTCTACAAGAGGGAAGAACATTTGATAACATTTAGGAGTGGTAACAACAGTTAACAGATTGACTACATTTTGACTAGAAGAAAACATCTTAAGGCAGTAACAAATTGCAAGGTAATCCCAACAGATCAAGTGGTGCAACAACACCGGCTGCTGTGCACAGACTTCAAAATAAGGTCGAACATAAGAACCCTTGGAAGCAATGGGAGGAAGACAATTAAGTGGTTTCGCTTAAAAGAAGAGGGAGTGAGGAATCATTTTAGGGAGAGGGTGTTAGAGAGGATTTCGGATGGACTGGAAAGTGTACAAGATTGGTGGAAACATAATCAAAAGTAATCCTGAGCTGTGCAATCGAGGTGCTTGGTGAGACATCTGGAAAGATTAGAGAGCAGAAGGAGGGTTGGTGGTGGAATAACAATGTACAAGTGGCAGTGACAGCTAAGAGGAAAGCAAAGCAGAAGTCGGATGAGTCAAGAGTGGAAGAAGACAGAGAGGTGTACAGAGAGAGAGAGAGAGCAATAAGCCAAGAGAGTTGTGGCACAGGCAAACGTCATGGCATATCAAGATCTGTATGTTCACTATATAATTTAAGGAAATTACAACGTACTAGGATATACATAAAAATAAATTTTAATATATTTCAACATTTCGGCAACGTCACGTTGCCATTTTCAAGAACTTAAGTACAAGACACTTGCACACAGGCACAACAAAACAGTGAGGAAGAAGTAGGAAGCTATTATTTCTTCTAAAGTCCTGATTGTGCCCTCTAGCAGGCAATGTTGGAATTCTTGGGTAATTGGGCTGAAGGTCTTCTGATGTAGGTTTCCCAAATTTGAGGAAGTCTCATGCAGCCAAATTTGTTGAGGTTTGGATCGTTTCTTAGGGCTGAAGCCGATTCCACGAAAAGCCTTTCATATCAGTATTTACTACGGTGTATTATCCTGGCTTTCTTCCACCATATTCTATGGAAGGTATCCAAGCGCATGGTCAGCAAGACCAGAGTGGCTGTATTGGTGAAAACTGATGTAGTCCATGTGTTCTGAAATTCTGATATTTGCTGTCCTGCCTGTTTGGCCAAAGTAGGACAGCTGCAAGGGACCTGGTATACACCAGGTAGGTCTAGGGGAGAGAGGTTGGTCTTTAGTAGAGCGGATAAGGGATGCCAGTTTTTTATATGGTCTGTAACAAGAAGTTATGCTTTTTAGGATTTTTGTGATATTTTTCCGGGGTGCCTCGGATATAGGGTACGGTGATGGATTTAGAGTAATCCTTGTTGTGAGAGGGGGGGGGGTTGTCCTCTTCCACTGTTGACTCATCCCACTTCTGCTTTGCCTTCCTCTTAGCTGTCACTGCCACTTGTACATTATTATTCCACCACCAACCCTCCTTCTGTTCTCTAATCATTCCAGATGTCTCACCAAGCACCTCGATTGCACAGCTCAGGATTACTGGTTTCAGTATTTTTTGGATTTTTTTGGGGGGGGGGTGGCCATTGGCTGAGAAAGTGTTGAGAATGTGGTTTAGTTCTGTGGTTAGGGCATTGTTATTCGAGCAGATAAGTTTAGCCCTGTTGTGTTGTCTTAATGACTCCATATTGTTGTGAGGAGGGATGGTGGGATTGTTGGTGAATGTATCTACCTGTATGGGTGGGTTTTCCATATACTGAGAAAACCAAGGTTCCATCAGGTTGGCAGGTGACTAGTGTGTCTAAGAAAGGAATGCAGTTGTTTTTTTCCTCTTCCAGGGTGAATTTGATTCTGGGGTGTTGGTTGTTTAAGTGTGTTAAGAAGGAGAGGAGTGCATTAGAGCCATGTGGCCAAATAGCGAACACATCATCTACATAGCGAAGCCAAATGGTTGGGTTTTGAGGGGCAGAGTTTAAGGCTTTTTCTTCAAAAGTCTCCATATAAAAGTTGGCCAAGGGTGGGGAGAGTGGAGGACCCATGGCTGTCCCCTCTATTTGTTTGTAGAATTTTCCTTGCCAAACAAAATAGCCAGAGTTCATTGTGAACTGAAATAGTGCTGTGATATCTGGAGGAAATTTTGCTTGGATTAGCTCTAAGGAGCCATGAAGAGGATGAGGAATGGAAAATCGGTGGGCCCCAACAGGATTCCAGTGGAGGCATGGAAGGCACTGGGGGAAGAGGGAATTGACTTGCTGTGGGACCTGTTCATGAAAGTTTGCCAACAGGAAAATATACCTGAGGAATGGAGGGGGAGTACTCTTGTCCCCATCTACAAGGGTAAAGGGGATGAACAGGACTGTAAGAATTACAGAGGAATAAAGTTGATGTCCCACACAATGGAAATCCTAGAAAGGGTTCTTGATGGAAGATTGAGAAAGGAGGTGGAGATTGCAAAGGAACAATTTGGCTTCATGCCTGGTAGATCAACAACAGATGCTATCTTTGGGTTACAGCAGATGATGGAAAAGTTTCGAGAGAAACAAAGGGAGCTACATCTGGCATTTATTGATCTGGAGAAAGCATATGATAGAGTAACAAGGCAAGAAGTCTGGAGGTGTTTGAGGGAGAAGAAGGTTCCGGAGAAATATGTCAGGTTGGTGCGGGAGATGTACAGAAATGTGAAGACAAGAGTTTGGACATGTCTTTTCAAGAAAGTTTTCAAGTAACAGTTGGCTTGCATGAAGGGTCAGCATTAAGTCCATTTCTGTTTAATATTGTGATGGAGGTGGTAATGGAGGAGGTGAGAGAAGATGTGCCTTGGACAATGTTGTATGCAGATGACATCTTGCTGTGTACAGATTCAAGAGAAGAAGCGGGTACTAAACTGGAAAAATGGAGAAAAGTACTGGAAGAGAGAGGTATGAGACTGAGCAGAAGTAAGACAAGAGTATATGTGTTGCACAGTGGGTGGCAGCCAGGAGACAGATCTGGAGCTGGAAGGAAATGTCATCAGGAAAGTGAGGGACTTGATACTTAGGTTCAACAGTGGAAGAAGATGGAGGAGCTGAGAAGGAAGTGGGATGCAGGATACAAGCGGGTTGCCAGGAACTGGAGGGAGATGGCTGGAGTGTTATGCGATAAGAGAGTGCCAATCAGTCTGAAAGGCAAAATCTATAGGACAGTAGTGAGGCCAGCTATGACGTATGCTATGGAAACTGTGGCCCTGAGGGAAAATAACATCATCAGGATGGAAGTAGCAGAGATAAGAATACTTAGGTGGATGTGCGGTGTGACCAGAAAGGATCATTTGAGAAATGCCAATGTGAGGGGAACAGTGAAAGTTACAAACTTAGGAGCGAAGATACAGGAGGCAAGGTTGAGATGGTTTGGTCATGTGATGAGGAGGAAGGACGAATATATGGGAAGAAGGGTCATGCAGATGGATGTGCAAGGAAGGAGGAAGCATGGGCGACCATAGAAGAGATGGAGGGAGCTGGTAGAAGAAGATTTGAGGATGAAGAACTTGGATATGGTGACAGCCCAAGACAGGAGGATGTGGAGGAGACTCATTATCAACAGTGACCCCACTTAAGTGGGAGAAGCTGCAGAAGAAGAAGACTATGGACCACTGCACCATTATAAATTTCACACTAAGCTTAGCAAGTCTGAAAACTAGTTCATATTTGACTTTTAAACAGAATAAATAACTGGAAGTTAATATACTGCGGTCAAAATACACAAGCACTAAATAATCTCATGGGAAAGAAATAACTGACATGTCATCAATGTGTTCCAAAATTTATTGATGGCAATAAGATTATCAAATCAAGGGTTGAGCTGTCAATGTCTAGCTACAACCTGAATGTAAAATTTTGTTTCTATAATTTTCAAGGTTACTTTTCTGAAATTTACTTTTACAATACAATTTTCTAGATTCATCTTTATTATTATTATTATTATAATTACACCAAGTTACATGCAATCTGAATCCTCAATTCCAAAGTCGAAGGCATCTGAGTGATAAACTAGCCTCGACGCCCCTTGGTGTCGAGGCTAGCTGGTGAACGGACGTGCTATCGGAGAGCTCCTGAGAGATTTGTGTTTTTTGTTGATTTATTGATGTTTTGGATTCAATTTAATGGACTTAAGTGTGTAATTTTGGTATATTATTGGAGCTTTATTAGCGTGGTTAGTGTACTAAAGTGTTTTATAACATAATCTATGTCGGGAAGTCGCCGCTAGATGAATTCGTAATGTGTAGTGTTCGTGTGCAAGCTCCAGATAAGATAAGTATCATTTTCAGTTATCGATACAAATTACTTAATATTGTGTAGTTTTGTTTTGTTTGCCTTGCGTATTTTAGTGCGTCTATTTTTGGTGTGTTATAACGTATAATTTGACAAAACACGTTGAAATAAGTATGGCACCTGTGCGAAGGAAAATGGCGGCCAGTAATGAAGGTTCGCCATCGTTATCAAAGAACGGTAGCATAAAAGAAATGAGTCAGTGTACTAGCTGTGAAATGTACGCTTTGCGGAGTGCGGTCGGAGTGTGGTTAGATGATAATAAAGGATTGAATGTGTGTAGAAAATGTAGGGAGAATGAGGAATTGAAGTGTATTTCGGATCGTGAGTGTGATGTTTTTGTCAACTTTCAGAATGAAGGAAATAGGGATATGACAAGAAACGGCAAGGTTGTACATGAAAATTGTGAGAGTGTGAATGTAGAAAGTGTGAATGATAGTATAAATGGTTTCTCAGAGAACAAAAAAGATGAGATAGATGCATTGAGTGAGATTGCGTTGTTGAATAGTGCGATAGAAAGAGCAAAACAGGAGCTAGAGTGCATGAACAAAAGGAGACTGAATGAACCAACCAATAATAAAAGGTATGACAGGAAAAATAGACGTATGAATGTGAACATAAACAAAATGAAGGATAGAGTGCTGTATGGAGACTCGTTAGTACGAGGTGTGTTAGTAGAGGATTTGACAAAATCGTACCAACCTGGTGCGACCATAAAGGATGTAACTGAGTCTATTAGAGAGCAAAAGGAAAGGGTGAAAGAAATGACTGTTGTGGCAGGTACGAATAATTTGAAAGGAGATAAAATGGAAATGATAGAAGACCTGAATGAATTGTTTGAGGTAGCAAAAGAAAAGAGTGAGAGAGTTAGAATGATTAGTCTTTTGCCACGGTATGACAGTGAAATGTTTAAAAGGAGGGCTATAATTGCGAATGACTTTATGCGTGGGTTATGTATGACGCGTGGTGTGGAATTTGTGGATGTGTGGAGTGAGTTTGATGGGCGAAAGGATCTATATAAGATGGATGGCTTGCATTTGAATGGTTACGGTGTAAGAAGACTTGAGAAAGTGTTGCTGAATGTAGTGGATGTGCAAATTCAGGGAAACTAGATTTGTTAAGTGGGGGGGAGTAGACATACAGTCCTTATGGAGGCAGTTGAATGTAAGAATGAATATAATATGCCAGAGCAAATAAGGACAACAAATCTGAGTGGGATAGTTAATATAAGGCATCAAGGTAGGGTTGGGGCTAATGGGGGTCTTAAATTCATGTACACTAATACTAGGAGTATTAGGAACAAGAAGAGTTTTTGGCCATGGTTGGCACTTCCAGACCACAGGTTATAGGTATTAGTGAAACATGGCTGACTGTAGATGATATAACTAGTGGGATTGAATGTGATGGGTATAGTGTGTTCAGGAATGACAGAGAGAATAAAATGGGGGGAGGAGTATTGTTGATGATAGCTGATGAGCTCCAGCCAAGGAGAATAGAAGTTGAATTGCAGGATAGAGAAAAGAGCACTTTTGAGGCCATTTGGTGTGAGATTGTGGCTAGCAGAACTAAATATACAATTGGGTGCTGCTATAGACCAGGTGATGGAAAAGATGGTGGTGACAGTATGCACAAGCAAACAGAAGAAATGGGTGGAAGGAGGGTGATTATTATGGGAGATTTCAACTATGGTCGCATTGATTGGAGAGAGGAGAGGACACACGGGAGGAAGGAACTGGATTTTATGCGGTTATTAAGGGATAACTATCTGCGACAGCATGTAATGGAAAATACGAGGGGTCAGAGAGTGCTTGACCTAGTAATTACATCTGAGGATTTGGCTGTAACAAATATGACCACATTGCCACCAATCGGTGAGAGTGATCATAGGGTCTTAACTTGGGAGGTGGCTAAAGGTGTAGAATTTTCAATTAAGACAGGGTACATGTGGAATTATCGGGCTGGAAAGTATGACAAGCTTAGGAGTTTGATTGGTTCAGTGCCATGGCATGTACAACTGTAAGGACTAGAAGTTGATAGTGCATGGGAGGTAGTTAAGAAGTGCTTGCATGAAGCAATGGCTGACTGCATACCTAGAGTCCGAATAATAAATCAAGTAGGGGTTAAATGGATGAATAACACCATTAAGCTTGAGTTGCAAAAAAAGAAACAACTATGGAGGGAATTTAAGGAGAAGGGTGACCGGCAGGCACATGAACGGTATAAAGCGCAGGCCAGAAGGGTGACGAGTGTGGTAAGAAAAGCAAAAAAGGATTACGAAAGAACATTGGCCATGCAGGCTAAAGAGAATCCTAAACTGTTTTTTAGATATGTAGCAATTAAAAGGAAAAATGTACATGGCAGATTGATTTTAAAGAATGCCGATGGTAGGGAGGTAACTGAATCAGTTGAGATAGTTGAGTTACTGAGTGAGCACTTTGCAAAAGTATATCATCCAGGTGGTGACATTGCAGAAACGAATAAACCAGTAGATTATACAGGAATTGTGGTTAATGAAGTGGAGGTGAGTAGTCTATTGCATAACCTCAATGTCAATACATCTGTGGGATTGGATGGTATACCAGCTCGTGTTGTACAAGAAGCAGCTAAAGAATTGTCAGTACCCTTGACCATTTTGTTTAATTTGAGTCTCGGGTCTGGGTTAGTCCCGAGCGGGTGGAAAGAGGGGAAAATAGTTCCACTGCATAAAGGTGGTTCCAAGACTGCTGTTGTAAATTACCGACCAATTAGCATATCAGGAATCATTGTCAAGGTCTTAGAGAAATTAGTCAAGAAAAGAATACAGGATTGGATAGATGAAAATGGGATATTGTATGGGGGACAACATGGTTTTGTGAAGGGTAGATCATGCCTCAGTAACTTGCTCACGTTTTATAACACAGTGACGGCTGAACTGGATAGGGGTAATGGGTTTACAGTGATACTACTGGACCTTGCCAAGGCCTTTGATAGGATACCACATGGAACCCTAATCAGTAAACTGGAGCAGATGGGTATAGATATAGGGTTGGTGAGATGGATAAGAGGGTGGTTGAAGGAGAGATATCAAAGAGTGGTTTATTCAGGAGTGGAGTCTAAAAGACGTCTTGTGACTAGTGGAGTGCCACAGGGCTCTGTTCTTGGACCACTGCTTTTCAATTTGTTCATTAATGATATTGGAAAGGATCTGAGAAGAAGTGTTCACTTGTTTGCTGATGATGCAAAGTTGGGTAGAGCAATTGTGAGTGCAGAGGATGTCAAAATTTTAAGGATGATTTGGATAGTTTGGAAGACTGGGCTAGGAAAAATGGATGTCAATTTAATGTGGCAAAGTGTAAGGTTATGCACTTTGGGGTGAAAAGAATAGCAGCAGTATATCGCATTGGTGGAACCATACTCCAGGAGATTGATGAAGCCAGGGATTTGGGAGTGTTGGTGGATAGGGAATTGAAGTTTAGGGGGCACATTGCAAAAGTAACTAAAACAGCTCACCAAATCACTTGGCTTCTGAAAAATACTTTAACATGCAGAGACGAACAAGTTGTTGTTCCTCTGTATCGAGCCTTGATAAGATCCCATCTGGACTTCTGTGCCCAGCTATGGGCACCAGGGTTTCTTCGTGATGGGGAGGAAGTGGAGAGGGTCCAGAGACGAGTGACCAAGATGATAGCAGGTCTGTGGAATGAACCTTATGAGAATAGGTTGAAGATTTGTGGGTTGCAGAAATTGGACGATAGGCGAAGAAGGGGTGATATGATTGAGACATTCAAATTACTGAAGGGTTTTTATAAGATTGATCCAGAAGATATTTTTGAAAATATGACTGGTGGCGGGAGGACTAGGGGCCATGCATGGAAGCTGGGCAAGAGCGTGGTTGACAAGGGTGTTAGAGCTAGGTTCTTTACTTGGAGAGTGGTAAATGAGTGGAATAAGCTTCCAGAGTCTGTTGTGGGTGCTACGACCGTGAATGAGTTCAAGGCAAGGTATGATAGATACTGTGTGAATGTTGAATAGTTGTTCTTGACATGATGTTAGGGCCTCCCTCGATGAGTCTGTCGACTCCTTGGAGTTTCCCGGAACAATAATAATAATAATAATAATAATAAACCTGGTATACACATTGTCCTGTCAATTACACAGGACATGCAGAAAATAACTTATTATATGTTTAATAAACAGAAATAGATGCCCTTTTTGAGAACATTGTTATATTTCTCAGAAGCTATACATATGCTCATAATGTTTTTTCCCCCCCAGCAATTAAAAAAAACTACTGTATTAAGTACAGGCATACCCAAGTCATGACACATCAGGTTCCAGACCACAATCATATAGCAAATTTTGTCACATGACAAATCTCAGTTTTTTTTTTTTCCCCTCTCCATTTGCTGACACATGTAATAGTTTAATAATATTTTTAAGCAGTCATATATATATATATATATATATGCATAAATGATGTAAATAAAGCACTAATTTATGTCTGGTACACAAAATTGAAAAATTTATAATAATTTTCACAAACATAAGCTATCCTCTGAATAGCATGGCTTAAAGGAACAAGCCAATAAGTTTGGTTTTCAATCTACACTATTAAAAGTTTTACATTTTGGCATTAAGATTCTCACATTTACAGACAACTGCAGTATAAACTGATGTAGCACTTTTCACTTAACTGTAACAACAGCAGTGCAAAGTAAGTTTAGTTTGCACCCTCTCTCAGTGTTTTATACACAATGTGACTAAATTTAATATTTCTATCCTTAGTATCTAATGTAATAAGTTTACAGATCTTTTCAATGGAAGCAAGGATATCCTTCCCTTGAATTTTATTTGCCATTATTAACAACAATAAAATAAAATAAGTTATAAACAGTTTATAATTCACAGCAAAACATCAAAACACAGAGAGTGAGAGGCAGTGAGTAATTATGTAGTAAACAAACAACTCATGAAAATGGTTGACAATTTAAAAATGTTGAATAAGTGGATCGCCATAAAGCAGGGTATTAATGTATTCGCTATATATATATATTTTTTTTTTGGATGAAATCTTTTCATTAGTTCGAGCTAAAAAGCATTATTTAACTAAAGAGCCAGCTCCTCCTC
Source organism: Typopeltis vanoorti (assembly GCF_054136105.1). Taxonomy (NCBI): domain Eukaryota; kingdom Metazoa; phylum Arthropoda; class Arachnida; order Uropygi; family Thelyphonidae; genus Typopeltis; species Typopeltis vanoorti. Next base: position 41,662,635 of record NC_143568.1, on the reverse strand, counting down.
CATTGCTTTTACCAAGCTATCCTATGGTCTCCTTAGTGTACTTTGCAATTAGATTACAGGTCATTCTTCTCACTGGTCATTCACTAGTTGTCAAGGTAGATGGTTTTTCTCTCATCAGATTTTTCCATCAACTGGAAAGTGCTTTGAGCTTTCATCCACACTCACTCATTTCACCTTATACATCACAATTACCTCAAATCCTCAGTTTTAGTGATTACAGCACACTCCATTGCTCCTCTCCATTCACAAAACCTTGAAGTACTAAAATTATTAAAGCTTTAAGATTATATATTAACAATTTTGTTGCCATTTTCAAATGCAGTGAAGAACATTTAGTAGGTTCCAATGCTACTAAAACATAATCCTGTGTTTTTTCTCAGAAGGAATATCACAATTCTCTCTCCCTCACTTTTGATAATATTTCACCCACCAACCAAGATCAGTTTTCTCTTCTCAAGCTGATTTTCATATTTGGCTTATGCTGGCACAAATATATCACATCTATAATCTCTTCACAGCCTTCAAAAACCTTGACAGAAATCTTAAAGCTTTTCATAAACATTACTTCTCATTTACTCAGCACACTAATAATACTTTATATTTTGTTTACTGCCGCTATACTTTCTTTATGTAAGAGTGCCATGTATGGGCATATGGAAAATCACTTGCTCACACAGAAAAGTCAAATAATGGAGGGGAAGGGGTTGTCCTCAGAATTCTAATACTTCTCATTCATAATTTCGCTCTGCAATCCTGTGATTTTGTTTTAATTTACAGGCATATCCCAGTCATACGACATGTTAGGTTCCAGACTACCACTGAATAGCGAGTCACTGTTTCTCCCTCACCATCCTGACTTGTAGATGCATGCAATGATTTAACGACGTAAATAAAGCATTCATTTACATCAGATGTGCAAACCAAATATTCAGAATAATTTTCACAAATGAAAAAGTTATTCTGAATAGCTTGACTGAATGGAACAGATCAATAAAAGTATTTCCATTTCGGCAATAAGACTGTCACATTTATGGATGACTGTAGTATTAAATAGTGTAGCACTTTTCACCTCACTATGAACTTCATCATTGTTTTAAACAACTGTAACAACAGCAATGTAAGGTAAATTTAGGCTGTAGCCTATCTTTGTGTTTGATACACCATCGTCACTCAATTGAATAATTTTATTCTCAGTATGTAATGTTACAGATTTACATGTTTTCTTCTTTTCAATGGAAGCCACAGCACCCTTATTTGTATTATCTAACAACAATAAAATAAAATAATAGTTATAAGCAGTTTATAATTCACAACAAAACAAAAGATATGTGAGCTGCCAGCTCACATATCTTGCAGTGGCCCTATATCTACTGCCTAAGTAGTTGCCAGCATTCCTAACCATGTTTCTTTTTTGCTGTGCCAAGAATCTCTTCCAACATTTTCACACTCTATGTGCACCCCTATTTCATATTTTATTCTTCTTCCTTTCCAGTAATAGGTCTAGTGGCCTATTACGGTCTCTTCCCATATTTTCAAAGGCCATCCTCTATTCCTTCTCCCTTAAGATCTACAAATTCTAAGAAAAAATAATCACATATCACTTTTTAATGCAATTACATTTAAACACACACTCCTATATACTTAAAAATTTAAGTTCTCCATTCAATATTTTCCAGCTGATATTGTTTCATGGAATAAAAAGTTTAGGGTCTAAAGTCAAAAACAGGTTTTTATTTATTTATTTTTAACTTAGAATGGGTGAAGCATGGGAATAAATGTGCAATTCGTTGTTCTATACCTACAAAAATTCTTAAACAAGACAATATTCTATTCCCTTTTACAGTGAACACATGCATTTCCATCTGTCTGATTCTTGTTCAACCTTAGATGCGTTGAGTCTCTTAAGGGTTTTATATAATTTAATGTAATTTCTTTGCCATTCCCCTGCTACATCCCTCGAAGGGTAAATATTTCATGTTTGTAGTGATGTGTTCTCAGAGCTGTTTTTCCTGTTTTGAGGGATGAAAAACCAGAATTTCTGGGAGAAAATACATTGCACCTTCATATGAGCTAACTGGCTTTTAAGTCAAAGTCCTTATAAAGGTTTTTCATGTCATAGACAAGATTTAAACCCAGGTCTTTCCAACAAAGGGCTGCTGAAAACCAAATGAGCTATGGAGACATTTACAAAGCATGGATGTTTGTAAAAGTCTTTAGGTGACAGATGATTTTCAATGCCAGTATGAGGCAACCAATCTGCTCACTGGTGGTCTGAAGTGGCTTGTGGATGAGATTCACATAAAAAGAAGCGATGACATGGCCAATAACTCAGAACAGTTTTCATAGCATATCATGATAAACTGCTGAAATGGAATATTCCGCAGAATTTCATATTAAATACAGTAATTTTATTTATTTATATTTTTTTTGACAATGCCAAAAAAAAATTACATGAAATAAAATGACAATGCAATTTTATTTCCTTAAATAAAATTTTACCTACTTGTCACTAACTCCTCTCGCTTTGAGAAGGGCTGCAGTGTAACAAATGGTTGCTGACTTCGGTAAATTTATATCTGGAAACAAAAACATTACATAAATTTAAATGAATGGCCATGAGATATAAAGTGGCTTCTACAGTAATTAACAAGAGTTGCAACACATCAAAGAGAGAATTTATTAATTGCAAGTTATACTCAATATTTCAACATTATAGTTTGGCATCTTTAAGAGAATCAAGAATACAGAGAATTAGTAATGTAAGAGGATAAAAAAAAAAATTTGACAGAGTTATCCAAATTAGCTTCACACTCACAGGCATCATTATTTCCCAATATGTACCTCAGAGGGCGCATTAATTAAAAAATTAATTTAATAAAATTAACATTAAACTTAGGATTAGTTAAAAAAGTGTAGATTAACTTCAGAAACTCTTTCGCATTATAGTCCTTTCAAAACTGCAGGCTTAGATACGATATAGTTGTTTGAAAAGTTTGGTCAATTTCCAATAGACGGCAACACAATTCATTCATACCACTGTCGGCATGTAACATCTTTTTCATGACCCCTAGCAAAATTTTAGCCACGTGCGACGAATAGTTCTCGTTTGGCAAACATTTAAAATGACCGTGTTTGCATTTTTCATAAAAATGGAGAAAAACGAGTTTCCTGCAGTGATAAAACACTTTTATTGGAAGAAGTGGATGGCCATGCAGATCAAAACAGCGTTAGATGCAGTTCATGAGAACTCTGCACCAGAATTAAATACTATTTCTTTTTGGATAAATGAGTTTAAACTTGATCGTCCATCGAAGATGAAGCATGCTCCGGACACCTGACTGAGGTCACCACAAAGGAAATGATTGACAAAATCCATGGTAGCATTATGGAAGACCTCTAAGTGAAAGTGCATGAGATTGTAGGCATCTCAACTGAATGGGTGTATAATATTCTGCACAAAAAATTGTGCAGAATATGTGTGCGCCGATTGTTGACTGTCGATCAAAAACGCATGCAAAAAGACATTTCAACACAGTGTTTGGCGATGTTTAATCGCAATTCACAGGATTTTTTCCGTCGATTTGTATCATGGCTGTAGACGAAACTTGGATCCACTACAAACCCGAGTCTAAGCAGCAGTCAAAACAGTGGACAATGCCCGGTGAAAGAGCACCAAAAAAAAGCAAACATCGTTTTGTCAGTAGGGGAAGGTGCTGGCCATTGTTTATTGGGATTCCCGGGGAATTATCATGATTGACTATTTGGAAAAGAATAAGACAATAACAGGAGTCTATCATGTGTCATTGCTGGACCGTTTAAAAAAAAAAAGAACTGAAGCCAAGATTGGCACACAAAAAAAGTGCTCTTTCATCAGGACAATGCACAGTCCCACACATCGGCCATTGCAAAATTGCATGAATTGAGGTTCAAATTGGTTCCACAATCACTGTATTCTCCGGACTTGGGTCCGTGTGACTTCTTGTTCCCAAACTTAAAAATTTGGCTTGGTGGGAAAAAAAGTTTCATAGAACAGGATGTCATCAAGGCTGTCAATGACTATTTTGCAGAATTTGATAAATCCTAGTTTTTAGATGGGATGAAAAAATTGGAAACTATGTTGAGAAATAAAGGTGATTTTTTCCAAAAAAATGTGTTTAACTTAATTTTTTTACCAAACTTTTCAAACAACCCTCGTATCTATAAACTATATGTGATCACTGATGTGCGCATCACAACCTAATGTCGATGAAATTTTTTTTACAAAGTTCCTTGCAGTTGATCACTCAGATGCACATCATATAATGAATTTATGGCAAGCCTCAAGTTCTCTATTAATATGGCAGCTTTTGCCAAGTCTGGAAATACAATGCCACAGCAGTTGAAAGTTGACACAGGATTCTACATTTCCTAGTTATCCGGTGATACAGTGAACACGAGGCATCATTTGAAAGTGGTTACCTTGTTGGTTTAAGAAGAAATAAGTATCCTTTTCATATGCTTTGATGTGGATTAATTAGATAATCTTTTTTAATTAGCAATGTGGTCAGATCTAGAGAGGTGGAATGGATTTGGAGGGGTTAAATTCATGGCGAATAAAGACATTGCTGGTGTTAATGCTGGGAAGAGAACATGGACACACAAGAGTAGTCTAGATTCTATTATTTTTACTGTGAAAATGGTGGGATTACTGGATTGCTTCTTTGGTGTTTTTTTCTTTTTTTTAAATCATACCACAGTCCTGATGCGAGTTGCTCATTTACCAGAGGACTAAATATGTAAAGGATTATGTGGAATTACAGCCACAGCAACTAAGGTAATGTTACTAGTGTATTATATCTGTTAATTATTCTCTAACTGGTGTGGCTATTTTACAAGATTAAAAACCCTGTCACCTCTGTATCAAACCAGTTAACTCACCTCCTTCATTAAAAAGTCCATACAAAGTTTTGGTCCCGACAGGATTTCAATGTAGTTTTTTTTTTTCGAGGAAAATGCTTCATCATCCTGTACTATGGAGTTTGAAATAAAATCAGCATTTTATTTCTTGGCCACATATTGAAATGATATGGATGAGAGATTATTAGCTGCTTGGTAAGACACTTTTTTTTAAACATCATTCACTGCATTTTGAGAAAGAGAGCTTCATCATGCAACCCTGAATTCGTTAACAAGAAATTAAATGTTAAACTAGATTAACAATGCTAAGAAATTATATTCTTGTTTCAATAATGTTAACCTTTTAATTTAGAACCCTCTATCTTCTGGTAATACCAACATATGCAGTTTTAAGCCAATAGAGAATATGATTTGGCTGGTGAAGTCCCAAAACTATCATCCCATCTGTATTTGTTCAGTATCCAGTAGATACATACTAATGGGCACACTACATGAAGGTGAGGATTGGATATTAGGTCCTAGTCATTTCTCTGTGTTCCTTAAACTGGGTGGAGATCTCCTCTCCATTAACAAAAAAAAGTGTTTGATGCTAAAATGGTAAGAAAAAGATCTAAAAAAAGATTTAGGTGGACTGATTTCGTAAGAAGTGCTCTAGAATACATAAATAAGATGTGACAATACAAGTGACAGATTAATTTGGAGGAAAATTGAATTCAATAATAATGCCAACTTAATGCTTCACCACAAGGAAGTTTAAATGCATCCTGGACACAGGCCCATCCCCAAGAACCTTGAACCTGTACAGCAAGTCCCTATCCCAGACATCTGAGACAATTGCTAAGATCCTCAAAAGATAAAATTTAGTTTCTACATTTTCTCTATCAACAAAATGTCCTCTTGGTTACCATCCATGAAAGATAAACAGCCCTGCCTCTTTCTCTCTCCCCCTGGTGTTTACCAGATTCATTGAGGTTGCCTCTACTCATACTTTGGACAAACAGAGTGATCTTTGAAAAATGACTACAAGAACATTAATCTTATATCAACAACAACAAATCTGAAAATATCATATCTGATGGTCATTACAGTTAGTCGATCTCTGGCACGGGCAAGCTGGGTTTTTTCTCCCGGAAACTCAGGTTTTTCATCCCATAAACTCAAGAAAATCAACCGTAGAACCCACACTATTTCAGATGTTAAATATATTGTGTCAGGGTTAGGGACCACGAGATGGCAGCACTTGTTGAGCAGTCTCTCTTCACTGTGTGCTGCTTAATTAGTGATAGCCTTGGGCCAGCTATCACTGATTGGGTACCAGTGGAGATTGAACTGCCCACTCACTCTCCAAAAGTTAGATAGGGATAAAACGGCCTCCTCTACTCTCTATATGGGAATAAAAGGCGTTAACTGATTTTTTTAATATTTTTTATGATACCTTCAATTAAGAGTATGTTGACAGTCAAAAGACTGTTCAAGTTATAGGAAGCTATTAAATGTTAAATGAAAAATTAAAAAATTAAAAGTTAAATGTTAAAAAAATTACACAATGGAAGTTTATTTTGTCCTCCTTTAAATTATATGATAAAATGACTAGAAATATATTATCTAAGATCCTTATTTAAAATTTCAGCTGTCCTACAATAAGGAACAATGCATTTTTAGAGAACACCACCTTAAGGTGAAAGCAAATCTATTCTTCCAATGGTAGAATAGATTTGTTATGTATATAGAGTTAAGTCATTTGGAAGAAGTAAAGTACACATTTGAATAAAGAGAAAAACTGAATTTCTTTCATTCTTGGGAAGTACTGGTTCCTCAAATTTCTTGCCAATAAAGACTAGAGGTTTTTCCAAATTGCGACTGCTCTGCCCAAAAAGATAAATCTTGTCTTGTCCTAAGTGTTATCAAAAGAAAGACTAAGGGTATCTTTTTCTTTTTCGTTCAGGAAATGAATCAAGTTTCTCTAACATTGAAAGTAAAAAAGTTATCAGTAATAATACTACTTTTTTTCACTGTGTATGCTTCTGTGATCACAAAAGAATATCTAACCTTGAGAATACCTCTAAATAGAAAAAAATGGTAATAAAGTACATAAGTTAATTTTTTTTAGTGCAAAACTAAGAGTTTTGCTAAAATCATGCATCTAAGACTAACTCATCTTGTTCTGTAAAGTGCAATCTTCATTTAAAAATTTCGTACAGATGACACCTGCAATACCAACAAAACATAGCTGTTTTATCGTACTAAATCAGATAGTTCCCTGTGTCATGAACACGCAACACTGTTTAGAACGATGAAAGCAACAGATCTTATAAGTGTTTATGCCACTCAAATATATCAAGAAATAGTAAATGAAAGATGTTGGTTATTGGTAAAAGGACCAGGCCGCAATGCTTTAACCACCCAACCAGCCATAATGTGTATACACGTCAAAGTTATCAACGATACAAGTGCATATTAAAATTTAATACCATTGATATTACATTGAAATATGTGATGGATACAAAATGGATGAGGAGTAATGTATTTTATCCATATTGATATTGATGTGTTGATAAAGAATGGAGGGTGTACCATTTTGGTACCATGCAAACAATTTTTTAAGAATTGACTTATGAGTTGAGATATGGAATTACAACAGAAATCAAGAATTTTATTGGTTATTGTCAGCACAAAAGTTAATATTTTACAAGCACACAGTTTATGGCCAATAGTTGGCAAAGAATAAGCAATAGGACCATTCAAAACCTTCCTCACTATAATTTTAAGCATTTAATCATGGATATGCCAAATATGACCAATAGTGAAAATGACATCCCATTAGACGAGACATGAACCACATCAGAAACTATGTAGCATCTGCATCCATTGATGGTCGTCATCAATACTGTATTGAAGCAAATCACACCAGAGGGCATTAGAAGAAAAAGAAAGTTGATGAGGATGACCCCCCCCCCCCCCACTACCAAGCTTGAATGAAAATGAAACTAGAAAATTTATAACTGGATCAGAACTATTTCATAGAGGAAGGCACTAAATACCTGCACCGATTTTGGTTAACTGCTGTTAATAATAAAAAAATAAATAAATCAACTACACTCAATCAATCCCTACAATCTTTAACTAAGAACTGCATTATACTTAATACTTTTATAAATGAAATTATTTTTATAACAAACATTTTACTTTAATTAGAGCCAATTGTTTAAGTTTATAAGTCAGTAATTTTGCTTCATAATAAATGAATAAATGCAGAACTTATCTAAACTTGTATTTTGTCTTATGTACATATTCCTTTTAAACTCTTGACATGAAATTTCATTTAACTGGAGCAGCCACTTAATTAGACCAAATTATGCTATTCTCAATGTGGCCCAACTAACTAGAATCCACTGTACTTTGAAATATGCAGTGCTTTTTTTCTGGCGTAATGCACCAGAATGGCATTCCAGCAACTATTTTTTTTACAGTTTTTCAAATTTTTCAAAAGTAATTTTTGAAAGAATGTTCGACTGTACATAACATGTGCGCATGTGTGTCACCAGGCATCGCCTGGTAACACGCATGGGCACGCCATTAGCTTCTACGTTTGTGGCTGTATGGACGAGTGATTGACAACATGCGAAAGATTTTCAGTTAGATATTTTTAGATATTTTATATCTAAAAAATATCTTTATTGAATTGATGTAAATTTAAAGTCATTATTTTCATATCCTTTTAGGATTTTTTTTTTTTTGCTTTTTAGTGGAAAAGTCTGACCCCAAGTTTGAAAATGAAAAAGATTTCCAATTACTTCTCAACTACCGGTCCCATTAATAAAAAGCCCAGAATAATAACAGGCATGACGTCCAAAAATATGGGAATAATGGTGCCAGTTGATGTTTTCGAATCATCTCAAGCTAATCTTGAGGAGCAAGGCCAAACTGAAAATGACTGGCCGAATTGCTGGACAATTAGATCAAAAAAATGATTTTTGCTTGAAAAATGAATGGATGTATATTTGCAAAAAGAAACTTGGCTGTATGCCTTGCAGAAAAGTTAGAACTCTTAGAATTGAAACAAAGATGGGAATGAAAAGTTCCAAAGAATGGGCCAACAATGAGATTACATATTCTGGCAAAGATAGGCAGCTACAGATGAGCTCACTTTGAAAAAAAAAAAAAAAGCTCGATCACAGAGAATCTGCTGCACACAAAGCAGCATTAAAAATTGTTTCTGAAGCCGAAAAAAAGACCCTTGAAAAGGTTTTTTTTTTAAAATCATTATCTCGTGAAAAAGAAATAACCGCAAAAATTTTTCGAACTGCATATAAAGTAGCAAAGGAAAACCAATCATTCCATAATTTTGAAAGTGAAATTGATCTGCAAGAACTGAATGGAATTGAAATGAGTTGTATTCTTCATTCGACAAATGCATGTATTAATATTGTGAATCATGTAAGTAAAGAAATGAGAAAAAATGTGTTTAAAGAAATCGTTCAATCCAAAAATATAATTTCATTGATAATTGATGAATCAACAACAATAAGCAATAAAACCACTCTTATAGTGTATATTCGATGCTGTATCAAAGGTGTTGGAATTAATTCAATGATAAATTTATTTTTGGACTTGATTGAACTTGAAAACATAATGGCAAAAAGTGTATTTGATTCCTTACTCCAATGTCTTAACTATTATGGAATGACAAAGATTATTTTAAAAAATATTTAGTTTCTCTAGCATGTGATGGTGCTGCTGTAATGCTAGGGTGTAAAAGTAAAGTGAAAAAAATTGCTGTCAGAAAAATTTCCTTCTATTATAGTTTGGCATTGTGCTAATCACAGACTAGAATTATCAGTAAGTGATGCTATAAAGGAAACTTCAGGAATCAATAGATTCATATCATTTATTGATAAACTTTATGTCCTATACCATGCTTCATCAAAAAACAGTAGAGAGTTGCATTTATGTGCAGAATCACTAGAGGTCGAGCTACTGAAAATTGAAAGAATTTTAAGTACTCGATGGGTGTCATCTAGTTTCCGTTCAGTTTTGGCTGTGTGGAATAATTTTGAATCTCTAGTGCATCATTTTGAAGATGCGATGCACGATCCTAGGAGAGATAAAAATGATAAATGTACTTATGATGGCTTAAGAAGAAAAATAACATCTACAGACTTTTTTTTATCTAGGATTGATGTGTGATGCTCTCCAAGAATTGTATGAATTAAATTTGGACCCGCAAGACAGTGACATGAACCTTTACAAGGCAAATCAAAAAATAAATGCACTTTTACAAGTTTTTGAAGAAAGAAGACAGAATTTTGGACCCTATTACAGATGTGCATGCAGCTGCTGTACGTGATCTGTGCTTTAGTGGAATTTTACTTCACGAAAAAGCTAAAAAAAAAAAAATCCTCCTATTGAACCAAAAACATTTTATACCAAATTGAAAAAAGGTTGCTTGATAGCGAAGATGTTGAGCTAGCACTTTGGCCTCACGAGCTTGACCAAAAACAATGGCCTGAAGATATTGATGCTCAGGTAACATTCGGAGAGGCAGGTATTAGAAATTTGTCAATCAGACAGCCACTAAATGAAAGAGAAATAATTCGTAAATTCCGTAAATACATGCCCAGAAAAACTGTTGCATTTGATACATGCTCTGAATACCATTCCCATTTCATCAAGTGAATGTGAACGTGGATTTTCACAGATGAATTTAATTATCACCCCAACAAGAGCTTCATTGAAGACTAAAAGAGTTTCGGCACTTTTATTCATCAAACTCGTTGGACCACCTTTAAGACTTTTCGATCATTCAAAGTATGTTGATCTGTGGTTACTTAGAAGACGACATTCGGCCTTAGATATTAAGAGCAAAGAAAGGAGTCGAGACAATTTGTTCAATGAGAATTGGACAAAACTTTGGAAAACACTATGAACTTCTCTTAAATTATATAATGTTTTTACAAATTTACTTTTATATTTGGTCTTTAGTTGTATATTTTAATTTGTTTGTTTAATTTTACATTGATCATGTATAAAATAAAAAATACTGAAGATAAATTATATTTAATTCATTTATCTGACTCCGTGACAGCAACAGCTGCTTTATATTTCATTTAAATTAAGATTTGAATATCATTTTCTTTAATAAAAAGCTTAACAAGATGTGAGTTCTGGCACCTTTTTTTCTAGAAAAAAGCACTAGAAATAAGTATAATGATGTTTATATGATTTTTCCTATTATATTATTAAACTATCATCAGAATGTTATTTTATTCAATATGCTGGAAGAAAATGAAGCAGAAGTAATTTCAGTTATATAATCAGCAGAAAGTTAGAAAAGCAATTAGGCCTAATTGAATCCAAGGTCTAAAAGCTTTTGATGGTCATTTCTGTTCCGATTTCAAGAAAATTCAGAAAGATGTACTTAGATGATCACATTCTTGGAACTTAAAATGCTTGCAGACATTTTCTACATTGATACTAATACAAGTGATGACAAGGCATATCTGAGTATGCTACAATTAAGTGTATATTCTTTCCCACAAGTAAAATTTACATTGGTAGCTGTTTATAATAGCCAGTCAGCATGACAATGCTCTGCAGTCTTAATGATAGGACATAGTGAATCATATTAATACATAAGAACAGTTGATGGGTATGCAAACAAAAGGAGACAGGAAAAAGAGAGAGCAATGGAGATATATCAACAAAATAAAAGTAGTTATGAACAAAAAAATTCATTTTATAAAGGAGAGTATGGATATTAACTTCATGTATTTTCACTGAAGATGATAATCTGTGGTTTGTTTATCTTATCATTAGTAAATATAAAATGACTTTTCGTGAAAAAAAAAAAAAAAAAAAAAAAAAAAAAAAAAAAAAACAATCCCATACATCATAATTTCACTTAATAGTCTGTTTCTGAATAGTCAAAGTTTGCTAGCCTGGTTAGCACATAGTCAGCATATTTACTCTCCAACCAACAGTGTGAGGATTTGAATCCTGCATTGTCCATGACGAGATTAAAACTCTCATCTGGAAGGTCTAAAGTGGCTTGAGAAGTTTCATGCTTGGTCTCCCAGAGGCATTTCCAGATTATGTAAAAAATAAAAATCAAACATTCAAAAAAATTATATAAAATTAATGAAAATAGAAAAACATCCTCAGCCCACTCACTCAAAGCATCCTCAGCATGATTATTTCCTTTTTTGACTATAAGTCACAAATGGATATAACCATGCTGGAGATTTGTATAAACAAACACGCAGCTGAAAAGGACACAATATTGATACCAAAATTACTGAAGCTAAATTTATAATTATTTTTAGAAGTCTTGCAATTCAATTCTGAAATACTGCATTAGTACATCTGCTGTTTTTAATTTCTCCTATAACAATTCTGACCCCCTCTCCACACACACACACACACACACAGGTAGTCCTTGACTTACGACGGGGGGGTTCCCATTCCAATGTCTCCATCGTAAGCCGATTCTGACATAAGTCAAGGACTTTTTAATTCTCGATTTGTTTGATTTCTGTTATATTTCATAAATTAGGTTTCTATTTAACTTAAAAACGGTTAAAAATGTATAAACTTACATAAACATTTATAAATTATTTATTAGCACATATACATATAAATACAAAATTAAGAAAGAAAAATACATAAACACATATCAAAAATGGTGCGCTTACTTTAATTTGAAATTCCTTTAAATATTAATTAACATAAACATGGTGCACTTTTAACAACAGAAGGATATCCTCCACAGATGGAGGGAATAATTTGTAAGCCTTCTTAATCCAGGTGGCCTGGCAGCTGTGGACATACAAAAGGTGCAGATCAGGGCAATGACTAGTCTCACAGCAGAAGAGGTCCATTTAGCAATAAAATTGCTAAAATCGATTTTCATCATCACCAGGGCTGCTGGTGATGATGAAATTCGCCTCCAAATGCTAAAAGCCTTAAATCGAGCTGGTGTTCTCTGGCTGACTCGAGTATGTCAGGCTGCTTGGATATCTGGGCGAGCACCAAAGCAGCGGCAGACAGGTATAATAATACCAGTCTTCAAGAAGGAAGACTAGAGAGATTGCAGCAACTATTGTGACATCTCTCTACTCAGCCTGCCTGAGAAAGTATATGCTAGGTGCTTGGAAAGAAGGTGAAGGAACACAACTGACCAAATCTTCACTTTAAGGCAAGTCATTGAGAAATCCTGGGAATATGCCAAGAATGTCTATACATATTTTGTGGACTTGGAGAAGGCATATAACTGGGTTCCTTGGGATAAGCTTTGGCAAGTAGTACAGGAGTATGGAGTGGATGGCCAACTATTAGCTGCCATCAAGTACCTGTATGAATGCTGGAGTTTTGTGTCAGGCTAAACAGCACAAAGTCTGAACCTTTCACAGTCTCCGTTGGTCTCCACCAAGGGTGTGTTCTGTCACACCTTCTTTTCATAATATTTATGGACTGGACTGATAGGCACAGTCAAAGCAGCGAGTGTGTCAGAATTGGAAAGTGTAGCATTGGACGTCTTTTTTTTTTGCATATGACTTAGTTCTGCTTAGCTCTGCCACAGATGACCTCTAGAGGACCCTGGATAGGTTTGTAGCTGTTTGTGCAGAAGCCGGGATGAAGATCAGTGTGGCCAAAACGGAAACATTTGTGGTCTCAAGACAACCAACCCAGTGCGCTCTACATGTGAGTGGAGTTCCACCGAGGCAGGTGGAGAAGTTTAAATACCTTGGGTCCATATTCACGAGTGATGGAAAGTGGGACGTAGAGCTAGATACTCGAATTGGATCAGCAAGTGCAATATTGCGGGAGCTTGGCCATTTGGTAGTATTGAAGTGGGAGTTAAGCCAGAAGGCAAAGCTGGCTGTCTTCAATACAGCCTATATCCCCCATCCTCACCTATGGTCATGAGAGTTGGGTAATGACTGAAAGAATGCGGACATGAATCCAAGCGGCCTGAAATAAGGTTCCTTCGAGGAGTTGCAGGGCTGACAAGACTCGATAGGGTCAGAAGCTCTACAATTCGAGAAACCCTCTCAACCACTGCTTCTCTGTGTTGAGAGATCACAGTTACAATGGTACGGGCACCTGGTCAGAATGCCAAAAGAGAGGCTCCCCCAGCAGGCCCTCTTTGCCAAGCCAGAGGGTGGGAGGCCACGGGGAAGGCTAAGGATCACTGGAAAGACTATATCCAAAACTTTGGGTCGACATGTCTGGGAATCCCACCAGAACACCCAAGCTTGGTGGAGGAGGATCGTGACCATTGAAAGTCCCTCTTGCAGCTCCTGCCCCAACCCAATTAGAAGATGGATGGATGCATAAACATAAACAAAAAACTTATTAATGGTGTCTTTAATTAAAGGTGAGTAACTAACTCATTTGGATGATAAGGTTATTTCTCGCGATCAGGAGTAGCTTTCTTAATCAGAAAATTGGTTAATGTTGTCTGTTGGGTTTTTTCTTTTTTTCTTCATATATTTTGTGATAACATCTGACTGCTTCTCAAATTTGCTTTTCGACTTTGGCAAAGTGATCAGTGTCTTGATCCATATTTTCAAGTAGCTGAAGTCCTTGATTTAGTTTAGAAAATACTTCAGCTAATCCTTTTACAGTAAATTTTTTTAACGATTTCTCTTCTTCATCTTCGTCATTATTCCTTTCTTCTTCTACAACTCTTTCATTTTGGAAAATCAAGTCTTGATCAGTCAGTTCACCGTCTTCGTGATCTGCTAATTCTTCTATATCGGTAATATTGTTTTAGATCCAGTTTTCTTGCAATTTCAACGATTTCTTCACCAATTTGTTCTAACATACTATGCATATTGTACTATTCGAGTGTTTCCTGTGGTAGTAACTTCTTCCAAATTCCTTGCATATATTGTTCCGATACTTTCTTCCATGAAATTCCAATGTTCTAGATACATTAGTTAATATCATAATTTTTTCAAAAATCGCATAATGTTATAGCATCGTTGTCCATTGATGTTATTGGTTGAGAAAATGTAGTTTTCAGATAATGTCTTGAATGTAGCAATCAAACCTTGATCCATAGGTTGAATGACAGCTGTTGTATTGGGCAGTAGATACATCACATTCATATTTTCATTAAAATCGCCGATGTGATGAGGATGTTCCTGGAGAACTGTCAAGCAGCAATAGAATTTTAAAAGGAATGTTTTTTTCAAGACAGTAGGCACGTACTTCTGGAATCAAACAATTTAAGAACCAGTCTTCGAATAAAACAATTGTCATCCAAGCCTTAGGGAATACTCCTGTAGTAAACTGACAACTTATTCTTGCAATGTTTTTCAAAGCTCTGGGGTTTTATGAAAGGTAAACAAGAAATGGTTTTAATTTAAAACCAGCAGCATTTCCTCCAAGAAGCAGCATAATCCTATCTTCAATGCATTAAAACCAGGCACCGATGTAGATTCTCTGTGAATGTAATTTCGTTCTGGCATTCTTTTCCAGAACAGTCCAGTTTAATCTACATTAAAAATCTGCTCTAGCATACAGCCGTCATCTTTTATCATCTCGTTCAGATTTTTCTTGAAAATTTCGGCAGTTTCAAAATCAGAACTAGCAGCTTCTCCTGTTATTCATATGTTATATAAGTTAAATCAGCTTTTGAATCAATAAAACCAACCTTTATTATAAAGGTATGCTCGCCATATTTATCTTCTTGTTGTTTCCTTAAATCGTCAAATAGGCTACATGCTTTTGTTTGAATCGTAAACAAACTCAGAGGAGTATTCTTGTTGATTTGATCATCTATCCATATCATTAAAAGATTCTCCATTTCATGAATTTGCCCTTCTCTTTTTTTCATTAAAATTGTACATTTCATATTAACTGCCCCTTTAGCTACCTCCATTATTCTTGATTTATCTTTTATGATTGTTGAAACAGTTGAATGCAATAGTTTTTTTTCTCATGCTATTTCACCAACTTTCTTTCCTTTGTCATATCCCTTAATGAACTTCATTTTAACATCTAAACTTAAAGCTTTCCTCGCCTTCTTTTTTATGTTGGAATTTTCATCAGTAGTATTACTTCTCTTACTGGACATGATATGATTATGACAAGATACAAAAATTGCAATGAGAGAAACGAACACTTCGATTGCTGATTAGCAACTAACGTGTCGAAGGCTGTGATAAGTTAGAAGTGGGTGAATCATACCAGCAGCTATTGCGTATTGGTGATAGGCTTTACTTGTCGACTAATGGTGATGCTGCAATGCGTATACAAAAGCAATGTGATATATGTATGTACCGTATTTTCCGGTGTATAAGACGCACTTTTTTACCTTAAAAATTCATCTTAAAAATGGGGTGAGTCTTATATAATGAAGGTAAAGATTGTTTCCTCTTTTCAAAGTCATACGCATTCCCTTTTATGTTCCAAGATCTTCGTGGGCAGTTAATGGTGCAATCAAATTGATGCGTGACCTCCACGTGACTTCTAGTGTGTGTCATTGGCTAAGAACGGGAAGTCCTATTCAAGTTTCATAATATCTTATCCGAGTAATCAGTTACCGATGTTTATCAGTATTGAGTTCATGTGTTGAGATATTTTGTGTTCAGTTTGATATTTTCCCGTAGATTTTAGTGATGGAAAAAAAACAGGCGACATTCATATACTTCAAGTTACAAATTGCAGGTTGTAAAATATGCAGAAGAACACAGGAATAGGGAAGCTGAAAGACATTTTGGACCTCCGCCTACAGAAAAAATGATTAGAACTTGGTGTGGTCAGAAGGAGATTTTGTACAATTTGCGTAATGAAAATCGCGCGGAATGTGGGAAAATTGCGAAGTGGCCAGAGCTAGAGACCGAAGTCTTGAAAAGGGTGCAAGAAAATTGGCAAAATGGCATTGCCAGTTCAACAAAAATGATTCGTACACATGCAGTCAAAGTAGCCTGTGAGGTTTTTTCCAGAAAATTGTATTAAATTTCTTGGGTGCGTCTTATACATCGGAAAATACGGTATATGCTGGCGGAAAAGTTAAATTAGAGAATTTTTAATAATTTTTGGCCGTTGTAAGTCGAGGACTATCTGTGTGTGTGTGTATATATTACATTTACAAATTGAGATATGCTAACATGGCATAATATGCTTTACTGTGAAAGACAAGATTTGCATAATTTCCAAAGTAATTCATAGCTTCTGTGTATGTTGCATGGAGTTAGCTGTTTACAGTCCATCACTGCAGATAAGTTACAGGAACTGCCAGTAAAGACCAAACTCAATTTTATTTTTTCATTTAAATTCTCTTATTATTTTTCTCCATCTTAATATTAAATTTCTTTATATGAATTTCTGCTAAGGATGTGGTCTAATCATGTTCCAGCATAAAGTTCTTCCACAAGTTCAAGTTATGAGAAGACACAGGAAATGAGAAAAGTCAACACTTTTGATAGTGATATCTACATGCTGGTTCAGGATACAAAGGGTGTACAGAGAATATGAAATTGGAAGTGAACTATCATTTAGTTTTATGAAGGATAAAAATAAATATCACACTGAAAAGAACAGTATGTAAGAAAGTTTTAGAAAGAATTAAAGTTCAGCAGCTTTTACAGGTAAACTGTAGAATCAATATACAAACGTTATTCAGGGGAAAAAAAAAGAAACTAAACAGTTTGAAAACAAAAACCAACCATAAATTAAATATGCCAAGAAATTATATTCTCGGTTTAATCCTTTATCCAAGTGTAAAGAAATAAAGTTTGCACATGAAATAACTCCACGACTCGACAACTCGTATACTGAGGCTAATGACTTCACATCATTTGCCTTAGTATCCCATAATGCAAAGCGCATATTCTCATGGACATGTATAATGCTATGCATTAAGGGAAAGGTCACTACCCAGACTGGTTTCAACCTTTATTGAGGTCTCATTAGTGGGAACCAGACCCAGAAGTGAGTGATATCAAGGTTGAAGTAATGCAAAAGTCATATTTCCATATACAAGTACCCAAAGGGTGTCAAACCTTATTATTAAAATACTCTGTTGAAAGTTTTTCCACTAGGTTAAACTATAAATTGAAGATACCAAGAAATTATATTCTTGATTTAATCATTTATCCAAGTGTAAGCAAACAAAGTTTACGAATGAACTAACCTCACCAAGTGGGAAACCTTTCAACATCTATCTCTAGTCCAGAGTATTTTAATAATAAGGTGTGATACCTTTTGGCTACTTGTATGTGGAAATATGACTTCTGCATTACTTCAACTTTGGTATCACTTTTGAGTCTGGCTCACAATGATGAGACCTCAATCAAGGTCCAAACCAGTCTGGGTAGTAACCATTCCCATAATGCAAAGCATTATATATGTCCATAAGAATATGTGCTTTGCATTATGAGATACTAAGACAAATGATGTGAAGTCATTAGCCTCTATATATGAGTTGCCCAGTCATGAAGTTACTTCATGTGCAAACTTTGTTTCCTTACACTTGGATAAAGGATTAAACCAAGAATATAATTTCTTGGCATCTTTAATTTATAATAGAATCAAGTGGCAGCCCTCTCTCTAGAAGAAAGTATACTGCAAATCCCTAGCAAATAAATAGGCAGATGCCCTAAAAGAATACAGAGGGGTAAAAAATGTAAGAGAGCTAAACAAAAATCACGGAAAGACTACAGAAGGAAGGAAGAATGCCGACAATAAATATCAGAAAGGTGACAATATGTTCCAGAGGCTACTAAAAAAGCTTAGAAATGGTGAAAGACAAAATTGACAAATTGAGACATGAAAACTGAAGATAAGGATATCCAAAATGTCTGAAGTAATTACTTTGAAAGACTGTTAAACAAAACAATCAGAGCAGAACCAGAAAATTTGCAAGAGGAATGGAAACAGGAGGACATATCAATATTTCAGATAGAAAAACTATCAAAAAAATAAAATATAAAAAACCCAGGTGGAGTAGATAATATTTGACCAGAAATGATCAAATATGGTGGTATAAAAGTTTTACAGTGACTATACTGCATATTTCAGAGGGCATGGTTAGAAGGTCAAATTCCAGATGATTCGAGTACAGCCGTCATATATTCCCATCTATAAAAATAGAGAAATAAATCTGAATGTGGAAATTACAGAGTAATTTCCTACTGAGTGTTACAGCGAGACTTTATGCATACTTAACTAAGAACAGGATAATAAAAACTGTGCAACAGAAACTTGTAGAACAACAAGCTAGTTTTAGGCCAAACAGTGGTTCTCAAGATCGGAATTTCATTTGACAAATAGCTAAAAAATTATGGAAACATAACAAGAATCTGTAATCTGATTTGTATAGATCTAGAAAAGGCATATTAGTAAAGTTCCAAGAGAGCTTTTCAAAACAATACAATAATATGGGATAAATAGAACATTAAATAGCAATAAATAGTCTATATTTATTTTGTAAATCATCAGAATTAAAGGAAATACAGGAAGGTGTTTTGATGCAAAACCAGGGGTAAAATAAAGATACACACAATCAACACTCTTCATCATTTATATGGATTGCATTATAAAAGAAAGTGGCATTAAACCTGGTATTAGAATCAGAAATATCAAACTTTGCTCTCTGCTTTATGTAGG
Organism: Typopeltis vanoorti; assembly: GCF_054136105.1. Lineage (NCBI taxonomy): Eukaryota > Metazoa > Arthropoda > Arachnida > Uropygi > Thelyphonidae > Typopeltis > Typopeltis vanoorti. The sequence continues at coordinate 41,643,120 of NC_143568.1, read as the reverse complement.
TGATGTACTCCTAAACACATCAAGTTGAACTCTCAAGAGTTCTCTAATGAAATTGAATAATAGCTGTAACAAATTTGGCATGAAAATAAGAAATAAAAAGACAAAATTTATGAAAATAGGCAGAAAAATAGCAAACTTCTGCTGCATTCTTAAAGGCAAATCTATAGAACACTTAAAATATTTCAGCTATTTAGGCACAGTTTTTAATGACGAAGGCAAATTAATTTGGAAACAGACAAAGGAATAAGCAAAGCTGATATAATGGAAATCCAGTTAAATAAATTTACAGGGAATAAGAGAGAAAATAGCCAAACACTAAACTTGTATAGCAATATATAAGACAGTGTTCAAACCAATTATAAGTTATGGATCTGAGAGATGGGTTAAAAATAAAGCACTTGATCAAAGATTAGAGGCCACAGATATGAGAGCTCGGAGAAAAATTTAAGGCCTGAACAGATGGCATCAACAGCAGTTTAATAACATCATATTAAAAATGAAGCTATTAGAAAGGAATGTGGCATTTTATTGCATTCAAGAATGTGTGAACAGAGCTAATGTAAGGTAGTATGGATACTTAAACAGGTGGGGGAAAAGGTTAGCAACAGGTGCATGCCAAGAGCGGGAGAGGGAACAAAAGATCCAGTGCAAGACCAGAGTATAGGTAGACTGAGTCAGTCAAAGTGCCTTAAAAGAAGAAATGCTAGATATGACAATAATGGAGTGCTATCAAGTAATAGACTAATTTAGAGGAAAAGTGTTGATATTAGATTAATAATAATGTCAACTTGATGATGTAGTGCTGTCATAGAGGCTTGAACAAATCTTTAGGGTGTATATCAAGAAACTGATGATATATATATATAAGAAGAAAACATTGAGTCAGCTGTGAAGTTGCCTGTAAGGATAGAAAAATAAGAATCATAATTTTCTATCCTTAATAACAAAAGTTCCTAGCAAATCTGTCAGCAAATGCCCTAAAAGGATACAGAGAGAAGAATGTAAGAAAGTTAAGCTACGTGTAAAAGTAGTTAAACAAAAGTCATGATAAGACTGGTAAGAATACAGAAAATATATATCAGGAAGATGCCAAAATGTTTTGAAGACTACTGAAAAAAACTTAGCAATGTTAGAAAAACTACTCTAAAAGGTGCCATGGAAAACTGAAGATAAGAATATCCAAAATATCTGAAGTAATTACTTTGAAAAATTTAAATGAAACAAGCAGTGACAGAACCATACTAGAACATTTTCAAGAAGAATGCAAAGAGGAGTACATATCAACACGAGGTAGAAAAAGCCATCAAAAACTTCAAATGCAGAAAGACAGATGGAGTAGATGATATCATCATCATCAAATTCCTAACATATACCCTCAAAGGGTGTACAGGATATAATAGTAAGGCATGAAAAATTACATCATTATTAACTTCCTATCTACAATTTTCCTCTAAACAAATCTTTTATCTGTCAAGACTCCAACATTATCAGATCTTATATTTCGGTCTTCTAAAGCACTTTTTACTATATCAATCCATCTATATCTTGGTCTTCCTCTGGTTCTTTTTCCTGCCAACCTCGCAGAGAGCACTTGTTTTGCTAATCTTTCCTCTCACATTCTAAGTGACCATACCACCTGAGATTAGCTCTGCTAAAGCATTCCTGGATGCTGACAATGTCAAGCTCTTTCCTAATACCCCCATTTTTAATGTAATACTGCAATTGATGCCATCTTTTCATGCACCTAATTTTTCTCAGGACTCTCATATCTGTGGTCTGCAGTCTTTGTCCAAGTGTTTTACTTCTGACCCAGCTCTCAGATCCATAAGTTAAAACTGGCTTGAATACTGTCTTGTATACAGCTAATTTAGTGTTTTGACTAATTTCTCTCTTATTCCATATAAATTTATTCAGTTGACTTCCTACCATGCCAGCTTTGTTGATTCTATTGTCTATTTCTATATTTAATTTACCATCTTCAGTAAAAATCTTGCCTAAGTAGCTAAAATGTTTTACTTGTTCTATAGGTTCTCCATTCACAATGCAGTTGATATTTTCAATGCTTCTGCCTATTTTCATTGTCTTTGTCTTTTTAATGCTGACCTTCATACCATATCTATTACAACAGGTATTCACTTCAGTCAGGGAATCTTGCAGACTTGTAGTGGATTTATTTATTATTATTACTACTGACACCTCTAGGGAGTCCAAAGACTCATCAAGGGAGGTTACCTACTCTACCGCTCTCTGTCTCCACCACTCAATCCACCAACGTCATCTACTGCCCACCACCACCATCACTACTAGTATTTTTCACAGACAATCACAAACATCCATGTTCACGGCGGGTTGGAACCCGCAGCCTTTTTGGCTGAAGAGCGGATATGCTAACCACTCGGCCAACCACACCGGCAATTATTTATTAGTATAATATCACCTGCATAAAGCAAAGAGCTGAGATTAACATTTCCAATTTTGATATCAGGTTTAATACCACTTTCTTTCATAATGTGATCCATATAGATAATGAATAACAGAGGAGATAATGTACATCCTTGTCTGACACCATTAACATTAAACCATCATCTGTACTTCCTTCAATTCTAACTGCTGACTTACAACTCAAATAAAGACTAAGTATTGTTTGATATAATGCCCCACTGACACCATATTACTGTAGCGTTTTGAATAGCTTCTCTCTTGGCACCTTGTCATATGTCTTTTCTAGATCTACAAAACTTAAATACAGATCTTTGTTATATTCCCATGATTTCTCAACTATCTGTGGTAAAGTGAAAATATGATCCTGACAACCTCTAGTTAGCCCGAATCCAGCTTGTTCTTCAAACTTCTCTTCCACAATCCTCTCAACCGTTTCTCAAGTATACTTGCATAAATCTTACCAGGAACACTCAGTAGAGAAATACCTCAGTAATTCACACTTTCAGTTCTTTTTCCCTTTTTATACATGGGTATAATCCAATCATCTGGAATTCATCCCTCTGTCCAGGCTTTCTGAAGTATGCAGTGCAGCCACTGTAAGACTTTTATATTCCATACTTGAGCATTTCTGGTAGAATATCATCTACTTCTGCTGCCTTACCACATTTCAGGCTTTTGATGGCTTTTTCTACTTCAAGTATGGATATGTACTCCAATCATCTGGAATTCGTCCCTCTGTCCAGGCCTTCTGAAGTATGCAGTGCAACTACTGTAAGACTTTTATACTCCATATTTGAGCATTTCGGGTAGAATATCATCTACTCCTGCTGCCTTTCTGCATTTCAGGTTTTTGATGGCTTTTTCTACTTCAAGTATGGATATGTATTCCTGACTGCATGTGTGGTCAGTGTTTTTTACCACTGTGCTGTCATCACTGCTTGTTTCATTTAGCAATTTTTCGAAATAATTTTCGAAGATTATATAGGACTATATGTCTATTCAGATTCCTCTGGTGGCTATACTTATGAGTAAATAACTTGATTTTTAGCTCAACAGAAATTGGTTGGAAAGTAGGCATCTGTACGATGATAGTAGCTGGAGCATTTGAATACTCTGTGTCCTGCAGTAAGCTGTTATTAAAGATCCACTATGCTCCTCCTTTGTGTCTAGTGTGTCCAGAGGAATGCAAATACTTAGAAGGGTGGAATCCTAGTCTGATGCATGATATGGAAGATGTGTGATGTGCCTTATGAAGGGTATTATGTGCATGGTTGCATAGTATTTACTGAGTAATGCCTGGTAAATGGTGCTGGCAGGTCCACCTTTGGTACATTTTTTTTTTTCATGTTGCTGTGGACATCTGAATAAGCTGAGTTAGTGAGATTTGTAGATAAACTTATACATCTTTTAATTTTTCAGGAAATGACAATTTATACTAGAATATTAATCATAAAAATCTTTCATTAATATCTTCCTATATTTCAGCAATGTTACATTGCCGACATCATCAGGGATTTCAAAAAACAATGATATGAGCACACAGGCACCAACACTGAGCAAATAAGGCTGAATAAAAGCAATAGAAGTCGGGCCTAGAGTCCTAAACAGTGCTCCCTAGTAGCCTACATTGGGTTATCTTGGGTGTTGGGTTGACAACCGTAAAATATATGCTTTACATATTTGGGGTAATCTCATGTACCCAAATTTGTTGAGATTTGGAAAGGTTTTCAGAGCTGAGGTAGATTCAATGAATAATGGTGGATGTCCAAAGCATGGTAACACAAGGACTACATCCAGTTCCACCCACAGCCACTCAGGACTTGCTGACCATGCTTTGGACACCTGCCACAAGATATGTTGGAAGAATATCACTCTATTACATCGCAGCAAATACAAGTATGAAAGACTATTCATCAAATCTGCCTCAGCTGTGAAAAACTTTCCAAATCTCAAAAAATTTGGGTGCATGAGACTGCTCTAAATTTGGAAAGCATACATTTTAAGATCATAAGTTCAATGGCCAAGATTATCCAATTTAGCCCACTAAGGAACACTGTTTCTTAGTGGGCTAAATCTAGGCCTGACTTCTCTTGCTTTTATTCAGCCTCATTTGCTAGGTGTTAGTGCCTGTGTGCACATAGTTTTTTTTGTGATCCCTCATTGCCGAAATATAGGAAGGTATTAAAGTTCTTCATAATTAATATTCTAGTATACATTTTCATATCCTGAAATATTAAAAACTCAGCTAGTGAGAGTCGATGTTCCTGGCACTGATGTCTGTCTATCCATTGCAGGATCCAGAGTGCAGCTGAAATCCCCTGCCAGTATGAGGTGTTCCTAATTAATTTTGCTGAGGTGATTTTAAATGAATTCTAGTACTTGCATTGCAAGCTGTTAATTATGTTATGTATACATTAATGTGTATTTTCTTCCCAGTCTAAGTTCTAATTAGTGAATATACTGCACACTCAGGAAAAGTATTGATGATTCATAATTTTAGGGTGCTTTTGTTTTTGGTGGATTCAAATGACTCCTAATCAGGAGAGAATTCTCCATGCTTGCTGCGCAAGCTCATTAATTGAGAAAGAAGTAATATTTATTTGCTAATAAATGCATGCATTTATAAGCATTCCATTTAGGCTTTTATTTTTGTAGACAGAAGACATTTTAAGCTTGCGCTGCAATAATTGAGCTTTGCGCTGTGTATCGGAGGCCAATGCTTGCTCGTCTAGTCAAAGCTACCTTGGCTTGCTCGGTTGTAGGAGCTTCCAAGTCCTCACTGCAGCACTGATTTCATGCACGCGCATAGCCATTTCCGCTCCCTTCAAGTCATCTTAAACACAAGGCCATATGCAGTCAAAGTAGCTCTAGCCAGTGAGCTTCAGCCAGCCTTTACAAATGTGCATGTTGCTTGGGAAAATTAAGTTACAACCAACTTTTTATGACAATGTTATTGACCAGTTCATAAAGAAGAACCGTAGGGTAGGATTTGTATTCAAGTAACTAAATTGAAAAAGATAGAATATCATTTGTAAAATAAATGTTGTATTTATATAATTAAATGTACATAAATTTCTAAATACAGTATATAGTTTTAAATGGTCAGTAATTCATTATTCCGATAATCAGACTTCAATCACACCTCTCACTCCCTGAATGATAGCAAGAGCAAGTGTGAATTTCAAGACCAGCATTCGCACCTGCTCCTAATCCATGCAGTTGTAGGGTCACCATGGACAGTGGTACACGATATATGGCCAATTCTTCCAGTGCTGGTCTGAAACTTTGCACATGGAATGGAAGTTAGTTTCCTACATCATAACTATTTCTGGCCAATGAGCAAGGATGCTGCAGACATGCTGCAGGATGAGTTTGTTTTGCAGTGGTGTGGCACATCCTCTAACATTTAATGAGAGGAAGTTTGAGGCACGCATTATATCCTGATTTATTTTGTTTTGCATGGTGACCCTCCTTTGCTTTAAGGATAATTAATTAATTACACTCCCACTGGGACTGAAGCCCATTTATCATGTAATATATTTTTTTTCTAAGGTTGATGGTCCCCCCCCCCAACCAGAAGATTTCTTAGTTCTTCCAGCTGGGTAATTAGACCACTAATGTCAACAATGTAGTTATATGTTGTCAGCGGTTTTTGTGATGAGCCTTGAACTTTCTTAAGGAAGCTCAGAAGCTGCTCATTTCTTAGTGTATCTGATTTTCAGTTTCCTCTTCATCATCCTCCGAGCTCAAAAAGCTCACCCCCCCCCACTAATCAACCCACAAATCCTATATCCTCAAGGGGAGAATTCCACCGACCACGCGTCACAGGATCCTCTCCACCACTTCCTCATACTCAAGTAAGGTGACCAAGACTAGCACACAGTAATCCAGATATGGCCATAAAATCTTAAAAAGAGGCTTCAACAATTATTATTAATGAAGTCCATCACAATAGCATTCCAAAAGTTCATAAACTATATAGAATGTCTTATCCACAGCCTTAATGCTTAAGTTACTTTAAGAAGTTTGTAGATTTTTTTTAATGTAGTTTACCATTAAAAAAAAATAATATAATATAGATTACCACACACGAAAAGCTGTCAACTCCTCAGTATTATTTTTTTAATTAAATTAATTTTTTAAATACGTCTATTTTTATATAATCAAGAAGCCACAGTCTAGAGACCAAATGTAACTTTTTCCAAGCCTCCGTTGACTGGTCTCATAACAGGCTATTACATCAATCTCCTACCTAAATACAATCACCAACAACCAATCTTGTGGCAGGTATGAAACCTGCAGCCTGTTGGAGAGTGGGTACATTAATTATTCAGCAAACCAGGCTGTTATTCAATAATTCCTACATACCCTTCCACCCTCTGATACCTTGTAAGAAGCACATTAAATTAGATACAATTAAGAACAAAATAATGCATATGAGATTGAGTGAAACAAATTAATTTCATATAATATAATATATAATACATAAATTATATATTATATGAAGTTCAAAAGACAGAATAATTTAGAAAAATATATATCTATACCATCATATTTTGCTAACACTGCTTGTACATCAGCATATGCCTGTATCTCCAACAGAGCTTCTATAAGATTTTCATGAATGTTAAATACATTCATCATAGGAAATTCTTTTATCAGCTATAAAAGAATAACGATGTCATATCAAAACACTACAAAATGGAGAAACACTAAAAAATTTTAAAAATTCTCTAATTTTTTGTGCGTGTTATGAAAAAAAATTCTTGTAATAATATTGAAACAACTTCAAAATTCAATTCCATTCATAGCATCTCCAACAGAACTTATCTTGGAGAAGTCCTTATCTTATTCAACAGATTAACACACAGATACTTACTTCTGTTGTTTTGCCATAGAGGCTTTTAATATTGATATTATACACTTACAGCATAGGTTCCTAAACAGTGGTTTGCAAAACCTTTGGGGTTTTGCAAACCACTGGTTAGGAACCTATGCTGAAAGTGCATAATATCAATACAAGCCAGGTGCATTTGGTTTACAAAGTTGTTCCAGGAGGTCACACTAACAATTCTGTAAGTGTCTGCTTAGATTAACATTATTCATAACACTATCTTTATAAACTAAAGAGTTTAATATTAATTTATGTAGCTTGGTTTAAAATGTACAGTATGTTAAATTTGATTTTTCATTTCTTGGCAAATACTTCTTCACAACATGTCATCTGAGAAGGGCTCACCAATAATAGTTTGAAACCTTCTCTCATCTTATCATTCAGAAATCAAATGCTTCAAAAAGCATACGGTGATGAATGCTTATCTCGTACTCAAGTTTACGAGTTGTTTAAACAATTTCAAAGTGGTCATGAGACGCTTGAGGATGACAAAAAAGCTGGGCTGTCCAAAAACTGGACTGAGTACAGTTAATATCCAAAAAGTGCATGATTTCATCAAAGAAAACCCGAAATCGTCCATGAGATTGATTCAAGATGAATTGGAGATTCCAAAATCAACTGTGCACAACATTTTGACCGAGAGTTTGGGCCTTCGTAAATTGAATTCGCGATTTGTTCTCCACAAGTTGACCAAAAAATATATTGAATTGAACACTGCAAGGACCTCATTAAAACTGCTTAAGGACTCAAACTTCCTTGAAAAGATTGTTACTGGTGAAGAATGGGAGAAACAGAAATCTGACTCCCACACTCTGAAGGCAAAACATGGTAATAGCCATTTCACACCTCCAATAAGCAGGACAGTGCTGTTTCACTGAGCAATGAGTCATCCTCCACCTAGAAGTCTGGTTGGCATTTCCTTCAACTAAGGTAGCTTATGTGATAGGTACTCTATCAATGACAGTACGGACCACTCATGATGAGTCACTGAACTCCCCTGAGGTGCCCATGTAATAACTTGGCTTCTTAATTCTCATGTTTACTTTACTGCACACACATTAAACATTAAAAAATGGCACTTATCACTTTCACAAGAAAGCATTTCATCAACAATGATTAGTAACACACTTTATAGCCACACATATCCACACTGATCCTGAGAATTCAACATAATGACATTAAAAGTTTTGCTGTTATGAATAGCCTCAGAAAACACAGCTTTTCCTTTCTGAATTATGCAGTCTCAGCTATTATTGAAGAATTCACAACAGACAAATATCAGCAGGATGTGGAAGAATGCAGATAGCAAATGCACTTCCTTATATCTGTCTGCACTTTCATATACAGAGAATAAAAAGCATGCAAAAATACTGTAAACTTTCAAGTAGCTTCATTGGCAATGACCTTTATTTAATGTTCGTGCATGTCACCAGAAAAGGAAGTCACTATCGTCACAGTAACTCAATCCTCACAGAAGATAGCACCCCATTAATTTCACAGATCTCATTTGAGAACCAAACCCCAAACATTCCGTGACTGCCACTAACAGTATTCAGCATGTACTGTCAGTAATATTCAGGAATACGCAGTCCTTGCATTTGCTTTATATAGCCACATGTGATCACAGGAATATATATACAGGGTGTTCGGGATAAATTTGACATATTTATAATTAATTATATTTTTCCGTAAGTTACATGTATTAACACACACTTCTCTTCATTTAAAAGTTTGGACCCTTCTTCATTCATATACAAGATGTCAGAAAGGATGGATAGCTGGAACCCACCTGAATCATGGAAGAGAATAACTTGTATCATGATGATTCGTGCCCGCCATCAAAATAAGGATGTTACGACTGCTGCCCAATGCTCCCTGAATACAGTAAAAACAATCAGGCATGAACTAGAGACTTGCAATGGTGACTACGAGGATGTAGCAAGAAGAAAGATCCCTAGCAGACGATCTGATTGCGTTCGTACAGCAGAATTCCTCGCAAATCTGCAGGAACAGGTGTTGAAGAACCCTGGCATTGGAATTCGGGCTTTGTTCGTGGAGTTGCTAACTGTAGTCAAGCCCTGGATAACAAGGGTAGCCAATGGTAGGCCGTATGTATGGCAGCAGGATTCGGCCCCTTGCCACACCTCTGGGAAAAGTCAAAAATGGTTGTCTGAAAATTTCTACGACTTCACCAGTCCAAATGTTTGGCCTCCAAACTCCCCAGACCTTAACCCCATGGATTATTTTGTATGGGGCGCAGTTGAAAAAGACACCAATCGCACTTCCAGTAATACAAAAGCCCAGTTAATGGATAAAATTAAAACAGTTTTTGCGGCCCTTCCCAGGGAGACTGTAGCATCAGCTTGTTCGAGGTTCCGAAGCAGAATTGAAGCTGTGATCGATGCTAATGGTGGTTATTTTGAGTAAATCTTGTTGATAGTATTGTAATTAACTCTGCCTGTAATGTTTTTTTGTCAATTCATTAAATTTAATAGATACAAAGAAGATTTTCTTTTTCCTTACGAAACGGTCAAATTTATCCCGAACACCCTGTATATATATCAGGATGTTTCATTTTTAAACAGAGAGTGTTATAAAGTGAATATGGTATAGTGTATGTCATAATCCTGATAATGTGACATTTAATGTGGGTGAAATGCACAGGCAGGAAAGTAAGCAACATACACCGAAAGTACAATAGCATATACAAGGCTCAACAAATATGCCTGCCCACCTGACTTGTGACAAGTAGCAGCAGACTGGAAAGAACAGAATAGTTTTTATGTAATAAAAAATAATTTTTGACTAATTATTTTTAACTATAACAAAACCTAGATGCAAAACCACTAATCAATTTATGAAACTCCTAATGATTTATTGGGAAGTAGGGATATTATCATTTAAAAAATGGTGTGTGTGTGTGTGAGGGGGGTGGGGTCTCAGGCGAATACATTTTCTGTAGGGAATGAGTAGAGTTTGCATTATTTGTTAAGCCTCATGTGTGTGTAGAAGACCAAGCATATTGGTTTTTGTAATATTTAAGTTAGTTTTTATGTATGCTGATTTATTCCGATTTAAGATTCACTGAAAATATAGAATTTTAAGCAAAAGATTATGAAAATTAGTTCTGTTACTCTGAATCAACTAAGCACAATATGCCTCTACAACTGTAAACAATTTACTCTCACTAAAGCAAATACTATTATAACAAACTTAATTACTAGCAAGTAACAAAAATAAGTTCTGACCAAAACAAAACTAATTCTTATTGCTGTACAATGAATACCAATTTTCAGCTTTTTTACTGGTGGCTTTTAATACCTTCTAAGTTGCTTATATAAGTTGGCTTCTCCCTGCATTAAGAAGAGCCAACAGTGAAATAGTGCTTGTTGGCAGTGGAACTGTAAACTAATAAAGCTGACTATGTAGGCTCTTTAGAGATCGTATCTTCTACTTATTTGGTATTACACCTTTGTAATTCAAAAGATACCACAGCCCTAGGCACAAGCTTGCAGGACTATTTTTTCTTGACACTTTCTGTCTAAATTAAAAGCTGGATATTTTCACAGAAGATCTTTTGATATCAAATGGAATATATCAACATATAAATTACCAAAATTGTGTTATTTCATATCCAAAACTTCGGTCACATTAGAAATAAAAAAATTTTTTTTTTCTAAAATAAACAATTTTAGAAATAAAAATAAATTTCTTAATAAGGGTTTTTTTTAAAAAAATCTTTATGCATAATTTTAATTTATATACACAGTCAGCTCTATTAACAATTATTATGGCTGTATTCTAAAATTTTTGTAGCGTTTTTAACTAATTTTGTTTTTTGATAATGAAATAATACAATTCAGAAATTATAACAAAATTGCTGTGTACAGTACTCTAGTGTAATAAATAATGAGTATACGACGATTTTCTGCACTTGCCAGTAAAATAATCAGTTGGAAACACATGGAGCAAATGTACTTATTCAGATGTGCTACTTTATTAATTGAATGATTTGAGTGAGGATATCAGAGAGGCTAGGTCATTAACAACAAATTCTTCAAATTCAGCAATTGCAACAAAGTATTCAGAGGATAGTTTGCCATATGCATAACTTGCAGAAGGTTTAAACGTCTTTAAAAATATGTTCATTACATCCAACTTCATATGCACCGTTTGCCTTTTCATTTATGCATAAATTTCTCAGTAAACAACTCCATTATAAAAAATCCATTATGTTGGGATAAATTATAAAAAATTGCTGTGTACAATACTGTACTATAATAAATATTGAGTATACAATGAATATATAATGGACCCCCAATATGCTAGAATGAGCATGTTGGGGTCCATTACTTCAAACAACCAAGAAGCACCTTTGTCAATTTTTTCACTATAAACGTTTTTGGGGCTGAGTTGCCACTTCTTTCTTCTCTCTTCTTCAACTTTCTGACTTCTAGCTCTGCAAGGTTCCCATATGAGAGCTCTTCTTCCACAGGTTCTATTAATTGCTCTACTTCACTGTACCAATCCTTTATAAGCTTTTGTTCTTTGATGAATCCTCTGAATGAATGAATGAACGAACATGTATTTTCAGCAACTTCTTCCAGACACCATTCATACACTTTGCTTTCATCCTGCTCCCTACTATACAACGCAAAATATATTCCTCCCAAAAGTCTCTGGGTGGGGGTGGGGTTTCACCCTTAGTAGTAGCAACAATACCCTGGTCTATGGATTGCAGGAGCACAATGGTATCTGGTGAATGTATAAATGAAATGACCATCATAAGTACAAGTAGTCACAAGTTACATGTGTCATAATTTGAGGACTAACTATATATATTTAAAAAAGGGCATATGCAACATTAGAATGAAATTTGCCACAAACCTTTAGGCTTTTGCCACATATGGTTAGTAGTGATGGGATTGGAAACTAGTGCAAATAATTAAAATTATACTTACATCTCTCATCATTTTTACGGCTTCTCTTAATTTGCCTAGTTTTCTTGCACACATTGCAAGTCTTCTTCTGACATATACAAGGACATTAGTGTCACGTCCTGAAGAAATAAAAAAGTATGAAACTCAGTTTTAATGTAACAAAAATAGTAACTTTATTAAATAATAACTACATTACTGCTCATCAACTTACAGAGCCAAGCCTATGTGTATTCAATCCCAGTGTGATATCACTGGAAAGAGGAATACTCCTCTTAAAGCCTTAATTATAAGGTCAAAGTAGCATAAACTGAAAAATAAAATAAAAAGTTTACTCAATATACTAAGGAAATCAGTTTTTTTGTCTCATTTTACTGCACTAAGGAAAACAAGAAATTGCAAAAATAACTGCTTTCTTTTAAATTTTTATAACAAAAAAAAAAAAACAACTGAAATTATCTTATTAAACAGAGAAATGTGTTGTGTATAATTTAACATGCACAATAATTAAGAATGAGTGCATTTCTATAGTAATAATTACATTCAATTTTTTGAAAACTGTTCTGCTCAACTGATAGCACTATGAATGTATTTTAAGGCTGTGAAATTAAAGATGAAATGAATTCCAAACAGCAAGCAACAATTGTGTAATGCTAATGGCACCAATTCACTCAAATGAAACAATATTTATAAAGCTCAACCATGCTTGTTGGCAAAGAATGGGTGTGTGTGTGTGTGAGAGGGAGAAAGAAGGGGACAGGGAATTTAATTATTTTTAATTATTAAAAATGCCACTTTCCACAATATCAAAACCAGCTTCAAACCCCTGATAAAATTAAGACACCTACTCAGTTCTTGCAAAGATCCTCTTCCACACCTAGCCCACCCAGGGATTTACAAAACACAATGCACATGTAACCTACCATACATAGGAGAAACAGGGCGAACCATCCCAATTAGGAAAGACGAACACAAACGACATGTTAAATACCTCCATTTTGGGAAAAAACTCGTCTTTCAGACCACACACTCCAGACATACCACAGAATTGATTGGAAAGGTACCAAGTCCTTACACCGCACCAAAACCTGGTTTGAGAGGAAATTTAAAGAAGCATGTGAAATGCTCAAACACTATCCTAACCTGAACAAAAATGATGGTCTAACCATTTCCAAGAATGTGGAAGACCCATTTGCAACCATTATAGCAACCAAAACAAGCCAAAGAAAAATCTCTACACAAGAAGACGTGAAGTTTTTTTTTTTTTTTTTTTTTTTAAACATTCAAGAGCAACCTGAACTGTACAAGTCCAGAAGAAAATCTTAGTATTGCAACCTGAAATGTACAAGTCCAGAAGAAAATCTTAGTACGAGAGGACTTTAGCAGGATTTAGCGTTTTTTTTTTTTTCCACTAGAGGTCAGGCTAAGTAAAAGATCAGTTAACAGCATAGATTTAATTTACCTTTGTAGAGTGCAAGAGGATGTAGCTTGTTTTCATATACACGTTTTTTTCTGATGATGACTTCAATACAGGGGTCGAAACGTCAATTGTTATTTTATTAATAATAAGTAAAATAATCATTTCAAAACATGTTTTGTGTCCCTAAATTCATAAATATGAAGGCCACTTTCTACAATGCTTTATATATAAAATTAATAAAAAAATCATCAAAACAAATATAGTGCTAATGTCTACTCATAGCACTAATGATAATGAGGTGCATGAGAGGGCTCATTATGTATGTGGTGTTATTAGCACTGCAGAAAGATAAGTCATTTTTTCATATTTTAGTTAATATTAGGTTAAATCATCATAGTTTTTCTTTTATAAAGGTGTGTGATTCACTGAGTAATTTAGTTTGTAAGTAAATGTATTTTATTATATTTTTTTTGTTTAAATACAATACTGTCAGCATGGTGCCAATGCATGATAGAACAATGGTGGGAAAGACATCATTGTTGGGCGATTTTGAATTTACATGATTTTGTACCATGTAGTGTGTGTGTGTGTGTGTGTGTGTGTGATGTATTCATCATGAAAATTCAAGGATTTATGAAAGGAGAGTGAAACTGGTGAATGAAAGAACAATGGTGGCAAAGACATCATTGTTGGGCGATTTTGAATTTACATGATTTTGTACCATGCAGTGTGTGTGTGTGTGTGTGTGTGTGTGTGTGTGTGATGTATTCATCATGAAAATTAAAGGATTTATGAAAGGAGAGTGAAACTGGTGAATGAGCATGCATCGTGTTTTGACAGTGTTTAGGTGGCAAGAACAAAATGAATGTTAGTAGAAAGTATCAACGATAAAATGGAAAATGGTAATACTGAAATTAATACTGAATGTGTGGCAGGTAGAAAAAATTATGTACAGAGACTATGATCAGTAGAGTACTTAATGAAAGTGTAATAAAATCGTGTTCCCCTGGCACAAAAATTAATGACATTAGTTATGCCATCCAGATGCAAAGAGGTAAGGCAAAAGAACTAACTGTCTTGGTTGGCACTAATGATTAGATGAGAAGTATTCTATGAGGAAGGATGTAAGGAGTTGTTTAACAAAGCAAAAATGAAGACTAAGTTTCCTGCCACACTATGATAGAGGCAAATTGAGGAGGAGGAGGAAGTTGATAGTAACTGAATCAATATGCAAGTTGTGAAGAAGGAATGATGTAGAGTTTGTGGACCTATTTGCCTGAGTTCAACGCAAAGAAGGATTTGTATAATTATAATGCTGACAGACTGCATCTAAACGGTTTTGGTGTTAGGTGTCTAGAGAGAGCTTTATTCATCGAGCATAGTGAAGTGCAAATTCAGGAAAATTTAAGCAATTAAGGTGTAGGCAGATGAATGCATGTGAAGGCACCCAAGGAGGTAGGTGGATGGGTGAGTGTGAGAATGACCAACAAGTGTGGAATCTAGTCATTCATCTATTCACTAATGCTCTTCTAGAAGAACAGAACAGAATTACTGCATCATCTTCTTATTCCTTCCCTCCTCTTTTACTTTGCAGTGTCGAGGATTTTCTACATTTAACTGCTACCATATCGAGGATAAGGTGGTTAAGCCCTATGCCTCCTGGTGTGTCCTATATCTGTAGATGCATATGTTCATGTGCAAGTTTCCATTTTCTGGGGGTCAAAAAACCTGAGTTTCCAGATGAAAAACCCCCTACCTCCGCAGGAGACTGGCTAACTCACCTTTAGTCAAAAGAGACCAGATAACGGTTCTTCGTGTCACTGACGGGAATCAAACCCAGGTCTTTCTGACCAAAGGACTTCATCTATACTGACTGAACTACAAAGGCTCTACTGCATTTACTGCATCAATGTGCCAGTGGAAAGCTTCCCACAAGATTAAAGGCTGTTATAATAGCAAAAGTTAGACCAACTCTATATTCATCCCTTTCATATTATAGTGAGTTCGAATGAACAGGTATCCAGATATTTTTGGATTAGATAGGGTATTTCTTGCAAAATACAAATAAATAAAAAAATTTCTCCCAATCTTACTATTAACATTCACATCTCTATACAAGAGAGATGTGAATGCTAAAAGTACGATTAGGAGAAATTTTTTATCTATTTGTATCTTTATTTTATTTTTTGCAAGAAATACCCTATGAGTCTTGGAATAACTAACAATTTACAAATATTACCTCCACTGCATCTGAGACATCAGGTTTTGCTCATATCTTTGTTGTAGTAAAAGTGATATTTATAAAATATTTATTCCATGAAGGAACTAGACATTAGTTATTCCAGGAAAAGAACTGATGAGTGGTCGCTTAAGAGTCAAAGCCAAACTGGGAAGAAACCTCCACATCACCTCTGAGGAATTGGGGCTTCCACCTTAATGCTCTTCACATGATGCACCCCATTAGCAGGTAGCTAAGTATTAAACAACAAGGATGGGCTGGCAATTTGGGACTTAGCCAACCAAACCGTATTCTCTTTTGGCATGCTGGCTGAGGTGTCGCCCAGTTAAACAAAGTCTCCTCTGCTTTCATCACAGGGAATTAGGTCAAACTGTGAAAATCAGATACTGGAACACACTCCAAAGCTCCAACTTAACATCTAAAAGAAGCAGAAAAAATCCAATGTCAGAAGAACTGAAGATAGGAACCATGAATATAAGAGTATTAATGGAAAGGAAATCAAACTTGCAGAAGAATTAGAAAAGCACCACATGGAGGTTCCAAGTTTTTTTTGTTTTTTTTTAAGTGGGTCTGGCTCCACATGTGCCCTGAATAAGGATCAAAACGGTCTGGTGGGTGGTGGCCCTTCCATTATGGGATAGTAAAACAATTGAAGTGATGTCATTAGCCTCTACATACAAGTAACTGAGTCATGAAGCTACTTCATGCGCAATTTTTTTTCTTCGCTTACACATGGATAAAGGATTTAAAACCAAGAATATAATTTCTTGGAATCTTTAAGTTATACCACATGGACATAATTGGCATTACTGAGACAAAAGATCTTACTAAATAATAAGTACATGATGTTATATTCAGGCAATAATGACCAAGGAAATGAAAGGAAGGAGTAGTGGTAACATTCCACACCAAACACGAAGATAAACTTCTCGCCTGAAAGGCAGTTTCAAGTAGAGTTATGTGGGCAAACTTCAAAATGGGGAAATGGACAATAGAACTTATTTGTGCCTACAGTCCCGCAAAAGGAAGGAAGAAGTGGAAGAATTTTAAAGTCATTAGAATTGACAGAGAAAATGAAAAATGTGGTCCTTGTTGGAAGATCTAAACAGCAGAGTAGGAAATAAATCCCCACAGGCATGCAATAACAATTTCATGAAAATATGGAGAGAAGGGCAAAGATAATAATAATGGTAAGTATTTTCTGAATGGACAGACTAGTCAGTTCATTAGTAATACCATGTTCCAGTATAAAGATGTGCATTAATTCACGTGAAGAGAAAACAAGAAATAAGAAAAGCCTTATTGACTACATCACAGTTGATAGTGATATCTTGATGCATGTTCAAAATACAAGAGTGTACAGAGAATTTGAAATGGAAAGTGCCCATTACTTGGGGTAAATCAGGATAAAAATGGATATTATATTGATGAGAACAGTATATAAGAAAGTTTTTAAAAGAATTAAAGTTAGCACATTTTACAGGTAAACTCTACAATTGACTACACAAACATTATTCAAGAAATTTTGAAGCACTTTGAAAACAAGAACCAAACCCTGGAGTCCAGATGGAAAATTATGAAGAAAACATTGATTCAGCTAAGGAGGTATGTGGTGAAGTTATCTTCAAAGATAGAAAATCAAGAACATCATGGTGGACACAAGAAGTTGAAGCAGCAGCCCCGGAAAAGAAGAAAGCATACCAAAAGTTCCAAATAAGTCAGCAGATTGTTCCTAAAAGAATAGAGAAAAATGTAAGCACTCAGCTAAGTGTAAAATTATCTAAACAAAAGTCATGGGAAGACTTTGGTAAGAATATGGAAAATAAATATCAGTAAGGTGACAAAATGTTCTGGAGGCTACTGAAAAAGCTTAGAAAGAGTACTGTAAAAGGAATCATAGATGATAAAGGTGACATGATAACTGAAGCTAAGGATATCCTAGATGTCTGGAGTGATTATTTTAAAATACTGTTAAACGAACCAAGTAATAACAGAGATGTACCAGAAAATGTTCAACAGCAATGCAAAGAGGAGTACGTATCAATATTTTAGATGGTTAAAGCTGTAAAAGACTTGAAATGTGGAAAGGCTGCTGGAGTAGATGATATTCAACCAGAAATGCTTAAGTATAGGGGTATAAAATTTAATTTTTGCAGAGACTACGCTGCATAATTCAGAGAGCCTGGTCAGAAATTCGAATTCTCGATGATTGAAGTAGAGATCTCACAGTACCCATCTATAAAAAAGAGAATAAAGCTGAATGTAAAAATTACAGAGTAATTTCTCTGCTAAGTGTCCCAAGATTAATAAGATTTATTAATCTTGGAACACTTAAATAAGATTAATACAAACATACCTGAAAAGAGGTTGAGAAAGATTGCGGAAGAGAAACTTGGAGAAGAATAAGCTGGGTTTAGGCTAAATAGAGGTTGTCAAGATGAGATTTTTACTTTAAGAGAAATGGAAATATGACAAGGCATACAACAAGGTGCCCAGGAGAAAAGCTTTACAAAATAATTCAATTATATGGGGTCAATGGAACATCATACTGAGCAATATTGTATGCCCACACTTCATGGAGCAGACCTTGGCTTTGTGCCAAGAATAGTCAATTCATGTTGAAGGGGAGAAATATATAAAGGATGTACGAATTGGTCACCAACACGTGAAATCACGTACTTTATACGTAAATTTTTCAACTGTTGTACAAGCAAAATAGTCACCACTTTAAGAACTAGAATTTTCATAAAAGAAAAGCTAATTTTCCGACGTATAATAACAAACAATCATCCCAAGAAACACAGTGATTACCATAATAGCGGGGATTCTCCTTTTTTTGACATGTGCAGAATTGTCTCACATCTGTGGGCGTACAGCACATAGTCTATATTTAAGTTGTCAGTCAGCAGTTCGAACTGAAGGAAATACAGGAAAATGGTTTAATGTAAAATTAGGGATAAGAAAAAGATGCACATTATCTTCATTCTTATTTATCATTTATATGGATCATATTATGAAAGAAAGTGGCATTAGGCCTGATATTAGAAATGGAGATGTCAAACTTAGCTCTTTGCTTTATGCAGATCATGTATTCCTAATTGTACCCTAGTGCAAGTCTGTAGGATTTTCTAAATTGAACCACAGCTGTAAAAAATATAGGATGAAAATCAGCAATAAAACGACCAAAAGTATGAAAATAGGCAGAAAAATTGAACACATCAACTGCATTTTGAATGGAGAGCCTATAGAATAAGATATTTCAGTTATTTAGGCACAGTTTTTAGTGAAGATGGCAAGTTAAATCTGGAAATAGAATGAGCAGAACTGGTATGGTTCGTAGCTAGTTGAATAAATTTATATGGAATAAGAGAAATTAGCCCAAACACCAAACTAGCAGTATACAAGACAGAGTTCAAATTAATTTTAAGGAGACCAGAGGAAGACCTAGATCTAGGTGGATTGATTCAAGTCAGAAGTACCTTAAAAGTACGAAATGTTAGATATGATAATACTGGAGTTCTCACAAGTAACAGACTGATTTGGAGGAAAATTGTTGATAAGGGACTAATAATAATGTAATTTAATCATGTAGTGCTGTCATAGTAGCCTGAACACCGTTTGAGAGTACATATCAGGAAATTGATGATGTATCTCTGAATAATTTTTCATTCTATATAAATTGCAAATTCCATCCACTGAATACAATTCTCACATTAGAATTGGTGCCTGCACTTAAGAACTTTCTAAAAAATTGCTCGACTTTGATATAGTAGATTGGAAGTAGGTTTGATTAATGTCCCATCATGAATTCACTCAATACTTTCACACAGAGGTTCAATTTCCTTTCTTGCATTTTTTTACAAATATTTCCATTAGAACTGGCCAGTCATTCCTGTGTTCTCTATAGCAATAGGTCCTCTGACTCCAAATTGAGAGAACATATTTTTCTTCCTTTTCATTCATGCTTTCTATTGATATCATTTGCAAACAGTTCTCCCTATTATGCAGTTTCTAATAAGAATAATCTGCAGGTCTTCAAATCCAAAGTTAACAAATTTCCATTTTTTTCACAACTTTCTGTCCATCAACGCTGTTAATGTACTAGATTTTGAACTATCTCTTACATATAAGACCATAAAAATACTAGTTTATTGACTAAAGTTTTGGGCATATGGTGGTATTTTCAGTATGCTATGAAAGTCAGAAGATACTTTATTTGCCACATTTGTGAAAATTAAAGAAATCAAGGGTGAGGAATGACAACAATCCTCCAATAAACGTTTCAATTGTGGCAACTTGAAATAGTGTTATAAGAATCTGCAAGGGAAGGATATCTGCAGAGGTGAATGAATATAAAACTGGTTTGTTGTGAAGATGGCTAATGAGCATATCTCACAGAATAGTATATGCAGAAGTAGAATCTACAGATGACTAGCAGTGTGTGTGTGGAAGGGCTCTTTATTTGGACCACTAGTATTTATAATTTGTATGTTAATGATATAGAAAATTATTTTCATAGAAATGTTCAATTATTTGATAATGAAAAATTGAATACAGTGACAATCAATTGAGATGATACAGAGATCGCACAGATAGCTGTTTAGTATCAGCAAAGGATAATGGTTACCAGTTCAATTTAGGAAAAGATTGAGATATAATAACCTTCTCCTTTTCACTGTGGAATTGAGATAAACTATATTCTACACTGAAAGAACTGGACTGCAGAAAACTTATGTTTTTTTTTTTTTTTTTTTTTTTTTTTGATGGGGGGGAAGCAGAAGGTATACTGCAAAAGTGGCTAAAATAGTTTACTGAAGAACACACCAACAAACGGAGATAAAGTTAAAAAAGATCATTATTAATTATTAAATTAAAATTATATTATTATATCATATTTACAGACTGATATATCTGATACAGTGGAGAGTGCAAAGTAGTGTTAAAAATGATATCAGGATTGTGGAATACTGATTATGAAGACAGATTGAGAATTTGTAGACTGCAGAGACTAGCAAACAGGAAAAAGAGGAGTGATATGATTGAGACTTGAAAACTTCTGAAAGGGTCATACAGGATTTCAGTTGATGGAATTTTTCATTTTATGGAGGATGGGGAAAGGACAAGAGGGCATCCTTGGAAGCTGAGAATGAATGTTGCTAAGGAGGAGGGTGTGGGTTAGATTTTACTCTCACCAGGTGGTGCATGATTGGAATGGATTGCCAATGGATGTTGTGTGTGCAAGCAGTGTGTGAATGAATTCAAGAACAAGTATGATAGCTAGTGCATGTAGTATGTGGCCTTCCTCAATGAGGCCCAGACTCCCTGGAGATCTCTCTTAATAATCATATAATTTTAATTTAGTTTTTGAATTGACAATTTAAAAAAAGCAGAACAACAATGGATACGAAAAGATATGCACCATGTGCTAGAGTAGATATAGTAGAGTATATATCAGGCTGATATATAAATCATAATTATAAAATTATTACAATAAAGATCAGACTTTTTCAAATTTTAGGTAAGTAAATGCTATCATTCCAGTTTAAGTTAGGACAATGTAATAGAGATTCAACACTCTTTGAGTAAGTGCTCATATTTAAAATGGCAGCAAAAATAAAATATGGTGCTAGACAGAAGAATCTGTGTTCTGTGTTGACTGTGCTACACTAGTCACTTTTTTTTTTTTTTTTAACTTTCAAAGATGACATACAACTGATGTTGCTGCAATCTCTTTCAGTAGAATGCCTTGTTTGTCCAAAGCAAGAGATAAAAAAGGGAAGCTTTACTTTAGGTGGAATGTATCATGCAGTGTTTATTAACAACACCAACAAAAACACAAACAAACTCATTCGTACTTTTTAAGCATCCTTGAAATCTGTTGAGAGATTTTGGCAATGTATGGAATTGGAACTATGTACAGGGCCAAACTGCTACATAATTTAATCACATGTCCTCTATTAAGAAGAGCTAAGATGATGTCCATTTTTTACCACAGGCAATGTGCAGAATCATAATGTATACAGCTTGTGAAGGTAAGTTTATTATTATTAGATCTCCAGGGAATCAAGGACTCATCGAAGGAGGCCATATATCACTCACACCAACTGGCATACCTTTTCTTAAACTCATTCAGACTAGATGCATGCACTACTTCAGGAAAACTGTTCCAGTCACTCGTGGGCTCCATTGGAAAAAATCTAGCTCTTATCCCTTTCTTAACTGCACACACACACACACACACACACTTAACTTCCATGGATACCCACTGTCCTCTGCACACCTTCCACATAATGAAAAATTTTACTAACTAATATCCTATAATGCCCTTTCAAATTTATAGACTTCTATCATATCACTCCCACTTCCTCCTGTCTACTAGTGTCTATAAGTCCAGATATACAATCTATTCTAGCAATCTGCATTCCATAATTCCAATAATCTTTGTAACTCTTCTTTGCAGCTTTTCCACAGTCTCTTTATCCCTTTAGAAGCTAGGAGACCATATCTGTTGATAGCAGTCTAGGTGCGGTTTATCAAGACCTTGTAGACAGGCAAACTAACATTATTATCCTTACATGTCAATGTTCATTTCAAAATATAATTATCTCTGAATAGTATTTGCAATTTTTGACCTTTGAACTCAAACTTTCTATCCACCATATCACTTCAAGATTTCTAACATTCAGTTACTCCAAACATAACCTCACCAAAATAATATGCTGTTCGATATCACGTAATGCTAAAGTGCATAACTTAACACTTATTAACAGTGAATTGATAGCCATTATCATTTGGACATAATTCCAACTTATTCAAATCACCCTGTAAATGCTGTGTTAATAATTGGTGGATTTTTATATAGATAAGATATTCATAGATATTATCTTATATTTAATCCTACGTTGGAGAATGATCTCTGTTTCTAACAATTGTTTTTTTTTATTTCGAGTGTACCTATATTTTATTATGTGCACAAGGGTTCACTCCAATTGGTGCAATGATCTTAATTCTTTCTTTCAGAATCCAATTAATCACTGACTCAAGACCAAATACAAAATAAACACATTTAATAAAACTAAAACAATATATATACACTTCAAACAATATTACATAACTATAACTACAAATTAATTGGATCCAAGGCCTTTTTAAAATAAACTTACACTTAAGACTAAACACTTTGTTTTCAAAATGACAAAATGTTCATAGCCAGTTTCTCTCTCTGTCAGGGCCCTTTTCAGAAGATATATGACTCTATTCTTCATTTTACAGGATCCTTTTTCATCACTCATGTAGCACACATAAAAATCTTCCTGACTTAATTCTGTCTCTTTTTAGTAGAAATAATAGTCAGATCAGGCGTCCTTAATACCGATGAAACTTCTTAATCAAAGTTTTCTCAAACATTCCTTTAGAACGTAAATAGCAAATTCTTCTTTTATTCACTATACTTAATGACAGTCTTAACTTGTCCACTTTAAAAAAACTTACAGTTCTACGATTTCCTTTTGGAATCTACTATAAATCTTCCAATTTGCGTTTCCTCCAATAATCCTTTTAAAACGATCTATAGCAATATTTCCCTTTTATTTATCCACATTAAAACTTAATAGTTTCACGATTCCTCTTTCGGAATATACTATTAATTTTCTTCCGACTGTCACTTAGAAAACTTAAGTTCCTTCCGAACCTAAATGTCTGCCGGCCTGTGTTCTAAATTCCTTCCGAACACTCTCTTGTTTACAGGCGTTACCCAGATACCGAACGCTTTCTTGTCAGCTGTCAATCACTCATCAAACTTCTCGGTGAGCATGTGCACTCCACTAAAGTGGCAAGTGAGAAAGTTAGGTATAAATAATGGTGGCTGACATGCTGTCTCCGTTAGCGACAAGAGAATGTCCTCATAAAACACAACTTTTGATAATTTTAAATTACAATCAAATTCTTTTAAGTAATACAAATATCAAATTTGGTAAGTACATCAAATTTTTAACTTCTTTACATATCATTTTTAACAAAACAATTTCCATAACGGGCACATCGCAAGTGCCGACAATGCGTGTTATGAAACTAAAACTAATAAACATTTTAACATAAACAATACATAAAAATATTCAGAATTTTAATTATGATTATTTTTACAGCTGTATATCAGTAAAAGCCATGATTGCTACCCCTCTTCACATCATCAGTAAATAAACAGTTGAAGATCATGGATCTTCAACTGTTTACATGGTAATTAGTTGACTTGTTGAAGACCATGTCAGCTAATTACCATATCATTAATGTACAGATTAAACAACAATAGTCCAATGACTGATCTCTGGGAAACACCAGTGATCACCTTAAATCTGTGAAGATTCACATCCCCCATATACCACTTTTTGATACTTGTCCTCCAGCCACCAACTTATCCTAGTTAAATTCCAATCCATTATTCTCTAGTTTATGCAACTGCCTTTCATGTAATATTCTATAAAATGTCTTAGTCAAGTCCAACAGTATCATAGCGTATCCATTCCATTTATCCAACTCACACATAATATTACTATAATGGCAAAAATTGCTCATGTCTGATTTGCAATTTTTGCAAATCAGACATGACCTCCCTTTAATAAACCAATGCTGTCCTTTGCAAAGTATAGCTCTTCCGTCCAGCCATTTTTGTATGCGAGTTCTTACAAATTCTCTAAAATCTTTACAATTACTTAGGAGATATTGATAAGTTGATAGACACATTAGTCTTGGCGTCATTCTTTTACAACAGGATTATCACCCATTCTTTCCATTGCTGTGGTATCTTTCCTGAGCTAAGACTCAAATTATAAACATAAGTCAAGGGCCAAGCCATTGCTAAATTCTTATCCATGTTATGAAACAGCTCCGAACCTCTTTTTCATGTACATCTATGTCTTCAATGGTGTAGTGATAGCAACTGTACACTATGCTACATACACCAAATCAATAGATCTTGGTGATGTGAGTACTCATTATTTCGACAACCTCATCTGCTTCTCATAGTAGGGTATCATCTGCATTCAGTAAAGTAATTCTTCCACAGTCATTCTTTCTTTTACTAGCAACATAATGATAAAATTATTTTGGGTTGCCTTTAGCACGTGCAGCCAATTTCTTTTGAAAAGCTTACTTTCTGTATAATACTTTGTGTCTTTTCTGGCCTATGCTTCACATATTTCATAACTTCTCACAGTCTCATTTTCACAATATTCCTTCCACATTGTCTTTTTATCGCTTGTTGTTGAGACTGCACATCCATTTCTCTTCCATCTTACTTATTCTTTGGACTCTAGGGCACATTAAGATGCCACATCATATAAGCATCTTTTCAAAGCTTCTCATGCACTGCTGATACCATGGAACCAAATAGTATTCACCTGAGTTTATTACAATTTCCAGATTTGTGGTTCAGCATGCAACCCATCCTGATTGGAGCATCCATACAGTTGGCTACTTTCCAGGTTAGTATGGCATGATCACTGTCAGCAACTGTTGGCAAAACATTCACGTCCTTAACTGAGACACCTTCTGATGTTATGATCAAATCTAACACTCTTTGTCCTCAAGTTGCTTCTTTCACATGACAAAGTTGTCTCTCAACAGCTCAATAAATTCTCCTTTGTTCTTATGAATTTTTTTCTGATATCAAATCAATATTCAGATAATTTAGTCACCCATAATAATTACTCATTTAGTACTCATCTGGATAATTTGGCAATACATTTCTTCATTCCCAGAAAATGAACTGCCAGGTCTATAGCAACACCCTACCATATATTATGATAAAATGAAGTCTCAACATGCAAGACAGAGCAGGAAAGGATGTTGTGGAAAGCTAGCCAGAGTATCAGGATGTGGCCTCGAAGCAAAGACAGAGCTGCATACTCAGAATGATGGTTGGGGTTGTATGGAGTAAAACAGAAAGTGCTCTAGATGTTCAAAGTAGTAATTTGCTAATGCAGGAGAGAGAGAGCAAGCAATAGGGAGGACTCTCCATGGCATCTGCTTGTAAATTGTGTTTTTACAGATAAAGTAGCCTGAATGCATGATGAAATCACACAATTTGACAATGTCTGGAGCAAATACTTGAAACATTTGAAGAGTTTTAACTAGTGCTACACTAATAACTAGGACTGAATAGTGAAACTGACCATAGTATCCATAGATTGTGAATATAATTTTATTTCTGCTAAGAAACTAATGAATATTTCACAGTAAACCTGTGATGGCCAGTACGAATAACTTAGGGTCATGATGAGAACTTTGCTAAGCAGTACACAGGAAAGTTAACAGTCAACTGCATCTTCTTTATGGATTTTTGAGAAATCATAAAAACAAGGAGTTAATAATTTTTTCACAGCATCCTTGTCCCAGTTAAAAACATCAAGTAATGAATCAGTTTCTCGATTTTGCTCTGTTTGATTCTACTCAATCATGGTTCACAATCCGTAGAACCTCTCAATTTCTATGATGTATCTGTGCATCAATTCTATGAAACTTAAATGTTTTTAACGTATCCCCTCTTGACCACCTAGCAACCAAATTATGCAATCGATTAAACCTTAATCATCATAGGAAGCATCCCAGACCACTCACTATCTTTCTCACCTCTGAATCCTATCTACTACTTCATCATCCTCGAGAAACTCAGGTGAACTAGACCTGGGTTTCTCAGGAATAAAGAAATGGTAGATGAACTGTGCACATCCAAATGTGCACTGTAATACAGATGTTGTATATCAAAGCCTTATATAGAGTAATAATAACCTCCTTAACTCTGCTTGCTAATGCATTCTTCAATAACCAAGTAATCCTAAGGAGCTACCTTGGCAATTTTTGCAGTATGCTTTCTGAACTCCCTATTCACCAACATCCCAATCCCTAACTTCATCAAATACTGGCCATCAGTGTAGTTAGTAGAGAATAATGCATAAGTTATCACTTTTCTACATTAACCAACACTCATTACATCTGCCTATATTGTCAGCCTATTTCAATCATTATACAAGCTCTCTACAACACCTTAACTATATTATTCTTAAATACCAATCACTGAATTAGAAAATTTGCAGAAATCACTGGTTTCTCTGATTGGCGATACAGATCCTCCTCAGTTCCCTGCACATAGTTTGGTGAGATATGAGTTGGGAACAGTCTTATTAAATGCTTGAGCTAACTGCTGCACACAGGAAGTTCTGTTTGTCTGTACAAGCCTTGTCAGATAACTGCGATCTCATTCCTAACACTGTTTTAGGACAACAGCTACTTGTCTTAGACAAGGAATGTGGGTTATTTTTTCCACTGACTGAACACCCTGGATAGCTCACCTTTTGAGAAACCATCAGTTCTGCTGTTTTCAAAATTATGACTAGCCAGATGGACAATAAGATAAGCCCTTTATCAAACTCCGAAAGATCCTTTGTTTTTCCCATTGTGATCAACACTATTGATGATTACAGACTAGTGCCATTCTTAAATAGTTGTCTAGAACATGTGACTTAAGTATTTTGCATAAGTGACATTTACACACATCTACATAAAGGTTTCTAATTCGGCAACCAGTATGTGTATTACTTAGCCAATTTTATATCAGCAGCAAATAGCAGAAAATCATTTCTTATATCATTCATGTTCAAATTCAACAACAGTGATGCAAGCACAGAGCCTTGCAGCACACTGATAGCTACCTACTTTCTTCAGCATTCTACTCTTCCATTCTATAGTATATTATACTTAACAAGAAATTATATTGCTGTTGTTTTAATTTGGGACCTGTCCATCAGCCACTCTTGTATCCATATCACCAGCTTCATGTCCACCTCCAGTTTGTGTAACAGACTTCCTTGTGGTATCCTGTCAAATACTTTGGCAAAATTCAGCAAAATTATCAAGTAAGTCATTCCCTTTATCCAATAGATCATCAATATTAAAAAGGTGACTAACCCTCATGGAATATCATGTTCTTATACACCCATTCCAGAATTACATTTTCAACAAATTTTTCCAATACCTTTACCAACACTCCCAAAACACTAACTAGTCTATAATTTGCTAACTCAGTCTTGAAGCCTCTTTATTCAATGAGACTATTTTCCTCTCCTTCCACTCACTTCCTTGATACTTTACTAGAGATGGGCACTTAAACTTAACAGCCTAGTCAGAGCAAATGCCAATTCATTTGCACATTCACATAATATGCAAACTGATATCCCATCTACAAGTTTTTAATGACACTTGTGACATAGTAGAGATTATTAAGCACGTGTATTTGCAAGAAAAAAGAATAACAATTTTATTAATGCATATATTTCTGCCATAAATTAACAGGCTATCATTAGTGTATCAGCATAATCACAAGATGAAGCTAGAACAAGGAACGTTAATCCTAATTATAGAGCTGAGCAGCATGCTGGAGTGCTACCACAGAGGTAATTTAATTTTACATTTGATTTTGTAACCACACAGGTGGTTACAAAATCAAATGAGATCACAAAGCTAAAATTAAGTCATTCGAAATATGAAAATTAACAAAATTTAGATAACTGAATAATGCAGCATTATTCTTGTAGTATGTTAGTTATACATAACTGGTAATTAACTTAAGGAATTTACAACGCATAAAATAGATATTAATTAAAGGAAACTTCAATGAATACCTTCAATATTTCGGCAACGTCACGTTGCCATCTTCAGGAACATACAAATATGGTATGTGCACACAGGCACTAACAAAAGCAAATGAGGAAGAATGCAAGCAACTAATATTGTTCCTAAAGTCCTAATGGTGCCCCCTAGCGGGCTAATTGGGTTGTCTTTGCTGTTGGGTGAAGTTCTCATGATGTAAGTCTCCCAAATTTGGGGTAGTCTCATGCACCCAAATTTGTTGAGGTTTGGAATGTTTTTTGAGAGCTGCTGATGATTCTATGAATAATAATCTTTCGTACTTGAACTTGCTGCGGGGTGTATTATTTTAGTTTTCTTCCAACAAATTCTATGGCGGATATCTATGGCATGGTCTGCAAGCCCAGAGTGGCTATACTGGTGAAACTGGATGTAGTCCTTGTGTTCTGAAATCCTGATATTCACTGTCCTGCCTGTTTGGCCGAAGTAGGACAATTTACAGCTGCAAGGGACCTGGTATACACCAGGTAGGTCTAGGGCAGTGATTCTCAACCACCGTGCCACGGCAGTTTGGTGTGCCACGAGATTTTTTAAGTGTGCCGCCACTGTGAATACTCATACATAAGCGGCATCAGACAAGTGGTTCAATCAGTTCTACCTTCCTAGCAGGGACTGGCTGAACCAATGCTCATGGCTATTATAGTTCTGGCTACTGGCTAACAAAGCTACATATTAGTTTAGTCTAGTAGTCGCCCGCATGATGTGTGCATATGGTTAGTTACAACTTATATATTCGTTTTCATAAGTGCAACATCACAATATTGTGTAGTCCAGGGGTCGCCAAACTTCTTTGACCATCGACCCCTTCAAGAGTTTCTTGACTTTTTATTGACCCCCTCTATTTTACTATTACGTAATTATAATAGGACAAGCAAAAAAGACACTTATGTGAGTTTTTAGATTGTTCATTTTATAGTTACAGTGTTTATTGTATGTATAATATAGTATATATTATTATATTTATTTAACGTCAAAGGGATACGTTTTTGATGTCCTTCTTAACATTACATATTTGATAGGAGGGATAAATAATATATAAAATATAATTTAGATAACAAAATAACAATAATACAATCTTCCTTATGTATATGAAAATAAGGCTTTTATTAACTTAGTATACAATTTACTAACATTGTCAATGTGAAGGGTGTGCTTCGTGACTTTGAAGGTTAGCAATGTTGGGTTCAAAATTACCCATACAATGATGTCTTATATTTTTCTATCGACCCCTAACAATGTTATATCGAGTCCTGGGGGTCGATATCGACTACTTTGGCGACCACTGGTGTAGTCAAGCTTAATTAAAACGGATTCAAAGGCAATATGCACGTCGTTTTTAATAATTTTTTGACAAAATTATTTTTATTTTCAATGAACCCCCCTAAAATGGATAAAAAAAAGAAAGCTTAACAACGATAATGATGATGCTAGCGATCATGTTAACGAGCCCAGTACAAGTAAAGATGTTTCCTCTGCCAAAAAATGTAATGTTCATCGTAAGTGTAATGATGATGCTAGCGATCATGCTAGCATCATCATTATTTTTGGATTTACATCTACAATGGAAAATGATAAAACTGTTCCTGAGTGTGTGGTATGTGGTTGTAAATTATCAAACAGTGCTATGGTTCCGAGCAAGCTCCAACGTCACCTGCTCACTAATCATCCTTCACTAGCATCAAAAGACAAAGCCTACTTTCAAAATTCATTATCTGTAAGATCCAAACAATTAAAGATTTTTAAAAAAGCAAATTAGTGTGTCTGAAAAAGCTCAGATAGCTTCTTATGAAGTGGCTGAATTAATTGCTCTCAAATTAAAATCTCATAATTTGGCTGAAGAAATTATATTACCTGCTTTTCGTAAAATTGTAAAAAGAATGATCAGTGAATCAGCAGAAATTGATGTTTGTAAAATACCACTTTCAAATGACACAATTCATCGCAGAATTACAGACTTTTCCCGAAATATTGAAGAAAATACTGCTAAAACTCTTGCAAATTCAAATTTTGCTTTACAAATCGACGAAACAACTGATATTACGAGAAAAGCACACTTAATTGCATTCGTTCGATTCATTCACGAAAATGATATAATTAATCAATTTTTATGTTGTCGTGAATTATCTGATTTCACAACAGGAAAACATATTTTCGATGAAATTAATTCTTATTTACAAGAAATTAAAATTTCGTGGAATTTGTGCATTGGCATTTGTACAGATGGTGCTCTGGCTATGATAGGATCTATAAAAGGATTTGTAGCACATGTAAGAGAACATAATGCAGATATATTAGTTACCCATTGTTTTTGCATCGAGAAACACTCATTACGAAACAATTACCATCAGAATTGAAAGTAGTGCTGGAACAATGTGTTAAAATGATTAATTATATAAAATCAAGACCATTAAAAAGTCACCTGTTTAGTCAATTATGCCAGGCTATGGAGTCTAAATACGACTCCATTTCATTGTTACTACACAACAGAAGTCAGGTGGTTATCCAGAGGAAAAGTTTTGTCTCGCGTGCTTGAATTAAAAAAACGAGATAAAGATATTTTTTGAACAAGATAATGATTTTGTTGGTTTGTTGGATGACAAAATATGGTGTGCTAAGCTGGCTTACTTATCTGATGTTTTTGTTATTTTTAATAACATAAATATGAGTTTGCAAGGACCGAAAGAAAATATTTTAAACTCAACCGATAAATTGTTGGGATTTCAAAAAAAATTTACTTTATGGAAGAATAAAGCATAAGAAGGTAGTTTAGAAAAGTTTGAGTCAGTTCCAAAAGATTGTTATAAAATAATTCATAAAATAGTTGTTGATCATTTGACAATACTAGAGCAAAAAATTGTTCATTACTTTCCAAATTTAGAAATAAAAAAATTTGATTGGATTCGGAATCCATTTGTGATAAACGACACATCAGTGTATGAACTAACTTTGAAAGAACTGATTCCTGTGTGTAATAACCGATTTAATTTCAAAACATTCAGAAGAATCAATTAATTCATTCTGGATTAATCTTAGATACGATTATCCAATAATATCACAAAAAGCTAAGTGTGTTATTACAATTTTCTACATCTTATTTGTGCGAATTCAAATTTTCGGCTTTGACTGATATAAAAACGAAAAAAAGATCCAGACTTTTAAATCTGAATCACGAAATGAGAGTAGCATTATCATTTATACGCCCAAATATAAATGAAGTTATCAAAAAAAAAAAAAAAAAAACATGCTCAAATTTCACATTAAATAAACATTTTGTTTACTTTGTAATGCAATTTCATTTTATATTTTATTGCAAATTATTATTGTATGCTATTTTTACAAAATATATTATAGGTACATGAATTAATTAACCAAGTAAAATTCTACAAAGATAATAAGCCAAAAGGCTATTTTACCGGCGAATTTTTGACTTATTATCTTTGTAGTTAACAATATATAGTACACCACTTCGGCAATTCGATAGTAGAGGTATGTAAGTTTCTGTTCACTTAAAACCTTGATATTCCAGGTCTACCTACTCACTGATGAGACCTCAAAAAAGGTTGAAACCGGTCTGGGTAGCGACCTCTTCTCATAATGTAAAACAATATATATACATCTCTTAGGAGCTGGGTTTTACATTATGAAAGAATATTAAAGTTAGTGAGGGAGCTTGCTCAACCTTTGCATGGAGTTGCCCTGGTGTTGTACTATCCAAGTGATCATTTACACTTGGTTCCGCCGATAGTTTTTCGGCACTGAAACTCTATGGATGTCGATGGATTTCGACCCGAGTTTTGTACCCAGCTATAAAATAAAACGGGATTTAACATCTCCCTCTTAATTATCAAGTAAAATTCTTTTAAATTTATCTTATTGTTAGTGTGCTGCCAAATTTTAAAATTATTAAAAGTGTACCATGATGAAAAAAAGGTGGAGTATCACTGGTCTAGGGGGAAGTGGGTGGTCTTTGATCTTTTGGCGCTAGAGGAAGAGCTTTCAGATATGCTCGGCCATGACTTTTGGACGATTCTTTATGACGTCTCATGTGCTTCGGCAACAAAAGAATTCGAAAAAATATGATAACTTGATAAAGAATTCTGCTTCCGTACCACAACAACCACTCAACACGGTAGTGAACCTCTCTTCCGTAGTTTTGAAGCCAGAAGCACTGACTGCACTTTTACGTGGCCATAATTTCGGCCTAGCTCCTAAAAGAATACCTGCTGAGGAAATAATGATCCAAATAGAACATGGGGAAATTGCAACCTTCCTAACCATATTGCCAACACAGACTGGATGTAGCCAGTGTTCTCATCAAAGCAAGACCTCCAAAAACCAACTTATCCAAAGACGAATATGCAGCTCTACTAGAAATGAAGAAAAACAAAAAAATAGTAATCACCAAAGCAGATAAGAGAAACGCCACGGTGGTTCTCAACCAAAAGGACTACACAGGTAAGCTTAATGCTTTATTATTAGACTGAATATAATCCTACCAGCTCTCAGATTAGAACTCTCCACAGACTCCTTAAGAAGGTCACTTCTTGGTCTGTGGAAGTTACTAACAAACTAAATAAAACCTTTTAACTCTAGACCCTTTTTGGAAGTCCCCAATTATAGGGACTTCCAAAAATACATAAACAAAATGTGCCATTACGTCCCATAGTGGATGGCATTGATTCCCCCACATATAAATTAGAGAAAGTGCTCACACACTATACTGGCAACACACCATCACACATAAAAAACTCAGCCCACTTCAAAGCCAGTAGAGAAAACCTCTTACACTCCAACACACTGACATAATGGTCAGTTTTGATGTCTCCTCCCTTCACAAATGTCCCACTCAAGGAAACCCTAGAGCCAAAGCCAAATTTCTGCCTGATATCTCAGCCCTATTTCAGTTCACAATGAACTCAGGCTATTTCGTTTGGCAAGGAAAATTCTACAAACAAATAGAGGGAACATCCATGGGTTCACCACTTTCCCCACCCTTGGCCAACTTCTTTATGGAGACCTTTGAAGAGTAAGTCTTAAACTCTGACCCATAAAAACCCACTATTTCACTTTGGTATGTGGATGATGTGTTTGCTATTTGGCCACATGGCTCAGATACACTCCACTCCTTCCTAACATACTAAAACAACCAACACCCCAGGGTCCAGTTCACCTTCGAAAAAGAGGAAAACAACACCTCCCCTTCCAAGACACTCTAATCACTTTCCAGGCTGATGGATCTTTGGTTTTCTCTGTTTATAGAAAACTCACCCATATAGGCAGATACATTCACCAGAAATCCCCCATCCTCACAACAATATGGGGTTATTAAAACACTATATAACAGGACAAAATTAATCTGCTCAGATGATGATGATGATGATGATGCCCTAACCACTGAACTAAACCACATCCTTAACACTTTCTTAGCCAATGGCTACAACCCCCCAAAAATACTAAAACCAATAAACCACTACCCCCTTCACAATAAAGATTACAATAAATCTATCACCATCCCTTACAACCAGGGCACCTCTGAGAAAATAACCAATATCTTCAAAAAATATGACCTAACTTCTTGTTATAGACCATATAAAAAGCTGGCATCCCTTATTTGCTCTATCAAAGATCAACCACTTCCCCTAGCCTAACTGGTGTATATCAGGTCCCTTGGAGTAGTAAACTGTCCTACTTTGGCCAAACAGACAGGACAGCGAATATCAGGATTTCAGAACAAAGGACTACATCCGGTTTCACCAGTACAGCAACTCTGGGCTTGCAGACCATGCCATAGATACCCGCTATAGAATTAGTTGGAAGAAAACTAAAATAACATACCGCAGCAAGTTCAAGTACGAAAGATTATTCATGGATCATCAGCAGCTCTAAAAAACGTTCCAAACCTCAACAAATTTGGATGCATGAGAATACCCCAAATTTGGGAGACTTACATCATGAGAACTTCAGCCCAACGGCCAAGACAACCCAATTAGCCCCCTAGGGGCACCATTAGGACTTTAGGAACAATATTAGTTTTTTGCCTTCTTCATTTGCTTTTGTTAGTGCCTGCGTGCACATACCATATTTGTATGTTCCTGAAGATGGCAATGTGACGTTGCCGAAATACTGAAGGTATTCATTAAAGTTTCCTTTAATTAATATCTGTTTTATGTGTTGTAAATTCCTTAAGTTAATTACCAGTAATGCAGCATTATATTTAAAAAAGGGGAGTCGAGAGAACACACTATCGCTTGCCATTGCCATTTATAAAGATGACTCTTGAAATCTTGGCAATAAATAAGCAGTCATGCTGATTTAAGCTTGAACAGTGTAGAAGTTCCCTCAGCAATCTCTTTAAACAGCCTCTCGAACCTAAGCTAGCATGAATGTAAAAGGTGAGTATTGAACCAGAGGATATTGTGATCAATGTCCACTCCATGCTGAGCTAGGCCAGATTTCTCATGTTTTGTAACCACCTTTATGGCAGCACGTTGGCAAGTGGCTCAACTCTGCAAATATGATAAACATTCCTTGATCTAGCTTCCCCTTGTGATTATGCTGATGTATTGATGATGAACAGTTAATTTCTGACCAAAATATTTGCTACAATGAAAATTATTCGTTATTCATATGAATGTGCGTGTGTGTCTAATAAATGATACCCCACAGCTGTATTTGCATTAAGTTTCTACCATATCCTAAGTACTTCTAATTCCTCAACCTCTATTCTCACATCAATTCCTTGTCAAGGCAATATCTTCACTTGGATAATAGACCCTTGAAAAGTTTTTACTCAGTAAACCTCAATTATTTTGTCTGCTTCTGTCACCTTGTTATCATCGATGCTCATTATTCTTCAATAATCATTCTTCATTTTATTTGACATATAGTGAAAGAATTCTTTGGCACTTCCTTTGGCCTGCTCAGTTAATTTCTTTTCATAAACTGATTTTGCCTTCCTTACCTTGCTGGTCACTTTCTTGCCTGTGACTTGTACTGCTTGTGAGCTTGCTAACCACAAATCTCCACACACACACACACACACACACACACACACATTCCCTCCCCTTTTTTTTTGCAGCTTCTGCTTAATAATACTATAAATTTTAATTATTACCTGATTTTTCCTCCTGACCTCAAGTATACAAGTGCTTCCTACAGACATACCCTATTCATCACCCAATGCGCTGCTGGCATCCTTCCCTTGAAAATTCTTATGCCTTAGCACTGTTCAAGCTGCCTCAGCTAAAACATTCAAGAAGAATGCAATCAGCAGCAGATATAGATACTTGTGTCAGAAAAGCCATCCAAAATCTGAATTCTGAAAAGGCAGCTAAAAATGATATTTAACTAGAAATGCTCAAATTGTTGTTATATATCAATTAGTCGTTTTCAACTTTCAGTGGTCATGAGAATGTAGGCTCCTTCTCACTTGGTCTCTCATCTTTAAGCAATAAATTCATGTAGGTAAATTCTTTCATTTTCTTCATGCAACTTTTTCATCATCTTCCTTCCCTATTCATACCCTTAATCTTTCCTAACATAACTACCTTTTCCAATGATTTATTTGGTTGTCACTCATGAAAGGTTATTAGTACATTCGTACCATGGGTGGAGACCAAGGGTTTTACCTTCGTACCAAGGGTTTTATTTTTTCATTTTGATCAATTGGATATATTTTTTTTGTAATTTTTTTTATTTATTTTTACATAGTTTGAAAACCCTGCTCTAGAGACCAAACATGGAACTTTTTCATCCACTTCAGTCTCTAAATAAGCAGGGTGGTGGTCTCAGATGAAAATTCATCTCCCACTCTAATAAAATGTCCAAACTTCATTAACTTCTGTTCAGCAAATAATGCTTCCGAAGGGCATTCTGTTTTTATATTCTCTAAAAGAATATCAGTCATTCTTGAGGCCTATGGGATTCTTAAGTCTTTCCCACAAATGAATCAATTTGCTTTCTTTTTATTTAATGATCCAGCTTCCACACCTATACATCACGAATGGAAAACCACTGCTTTAACAAATCTACTTTTTGTGGCCTTACTAACATCACTATTTTTTAATTATTGTGAAGTTTAACATACTCACCCCCCTCCATTGCTATTCTTTTAATTTCAATTTCACAATGACCCTTATTTCTTATTTTCAATGCAGTAAATTATAACTTTCAGACACCTCTATTTTATCTTCCTCAATCATAAGGATAATTTTGTGGATAACTTTTGTTTTTACTAATCCCAACTTTTGTTTTTTTCTTTCCATCTTAACTAACAGAATCAACCACTCCAAATCTACTTTAGTTTCTGTCACTGAGGCTGTCTCATTCATTCAGTGGGTGGGGAAAAAAAAAAAAAAAAGGTAATCCCCACTCATTTTTTTTTAATGAAGAAGCAGTAGTTTCCACTCCTTAGTTCATCCAATTTTCTAGATAAAAGTGAAAAATCTTCCCCTACCACCCAGTGTCCTAATGGTTAGCTTTGATACATAATCTCTCTACACAACATCTCTACTTTCAGAAGCAGTTTTATAGTGGAATTATTCGACTGTTATTCACTACAGATATTTTTATTGTCAAAATAAATTTTACAGTCAAGTTGAAGGAACTACCATGGAAGGTCCAATCTCTCTCGTTCTCTCACAAACTTCTATTTAGAACATTTAGAAGATATCCTGTTTCCATGCATACACCCTCAGGCTTCATTATATAGATGATGTTTTTACAATCTGGTCCCATAATGAAACCACATTACCTACATTTTTTTTCATTTTTTTTTTCATCTAATATAAACAGTCTACATCCACATATTAAATTTAACACATGGAAATAGAAAAAGACAAATTATCCTTACATATTCTACTCCTCTCTACTCACCATCAGGTGAATTAATTTTAATTACTTCCATTTATTGAAAGCCTACTTCATTGAATGCTACATTCAACAGCAATCTGCTCATCATCCCTCACAGTATACAGAATGGAATTATCAAAACTTGAGTACGATGCGCTCACACCATATGTTCTATGCTTCAACAATTACAGCAAGAACTCTATTAAATGGCTTCTCAGAAAGGATCATACATCTTTTTGATTCCTATAATCCTAGCTCAACAAGGAAACAGTAAGTTGAGTCCCAATCCTATATATTTCTGGAATCTCAGAACCAATTTCCAGAATTCTTAAGAAACCCAACTTATTGGTTACCTTTCTTACAAAGGTAACTTTTTCCCTCTACCTTTCTTTTGCTAGCTCTTCCCGGTGTTGTCTACCAAGTTCCTTGTGACTGTCATCGTTCTTATTTTGGACACTCTGGACAGTCAGAGCACAGATAGATATGGCCAACAATATCCTATGGTTTGAAACACACTTGCATCACTTGTGTTGCTATTAATTTAAATTTTTGTTTAAAGAAATCACTTAAGCTTTACTTCATCACCCGAACTTGAATCAGAACAAATGCCTCTCACTATATAAGATATGGGAGTCTTATTCTAATCTTATTCACATCATAAAAGGTTTTTTATTTTATTTTATTCATTTTTTTACAGTTAATGAATAACTGATAATACAATATTTCCTCAGTTATAGCTTTGCATTGTCTTATGTATAACACCAAGCAGCTTTCAAATCTGTTTCAAATCAATCCATTGTGTGTGTTCTACCTTGTAATTAACTATAATTGCCACTGGTGATGGCATGTAATATTCAGGCTGAAATATATAGCATTAAATAAATATTATTTCCTTGTTTCCTTATGTTTTTCTGCAATTTAAAGAATCATGGCACAAGTATCTCTTAGAGAATAATTACAAATCATTTATGAGGAAATGTTATGTCTATACACAAACACAAGAAGCATTAGAAACAAAGTAGTTGAGTTTGTTGCTTTGTTGAATACATTGTGGCCTAAAATTGTTCGCTTTGCTGAAACCTGGCTCTCTGGATTAGATGTAATAACTAGAAGAGTATAAAAGATACAGTATTTTTAGAAATCACCGAAGAGATAGGAGAGGATGGGGCAGTTCTATAGCCCAGTTGGAAAAGCACTCAAGAAAGCAATAATATTAATAAAGAACCCTGTAGTAGTGAGTTTGAAGCTATCTGGTATGAAGTGGATGCCAACAGGAAGAAATATATGATGGAGTGTTGCTATAGACTTGGAGATTCATTTGCTGGGTATGAAGAAATACATCATCAAATTACCCTGATTGGTACTAAACAAGTAATTTTTATGGGTGATATATATTATCTGAATACTGATTGGATATCAGAAAAAAACTCATTATCAGAACGAAGGAGAATTTATTGCACTGTTGTGAGACAACTTTCTCAAGCAGCATGTGAAAGAAGCAACTCGAGAACAAAGAGTATTATTTACTAATTATATGAAGAGCCAAAGGCTTCAATTCGGCGACATAACTTATTTAAGTTAAAGGGATATTACATCCATATTGTTTCTTAGCCGAATAAGAAACTCAAAGAGTTTCTATATTCGGTAGTGCAAGCTGAGGCAACTCATATCAAAGGTGGAGCAAAGCTCCGATCACTATTCTTGATATTTACCCATAATGTGAACTTAGCTCCTAGGAGCTGTATTATTGTTCTACATTATGAGAGAAGGTCACTACCCAGACTGGTTTCAACCATTATTGAGGTCTCATCAGTGAGTAGGTAGACCTAGTTAATAATACCAAGTTTGTAGCAAACAGAACTTACATCCCTTCTATAAGAATTGTCAAGAGGTGTAATAAATTACTAATTATATGAAGAGCCAAAGGCTTCAATTCGGCGACATAAGAAATAGGAAAGAAATAAAGAAATAAGGAACTCTTTGAGTTTCTTATTCAGCTAAGAAACAATATGGGATGTAATATCCCTTTATCTTAAATAACTTATGTCGCCGAATTGAAGCCTTTGGCTCTTCATATAATTAGTAATTTATCAGGACACTTCTTGGCAATTCTCATAGAAGGGATGTAAGTTCTGTTCGCTACAAACTCGGTATTATTAACTAGGTCTACCTACTCACTGATGAAACCTCAATAAAGGTTGAAACCAGTCTGGGTAGTGACCTTCTCTCATAATGTAGAACAATAATACAGCTCCTAAGAGCTAAGTTCACATTATGGGTAAATATCAAGAATAGTGATCGGAGCTTGCTCCACCTTTGATATGAGTTGCCTCAGCTTGCACTACCTAAAGGGTCAGTTGCTGCAGTATCCAGGTATTTGCTTACGCTTGGAATCGCTGAACTTTCTATAGTTTCTATATTCGGCATGAAACTCTTTGAGTTTCTTATTCGGCTAAGAAACAATATGGGATGTAATATCCCTTTAACTTAAAAAAGAGTATTATATTTTATCATAACATCAGAAGATGTCTCAGTTAAAGATAAGACTCTTGTAGATAGCATATACGTTGGTTAGACATACTTCTAATTTTTTAGGAAATGACAATGTAAACTATATTATTAATTATAAAAACTTTAATTAATAACTACCTGTATTTTCGCAATGTTATACTGCCATCTCCAGGGATCACAAAACGATGTGTGCACACAGGCACTAACATTAAGCAAATGAGGCTGAAGAAAAGCATCTGAAGTTGCTCCTAAAGCTGTCTCCTAGAAGGCTAAATTAGGTTGTCTTGGCCATTTGGATGATTTCAGAATGTAAGCTTCCCAAATTTGGAGCAGTCTCAGGCACTCAAATTTGTTGAGGTTTGGGAAGTTTTTCAGAGCTGAGGCTGATTCAAGGAATAATCTTTCGCACTTGTACTTGCTGCAGTGTAATAAAGTAGCCTTCTTCTAGATATTCTATGGGGGTGTCCAATGAATGGTCAGCAAGTCCTTGGTGGCTATATTGGTGGAACTGGATATAGTCCTTATGTTTGGATATCCTGATATTGGCTGTCGTGCCTGCTTGGCTGTAGTAGGACAGTTTACAACTGCAAGGGACATGGTATACTCCAAGTAAGTCTAGGGGAAGTTGCTGGTCTTTGGTAGAATGGATAACAGATGCCAATTTCTTATGTAGTTTGTAACTAGTTGTGAGGTCATATTTTCTTAGGATTTTTGTTAGTGTTTCAGATATACCTCGGATATATGGAATGTTGACAGATTTAGAGTAATCTCTGTTATAAAGTGGAGGGGGGGGGGGTGGTTAACTGGTTTTAATATTTTTTGGGGTTTGCAGGTACTGGCTAAGAAGGTGTTAAGAATATGTTTAAGTTCAGTAATTACAGAACTGTCATCTGAAATGATTAATTTTTCCCTGTTATATAGGGTTTTTATAATCCCATATTGTTGGAGGGGGGGGTGCATGAGACTAACTCAAATTTGGGAAGCTTGCATTTTAAGATCATCAGACCAACAGTCAAGACAACCCAATTTAGCCTGCTAGGGGGTAGCTTTAGGACTCTACGACCAACTTCAGTTTCCTTTCTTCAGCCTCATTTGCTTAGTGTAAGTGTCTGTGTGTGTGCACAGATCATTGTTTTGTTATCCCTGAAGATGGCAATGTAACATTGCTGAAATATAGGTAGTTATTAGTTAAAGTTCTTATAATTAATAACATACTTTACATTGTCACTTCCTAAAAAATTAGAAGGATGCGACTGTTTTCTCAACAGTTGCTGATAGTGATCATGCCATACTAACCTGGAAAATAGTCAACTATATGGAAGTTCCAATCAGGATGGGTTGCATGCTGAACTATTAATCTGGAAATTATGACAAACTTAGGTGAATACTATCTGGTTCTATGGTATTAGCAGTGCATGGGAAGCTTCGAAAAGATGCTTATATGATGTGGCATCTCAATGTGCCCCTACAGCCCCAAGAACAAATAGGATGGATGAGAAATGGATGTGCACTCTCAACAAACAAGAAATCCGTAAGAAGACAATGTGAAAGTAATATTGTGAAAATAAGACTGTG
The DNA here is from genome assembly GCF_054136105.1 of Typopeltis vanoorti. Taxonomy (NCBI): domain Eukaryota; kingdom Metazoa; phylum Arthropoda; class Arachnida; order Uropygi; family Thelyphonidae; genus Typopeltis; species Typopeltis vanoorti. The sequence continues at coordinate 41,601,553 of NC_143568.1, read as the reverse complement.
AGAAGTTATGAAATATGTAAAGCGCAGGCCAGAAAAGTCACAAGTATGATACGGAAAGTAATCTTTCAAAAAAAAAAAAAAAAGAAATTGGCTGCAGAGGCTAAAATGCAACCCAAAATAATTTTATTGTTATGCTGCTAGTAAAAGAAAGAATGACTATGAAAGAATAACTTTACTAAATGCAGATGACAGATGATACCCTATTATAAGAAGCAGATGAGATTGTTCAAATAATGAGTACTCACTTCACCAAGACCTATTGACTTGGTGTATGTAACATAGTGTACGGTGGTCCCACTACACTGATTGAAGACATAGACGTGTATGAAAAAGAGGCTTAGCACATATACTAAGGGAATGTTTAGTTGAACTGATTAGGACCTTGACTTGTGTGTGTATAATTTGAGTCTTAGCTCAGGAAAAATCCCATTAGAATGGAAAGAATGTGTGATAATCCCAGGACGGTGCAAGACTAATGTGTCTAACTGTCAGCTAATGAATATCTTTGGAGTAATTGTAAAGATTTTTGAGAATTTGGCAAGAACTCGGAGACAGAAAAGCTATATTTTGCAAAGTACAGCATTTATTTACTAAAGGAAGTTCCTGTCTAACAATTTTCTCATATTTTATAACATTAAGGCTGAGTTGGATAAATGGAATGGATACGCTATCATACTGTTGGACTTTAAGACATTTGATAAAATACCTCATGAAAGTCAATAACATAAATTAGAGAATATGACTGGAATGTACACTATAGCCTTTGATAAGAGGGTACATCTGATGGACATATATCAGAGTGTGGTATACGGAGGATGTGAATCTGCCAGATTTAAGGTGATCAGTGATATGCTACATCAGTCCTGAAACCACTGTTGTTTCAATCTATATATCAATGATAATGGAAAGAGCAAGAGATCTTCAAGAGTTTGTGATGCAAAGATAGGCAGGGCAATCAGAGACACTACTGACTCCCTGATAATATACAGCATTTACAGGGTGAATTGAATAGGCTGGAAGTGTAGGCAAACAATAGTGGCTGTCAATTCAATGTTGGTAGGTGTAATATTATGCACTTTGGCATGATGAGATATCCAACGGAATATTACATTGGTGGGGTTATGCTTGGAGTTACTGATGAGGCTAGTGATCTTGGAGTTATGGTGATCAGGAATTTAAAATCCAAGGGTCACAGTAAGGGTCAAAGCTGTATAACTGAGAGGAGACCTCCACATGGCCTTTAAAGGAATGCAGAGAACCGACTAGGGCTTTTGACCTAATGTCCAATCCTCAACTTCTCATGGTGCACCCTGTTGGGTATCTACTTGGATACTGAACGGACGAGGATGGGCTGGCAATTTGGGATTTAGCCGACCAAATTGTATTCTTATTGGTTAAACCAAAATATATAGAATGATGGTACAACATGACAAAATTTCATGCCGGCTGAGGTGTCGCCCGGTTAAACAAGGCCCCTTTGTTTTTTCCAGGGAACCGGGGCGAACAGCGAAAAGTCAGCTACTGGAACAAATCTGAAAATAAACCCCAACTCAACATCAACAGAGTTAAAGATCGGTATTATCAACGTAAGAAGCCTGAATGGCAAAGAAATGGAGCTAGCTGAGGAATTAGATAAGTACCAGATCAACATAATAGGGGTGACTGAAACAAAAAAGACCAAAACTGGTGAGATCGTTCTGAGCAATAATTACAAAATGTTATATTCAGGCAATGACAATCAAGGAAAAGAAGGAGTAGCCATAGTATTCAACACAAAATACGATGCTAATCTTCTTGAATGGCAGGCGGTCTCAAGTAGAGTAATGTGGACAAATATGAGAATGGGGAACTGGACACTAAGACTTATTTGTGCCTATGGTCCCACAGAAGGTTCTACTAAGGTAGAAGTGGAGGAATTTTTTGATGCTTTAGAGAAAGCAACTGACACAATGATAAAGGAAAAGTTGGTCCTTGATGGGGATCTAAATAGCAGAGTAGGAAATGATTGTGAGCCATACAAAAATATTTTGGGAAAATTTGGAGAAAAGAGCAAAGCTAATAATAATGGCAAATATCTGTTGGATTTCTGCTCAGGACATGGACTGGTTATTATTAACACCATGTTCCAACATAAAAATGTGCACAAATTCACATGGAGAGAAGAGGCTAGGAATAAGAAAAGTCTCATTGACTATGTTATTGTTGATAGTGATGTTTTCTCCCTGGTGCAGGACACCAGAGTGTACAGAGGATTTGAAATTGGAAGTGATCACTATTTAGTCTTGAGCAGGATAAAATTGAATTTCACATTGAAAAGAATAACATGTAAGAAAGTTTTAAAGCGAATAAAAGTTGAGCAGCTCTCAGATGTGAACTGTAGACTAAAATACACAAAGATTATTGAAGAAAAAATGAAAGAGTTTGAGAACAGGAATCAAACCTTGGAGATTCAGTGGCAAACTCTGAAGAAAACATTGATTGATTCTGCCAGAGAGGCATGTGGTGAGGTTGTGTGTAAGGATAAAAAAATCAGAACTCCCTGGTGGATAAAGGAAATTAAAGAGGCAGCGAAGGAAAAGAAGAAAGCATACCAAAAGTTCCTGTCAAATAAGTCAGCTTGTGCTCTTAGAGAATATAGAGACAAATGCAAGAATGCTAAACACTGTGTAAAACTAGCTAAACAAAAGTCATGGGAGGACTTTGGCAAGAATATAGAAAATAAATATTGGCAAAATCTTCTGGAGGTTATTGAAGCTTAAGAATGGAGGAAAGAGTGCTGTAAAAATAATTAGAGATGATAAAGGTGACATGAAAACGGGAGAAAAAGATATCCTTGAAGTATGGAGTAATTACTTTGAAAAACTGCTAAATGAAACAAGCAGTGATGACAGCACAGTGGTAAAAAACACTGACCAGGCATGCAATCAGGAATACATATCCATACTTGAAGTATAAAAAGCCATCAAAGGCTTGAAATGTGGAAAGGCAGCAGGAGTAGATGATATTCAACCAGAAATGCTGAAGTATGGTGGTATAAGAGTCTTACAGTGGCTGCACTGCATAGTTCAGAAAGCCTGGACAGAGGGACGAATTCCAGATGATTGGAGAAGAGCTCTCATAGTACCCATATATAAAAAGGGAAATAAAACTACATGTGAGAATTACAAAGGTATTTCTCTATTGAGTGTTCCTGGCAAGATCTATGCAAGTATACTTGAGAAACGGTTGAGAAGAATTGTGGAAGAAAAGCTTGGTGAAGAACAAGCTGGATTCAGGCCAAATAGAGGCTGTCAGGATCAGATCTTCACTTTACGACAAATAGTCGAGAAAGCATGGGAATATAACAAAGATCTCTATTTAAGTTTTGTCGATTTGGAAAAGGCATATGACAAGGTGCCAAGAGAGAAGTTATTCAATACGCTGCAGTTATATGGTGTCAATGGGGCATTATATCAAGCAATACTTAGTCTTTATTTGAGTTGTAAATCAGCAGTTAGAATTGAAGGAAGTACAGGAAGATGGTTTAATGTTAAATCTGGTGTGAGACAAGGATGTACATTATCCCCTCTGTTATTCATTATCTATATGGATCATATTATGAAGGAAAGTGGTATTAAACATGATATCAAAATTGGAGATGTTAATGTCAGCTCTTTGCTTTATGCAGATGATGTTATACTTCTAAATAAATCTGCTACAAGTCAGCAAGATTCTCTGACTAAATTGAATAGCTGTTGTAATAGATATGGTATGAAGGTCAGCAATAAAAAGACAAAGACGTACATTATCCCCTCTGTTATTCATTATCTATATGGATCATATTATGAAGGAAAGTGGTATTAAACATGATATCAAAATTGGAGATGTTAATATCAGCTCTTTGCTTTATGCAGATGATGTTATACTTCTAAATAAATCTGCTACAAGTCTACAAGATTCTCTGACTAAATTGAATAGCTGTTGTAATAGATATGGTGTGAAGGTCAGCAATAAAAAGACAAAGACAATGAAAATAGGCAGAATCATTGAAAATGTCAACTGTGTTGTGAATGGAGAACCTGTGGAACAAGTAAAACATTTCAGCTATTTAGGCACAATTTTTACTGAAGATGGTAAATTAAATATAGAAATAGACAACAGAATCAGCAAAGCTGGTATGGTGGGAAGTCGATTGAATAAATTCATATGGAATAAGAAAGAAATTAGTCGGAACACTAAATTAGCTGTATACAAGACAGTGTTCAAACCAGTTTTAACTTATGGATCTGAGAGCTGGGTCAGAAGTAAAACACTTGACCAAAGACCAGAGACCACAGATATGAGAGTCCTGAGAAAGATTATAGGCATGAACAGATGGCATCAATGGCAATATCATATTAAAAACGAGGATATTAGGAAAGAACTTGACATTGTCAGCATCCAGGAATACGTTAACAGAGCTAATCTCAGGTGGTATGGTCACTTAAACAGAATGGGCGAGGAAAGATTAGCAAAACAAATGTTCTCTGCCAGTTTGGCAGCAAAACGACCCAGAGGAAGACCAAGATATAGGTGGATTGATACGGTACAAAGTGCCTTAGACGATAGAAATATAAGATCTGATAATGTTGGAGTCTTGACAAGTAACAGACTGATTTGGAGGAAAATTGTAGATAGGAAATTAATAATGATGTAATTTTTTTCATGTAGTACTATCATATCCTGTACACCCCTTGAGGGTACATGGCAGGAATTTGATGATGATGAGGTCACAGTACAAAAATTAATGTGGAAAAATAAAGATATGGAAGTTTGTCTCCTGGCCTTGAAGAGGATATGATATCAGGATAATGGAATGTAGATTATGAAGATAGACTGAGAGTATGTGGCCAGCAGGCAATGGTACAGGGGGGGAGGGAGAGAGAGTGAGAGAGAGATGGTGGGGAGGACAATATGATAGAAGTCTATAAATTTTTGAAAGGGCATTATAGAATTTTGCATTATATAGAAGGTGTGGCAAGAGTTTTAGTTAAGTTTGTGTGCAATCAAGAAAGGTGGCAACATATAAATTTTTCTTCAACAGAATTGCGAGCGAGTCCTTTACTCCATGGAGGTTTAATAATAATAATCATCATGCATATCAAGGATTTAGGCCTAGCATGGCCTGTTCCGGCCTTAGAAGTCATCGTTGAATCATTTAAGAGGACGTCCTGGTTTTCTTTTTCCTAATGGCATGTACTTTAAGGCTTGTTTTGGTAATCTTTCTGTTTTCATTATTTGAACGTGTTCCATCCATGTATGTTTATATTTTTTAATTTTTTCTATTACTGGTTCTTGGTTTAATTCTTTCATAATTTCTTCGTTTCTTTTGTGATCAAATAGGGTATATTTTGCAGTTTTTCTCATAAACTTCATTTTTCTGCTGTTGTTAATCTTTGTCTTTTTGTTTTATTGTTCAGATTTTGCTTCCATATATACATTAAGACTGGTAGGGCTAATGTACTGTATACTTTTAGTCTGGTTTGTTTTTGAACTAAGTTTGGTTTAAATATAGAGTTAATTACACTTGTTATTTTTAAATATTTTGCAATTTTTACGTTTATATCTTTTTCATATGTGATCATACATCCTGGGTAATTAAATGAATTCACCTGTTCTAAGATCTTGTTATCTATTACTATTTTTGTTCTTGCTGGATCTTGTCCTTTAAAGGCCATAGATCGTTGTTTATATTATCATACCATAATCTATGGCTATCTCATTTAGATCTAAAATAGCTTTCTGTAGTTTATCTTCAGAATTTGTAATTATTATTTGATCATCAGCAAAGAGGACAGTGTTTAAGTTTACTGTAGAAGAAAGTTTAATTCCTTGATGTAAATTTTTATTCCATTTTATTATTATTTCATTTAAGTAGATATTAAAAAGAGTTGCTGAGAGGGGACATCCCTGTCGGACCCCCTTGGTTTATCTCTCTCGTATATGATAGCTCGTGATTTAATCTTATTTGTATTTATTATTTTCATATATATTTGTGATAGCTTTTAGGATATTATTTGGTATTTGTCTTTCTTTTAATATGTTAAATAATATGTTTCTTTTAACTTTGTCAAATGCTTTTTCAAAGTCAATAAATGCAATATGTGTTTCTAAATTGTATTCTCTTCTTTTCTCTATTATTAATTTTAGGCAAAAGGGCGGGTCTATACATGATCGTCCTTTTCTAAATCCATTCTGTACTTCTAAAATAAAGTTTTTGGAATATTTCATTAGTTTGCTATTTAAGATTCTGCTATATATTTTGTAACAGGAATTTAGTATACTGATACCTCTATAGTTCTTAGGGTCATCTCTATTACCTTTTTTAAAGATAAGAATCACAATTGCTTTTATCCATTCTATTGGGGGGATTCCAGTTGAATAAATTTTATTTAAAAATAATAAGACTTTCTTTGAATCTAGTTCCTGCATATTTATATAGTTCTGAACCTAGTTTATCTTCTCCAGGTGATTTTCCATTTCTTGTTTCTTTCAGGCCGATTTCTAATTCTTCTTTAGTTATTTCCTTTTCATTAATTGTTTGCCAATTGTCTTTTTAAAAATATTTGTCTGTCCACAATTCTGTGTAGTAATTTAAAAATTAGAAGAATTTAATTTAAAAATTCTTCTAATTTTCAATTCGGTGTTTAATTTTATGTTTTCTTTGGTATCTGCATTTAAGTGTTTCAAAATTTTATATATATACTGGGGGCCTTATTTTATATAAATCATGTTCTAAATTAGAAACAAAATTGTTCCATGATTCTCTGTCTTTTTCTGACTTCTCTTTTAGCTATGGCTCATTCTTTTACATTCTACTTCATCTTCTGATCTTTTACTGCTTAACCATTTGTGATGGGCTTCATTTTTCTTTTTGATTATTTCTTTGATTGTATCATCCCAGATCTTCAGCTTTTTTCCTTTTATTGAATTTTTTGGTCTTTCCTAAGCTTTCATTTGCTGCTGCATTTAGTATCATTTTTATATTAAGCCATTCTATTTCTATTTCTTCATTTTGTTTTATTTTATCTAGATATTGGTTAATTCTTTGTTCATACAGCCATTGTACATTTGTGTCATTCAATAGTCTAGTTTTATAAACAAATGTTTCAAATTTTCTTTCTGTTCTTGTTACTTGTAGCCATTTAGGTGGAAATCTTAATTTTATTTTAACAAGGAAGTGGTCACTGCTTATTTCATATCCTCTGTGAACTCTAACATCTAGTGAAAATTTTGATGTCTTTTCATTTAATATAAAATAATCTAATATTGATTTCCACCCTCTTGCTGCCCAAGTATATTTATATTTATTATTATTATGGGCAACTCCAGGGAGTCCTTAGACTCATCGAGGGAGGCCCCAAATCACATTCATCACAACTATTCGACATTCACACAGTATCTATCATACCTTGCCTTAAACTCATTCACTGTCACAGCATCCACCACAGACTCTGGCAGCCCATTCCACTCATTCACCACTCTAAAATTAAAGAACCCAGCTCTAACACCCTTACTAACCACACTTTTGCATAGCTTCCATGGATGTCCCCTAGTCCTCCCACAACCAGCCCTATTCTCAAAAATATCTTCAGAATTAATTTTATAGAGACCCTTCAGTAATTTGAATGTCTCAATCATATTTCCCCTCCTCTGCCTATCAACCAATTTTTGCAACCCACAAATCCTCAACTTGTTTTCATAAGGTTCATTCCAGTGACCTGCTATCATCTTGGTCACTCGCCCCTGGATCCTCTCAACCTCCTCCCCATCAAGAAGAAACCTAGGTGACCAAATCTGGGCACAGTAGTCGAGATGGGGTCTTATCAAGGCTCGATACAGAGGAACAATAACATGCTTGTCTCTGCTTGTCAATGTATTCTTCAGCAACCAAGTGATTTGATGAGCTGATTTGGCCACTTTTGCAACGTGTCCCACTAAACTTCAACTCCTTATCCACCAACACTCCTAAATCTTGTGCCTCATCAATTTCCTGGAGTACAGTTCCACCAATGTAGTAAACTGCTGCTAATCTTTTCACCCCAAAATGTATAACCTTACATTTTGCATTAAATTGACATCCATTCTCCTTAGCCCAGACCTCCAATCTATCCAAATCATCCTGCAAAATTTTGACATAATCTGCATTCACTATTGCCCTACCCAACTTTGCATCATCTGCAAACAAATGAACTGTTCCTATCAGATCCTTTCCTATATCATTAATGAACAAATTAAACAGCAGTGGTCCAAGAACAGATCCTTGTTGCACACCACTAGTCACAGGCCGTCTTGTGGACTCTACTCCTGAATAAACCACTCTCTGATATCTCTCCATCAACCACCCTCCTATCCATTTCACCAACCCTATATCCATCCCCATATGCTGCAATTTACTGATTAGAATTCTATGTGGTATCCTGTCAAAGGCCTTAGCAAGGTCCAGTAGAATCACTGTAAACCCATTACCCTTATCCAGTTCAGCCGTCACTGTGTTATAATACGTGAGCAAGTTACTGAGGCATGACCTACCCTTCACAAAACCATGCTGTCCCCGATAGAGTATCCCATTTTCTTCTATCCAATCTTGTATTTTCCTCTTGACTATTTTCTCCAAGATATTGATAATGATTCCTGATATGCTAATCGGTCGGTAATTTACAACAGCAGTCTTGGAACCACCTTTATGCAGTGGAACTATTTTCCCCTCTTTCCACCCGCTCGGGACTAACCCAGACCCGAGACTCAAATTAAACAAAATGGTCAAGGGTACTGACAATTCCTTAGCAGCTTCACGTACGACACGAGCTGGTATACCATCCAATCCTACAGATGTATTGACATTGAGGTTCTGTAATAGACTAGATTATGTTTATAGAAGGAATTCGTTATTTTTAGATTATTATAAACTACAAAGTCAATCAATTTTTTACCATTCCTGTTTAGAGTATGTTCTCCATGTATTCCTATATTATTATTAATTTTCGTGTTTCCAATTCTTGCATTTAAGTCTCCTGCTAAAATTACAGAATCATTTTTATTTATTTTATTATATATGTTTTGTAGCTGATCATAAAAATCAATATTATCCTGTTCTCTTCCTTCTTCTGGGGCATATAAACCAATTATTATTAAATAGCCTCTATCTATTTTTATTCTAGCTTCTATTATTCTTTCATTCCATAATTTATAATGTTTTAACTGTTTTGAAAGGGAGTTATGAATCCAAATCATGACTCCTGCTTGTGCTCTTTGGTCTCTGTCAACTCCACTGTATTAACATTAAAATTTTCGGTTCTCATAGTTCCTTTTAATTTCTTTTTTGTTTCAGTGATTACTGCTATTTTAAAATTTCTTTCATTTAATAGTTGGTCTAATTCTATTTCTTTATATGCTATTCCTCTTACATTCCAGTTTGCTATGTGTATTATATTTTGTCGTTTCCATTCCAGGGTTGTGTTCCATAGATTCAATCTGATTATCTTTTTGTCAGCTTACAAGCCGAGTTATGTTCTCCATGTCAGGGGACTAGCCTGACGATGGAATAGTTCAGTGGTAGGGCTGCTACCTT